>NC_059426.1:47002397-47340886 GCF_021028975.2 Sphaerodactylus townsendi | reverse complement strand
TCACTTTAGTTCAGCATTCAGAAGAGGATATCAAACCTAAAAGTTGAGCTAAGCAAAAGAAAGCATGCTAAAGGCACAGAGTGTTTGGGTTCTAAATTAATTAATTCCCGCTCAACAGAATACAATTATTTCAGCTGAGGTAGCACTTAAGAGTCCCTTTAAATATCAATTAAGGTAAGTTCCAACAGCATCCCTATTTCTAGGATACTGCACAAGTATGGAGGAATGCAGGAACACAATATAGTGCCAAGTGGGCTAATAATGGCAGATTGCGCACAGCACAAATACAAGTTTTGCGGCTGAAATATAAAATGTTTCTTGCTGGAATTAGTCAGCATAAGCCTGTGTGTCCGTACCTCCCCCCCATTTCTCCCACCAAAAAAACTAGAAATCATGAGGAGCACTGAAAAAAAAAACTTCCATTAAATATTTTCCCTTAGGAATGAGAGAAATGAGTTTGAAGAAAAGACTGTGCAGCCTTGAAACATATAGTAAGAAGATTTCTAGGTAAGACAGTGTACTGTATGAAATAAAATATATCTATATTGTAGACATATGCAACATATTTACAAAGTAATTTAATCTATGATAAGATATGAACATGTTCAAATTACCTTTAATAACATTCATTCACAAAATTAGGTAAAAGGACTCATACTAAAATAAAACAGTAGAATTCAGCATATATAAATTTCAGTTAATTCTTTGTCTTAAAATTTTAGCCAAAAAAGTTGCTACAGCCTTTGTGAAGTGAGGATATTGGTCTCTTAACAGGAATTGAGTCAGCATGGAGTTGTTCATGATTACATATGCTATAATGTATATGATTATAATACACTATTAAAGAGAACATGGTATCTCGATATGATGCCAAAACTTTTAAGATTCAGGGAAGGTGTGAAACTATGTCTATTCTATTAACACATCTTCTTTATTATAAAATGTGGGTTTTCTGTTTTCAACTTTACTTTTTCCTACTCCTTAGATGACAAAAATATGAGATATTTTTGCTAAAGTAGCATAAAGGTCATCAGTTGACAGCACCCTCTCTTTAGTATTGAGAGTATTTGCAGTTTTGTGTGCAGAAAATCATGTCATTTATATGTTGAAATTCTGTATGTATGCCAAAATAGTATAATTCTATATGCTAAATTATAACTGATGCATTTTCAGCCCAATCCAAAACTATCATATGGACAGGGACCACACCCCGCACCTCCAAAGGGCTTTCCCGCAGTTTGAGAAGTCCAAAAAGTAAAAAAAGAGAATCCTTTAAATCCCCTATAGGGGAAAGCAGAGATATGCCATGAAAATCAAGGCATACCTCCAAGGCCAGACCTGCTGGCCCAAGGGGGGTGAGTGGGCAGTTGAAGACAACTAAGGTCAGCTCCACCCCGGAAACACCCTCGCCACACCTCCACCATGCTCAGGAGCAACAATGTGGAGCTGGGTGTCGTGGCTGGGTGTTCTGGGGACAGCATTGGCATGGGCCAGTGGATTTGCCCCTTCATTGAGTTAAGTACCCCATGGAGGAGAAATTAGTCAGCATAAGCCCGTGCCGCCTCCAGAGAGGGATTCACCTCCCTCCAGTGGATTGGGCTGTTGTTAAAATAGTAAAATAAGTTTAGGTTTGTTAAATAATTAAATACTTAATATATTTTAATTTCCCCCCCCATTTTTTTTCTGTAAAAAAAATTAGCAGAAGTAGTTTTTCTCCATAGCTTTCAAAATATCCTGACATTTTTAATTGCCAGTCATCCCAATAAGCCATCCAAACAGAATAAGAAAGGCTAATATAGAATGGAAAGTCAAACATCTCTTCTGTACCCCGCAGGTCTGAAAACACCATTTTTGATCATTTTGTTTTGTTTTTTTAAAAAACATACACGCAATATAACAAAGACAACAGATAGGATATGGGAAAACCAGTGTGCATATATGATAAATAATCAATCATTTTAAATAGTTCAAAGGTCCTGCCAAAAATTTGTGAACAAACTGTGATGTAAAAAGAGTTATTGACGATCCCTGACTAAAACACACTTTCAGTGGAATGTGTGAATGTAGTTTCTCTGTGTGTGCCTTGGACTAGTTCAGTAACGCTTTTGTCTAATATTACAAAAGGCTGTACTGTTGGTCAGGTTTTTAAAAAGCGATCTGTTTAACAAATCTGTCTACAGCCTTATTCATATTAAAGAAGGTTACATTTCTCTTTTTAGAAGAACTATAAGAGAATATACAGTAATCTGCAGAATTCTATTATTTAAAAAAAACAGAGAGCTTCTTGCATAAATATTGGATGTTTGCTTTCATCCATATAGAGCTGCTTACTTAGACAGCTTAATTCCCCTTCTTCCTAGTAATGCATTGTTGCATCCTGTGCTGAGACTTGAGCACATTTGGGTTGTTTTCTCTCTTTAGTGCTTACTAGGAGTCTTCTAAATCAAGGAAATTTTTGGCAAATGGTTTTTAAAATATATTGGGCGTTTGAAGTTATATTCAGTTTACTTCAAGTTAACGTCATTGATCTATCATAAAATCCACAGGATCTTAAACTGAAGCACTGGGTTTTTCAGACAAAAAATTACCCCAGAGATTTTAATAGTAGCATAAAATAGGAATGCTTTGATTTATGTACACATAGTCATCAAATGCACACAGCAGTGGTTTTATAAGCACTTTTATTCTGTTTCTTGACAGTGATCCATATACTTTTGGAGTCATTATATATTAATAAACATCTAAGTGTTGCATGTGTTTCTATTCTATTCAACGCTAAATGGGAAACTATAAGATCTATATTTGACTTATTTGGGACATTATCCCCAACCCCAGGTCTTGGATTGGCAATAGGTGCAACACAGAACTGCATGTGAGGCCCCTCCCTTTTGTCCTATTGAATAGATGGTTAAGATTGTAATTACTGTAATGATGAAAGTTTTTATGACTGGAATTAATTGGCTGGTGTGGGCTTACTGGGCTGAGAGGATGTGGTCTGGAAGTTTTCTGGGCTGTGAGGATGGAGTCTGGTTGTTCCTAATGTTTTGCCCGCATCTAAAGCTGGCAGCTTCAGAGGCATATCATGGTAAGATGTGTTTCTCTCCGTGTCACAGTGTGGAGTTTTTCTGTGGGTATCTGTTTTGTCCACCTCCCAGGTAGAAGGGAAGAGGGTGCATTTCCATGTGTCCTGATGGAGTTCATTTTCAGTTGCATTTGTATATGTCCTGGTAATTTGAATGTATACGATTCATCTCAAAAACAAGAGTGAGATGAGGCAAGGGGGAGGGGGATTTGTAATATTTAGTAAATAATGTTTGACAATAATGTTTGGAAACAACCACACATACCGATATCTACACAAAAATTCCAATCACAACCCACGACAGAAAAGGGACATGATAAGAATTCTGGTAGACTATGCAAAATGGATCTGCGAAACTCACCTTCTCACTGATGAACTGAATTATCTAGACTGGGCTTTGAAAGCAGTGGTTACTGAACAACAGAAATCAGAAGAGCTACAATACTAAGAGAAAAATACATAACTGAGAAAAAACAGCTCCCCCTGGGGAAGGTATTTCTACCATACATCAAGGGAATCACCAATGGAATGGGAAAACTAATGTAAAAACATATCCTTCAAACAGTTCGGTCCACCAGAAAAATGCAGCAAATGCTTCAATCAGCAAAGGACCCCTACAGGAGTTTATCACAGACCACGCAGCTGTAGACAAGTATACACAGGGACTTCAGAATTCTGACAAAAATTAAATAAACCAACCTGAGAAATCAGCAGTAGCTATCCAAGCCAGACATATGATAATGTCTGATGATACATACATTCTTGACAACTCTGGCAGAAACTATTGCCCTTTTCGCACGGGGCCAAAAACAGCGGCCCAGGGATGGAAAAACACTGGTCCCTGGGGAGCTGTTCACACAGGCAGCACTTCTGCAATTAAGCAGCGCCGTCCTGTGTGACCATGAGTGGCGTGAAGGTGCCGCTTTCCACCTCCCTTCCCAAGGAAGGTTTTTGAAAAGCGCTGCCTTCCCATCGGCGCAGTGCGAACAGCCACTTCCCCCCCCCACTCACCTCGTCATCCAGCATCAGTCTGGAGGGCTGCTGAGACCCGCCCATGCTTCCCTCCAACCCCTGGAGGTTGGAAGGCAGCATGGGTGGGTCCCTCAGCTCTCCAGACCAACGCTGGAGGACGAGGTGAGGTGGGGGGGATGCAGAAGAGCCGCCTCTTCTGCTCTGGCCTCTGTGGGGGCCGCTTGCACGCTCCAGCGCGAATGGCCCCCTCCCCTCCACCGGCATAATTTCTGCCGGTGGAGAGGCGCCCTTTCTGCCATGCAGAAAGGGCCTCTGTCACACTACACAAGGAAGCCATTGAAATCCACTAATACCAACACAGGTTCAACAAAAAGGAAGAGAGTTTGAAAAGTAACAAAACCTGCCTACTGGTTATGAAAAAAACACTAAGACCAGAAAACCAGGGGACTTTTCCAACACCATTCAGCAGTCCACCATATACTACAAACTCCTTTCCTTCCCTCCCCTTCATTTCACCTCATTCCAGTTTCTGAAATGAGTCTCACACATTCAAATCACCAGGACACATACAAATGCAACTGCAAATGAATTCCACCTGGACACATGCAAATGTGCCTTCTCCTCCTCCTACTTGGGAGGTGGACAAAACAACTCCAAAGAAAACTCTGTAGCTACGCAGCAGAGAGAGGTGAGTGTGGGAGGGAAAGCGCCTCCATGTAAAGGCACGCATCCTGGCCAAGGAGTTCGCTGACCACAGGACACCCAATCATGTGATTGGCCCAGGGCTATGACGGGTTTATTTATCCTGCCTGCAACCTGCTTTACATTTGCTGTGTGGAAAGGGCCTCAGAAACCCCACAACAGTCAATTGTAATTACTGATCACTTCTTGAATAGAAAGGGGGTATTTTGCAGTTAGTTCTTCTGCTACTGAAATAGGGAATCTACAAATCAGTACTGTTAGATAGATGAATGTTAAGATTGGATGCAGGAAAGTCCTTAGTTTCTAGTAGAAAACTTACAAGTGCTCTAGTGAACCAGGATTTTTTAAATCACTTATTTCACATTAAATGGAAAATCATCACTTGCCCCGCCCCCATGACAAATATAGATTTCACCCTCCTCTGTGCAGCATCCAAACCAGAAGAATGATTTGCATGAAGAATCTTGTTGTTCTACATGGATTACCTGCATTAATACACTTTTAGAAACTAATATTTTTAAACCTAAGTGCACCAATCAGTCTAAACATATATCAGCCTGAGGGAAGCTCAAGGAAATGAATGAAAACATCTACTAGGAATTAATATCACTTCAAAAGACAAAGTAATTGGGCTGACTTCAGGATGAACAAATTTATTATTATCTTTGTTATAACAAAAATGCCCGATTTTTAAATTAACGTTTTTTTTAGATTGTTAGCACAAATCATTAGACATTTTTTCATAAATTCATACTGCTCAGTCTTGTTCATACTGCTACTATTTTATTTCCAGCTAATCCCGTTTCCTATATTGCAAGATTTGTGCATCTGTATTGAGCATCTATCGTACTGTGGAAAATGGGGGAAGTCTACAGGGAAAGAAGATAGTGGAGTTGAATATTGTTTTGCGAGAGGGGTGGAGAGAAAAAAGAAAATACAAAAACATGACCATTACTGGAACTCCAGAGATGAAACAGACAAGGAGTAGTTGGGAGGGGGGATCTGGATCAAGCCTGTAGCAGTAAGAAAGAGGCAATAACTCTTCTCACTTCTGGCTGCTATTGTCACGCAACTGCTTCAAACCTGATAGGAAATGTGTAAATATCATTATTATTTCTCCACCCACGGGAGCAAAATGTAGGGCCTCCTAGTGAGCAGGGGGGTTCAATTATGGAAAGAGGAAAGGGGGGGCAGTTAACCCCTTCTTTTCCAGCAAAGCAGACCAGGATCTAGTACAGCTACTTTTAAGGGTCAAATTACCCATCTGGAGTTCTACTCATGGAATTCTGGCATCATGTGACTTTAATGAAGGGAAAACTGAAATAATGTAGGAGTGTAGGAGTGCCATCCCTTGCATTCCAAGCACTCCCTAGATATCTTGGAGTACACAGTTATTGTGTGTGACTGCCCTGCTGAGTTTACTGCTGATGTTGTCATCTGTTTTAGAGTTAAGGTTGGAGTTGTTGTTACCTGATGTTTTAATTGGAATTTTATTGTGACTGTGCTTTATTGATTTGTACACTGCCCAGAGCCCTTCAGGGATTGGGGAGGTATATTAAATTTGAATAATAAACAAACAAACAAACAAACAAATAAATAATTTGAAGATAATAAATTGGGAGTCTGTGGGAAATCTCTGCAGTAGGGGAAATAAATAATCCCTTACCTTTCACTTATAGTGTAATAGTATGAGACTGATTAATGCTGAGGCTAACAGGTTTCATGTTTACTTAGTACTGTATTTTACGAGTATAGTTCACTTTCAAGGATTGCTGAAATTTGGCTCTAAGGTGGGGCTGAAAGAATTCTGAGAGAACTGTGACTAGCCCAAGAGTGGTGGCAAACCTTTGGCACACCAGATGTTATGGACTACAATTCCTATCAGCCCCTGCCAGCATGGCAAATTGGCCATGCTGGCAGGGGCTGATGGCAATTGTAGTCCATAACATCTGGAGTGCCAAAGGTTCGCCACCATGGACCTAGCAGGTTTCATGTGAAGGAGTGGGGAAACAAATCCAGTTCGCCAGATAAGAATCCATCACTCATGTGGAGGAGTGGGGAATCAAATCCAGTTCTCCAGATTAGAGTCCACCACTCTTAATCACCACACAGTGCTGGTTCACAGAGGGGGATTTGTTGTGGGATTAGTGTTGGGAATGTGTGTCTTACTGAATTTATATTCTAATATAAGGGGATTTTGTGTTGGGAATGTGTATATTACTGAATTTATATTCTAATATAAGTCATTTATGATATTTCTCAATGGGGCACTATTTAGATTAGATCACAAATAATAACATTTTGACTGCATCTTCCAATCAGTTATGACTGCTCAATCAAGTAGGGACAGTCTGCAAATAAGACTTTTCACTCATAACTTGTAAAAAGAAGACATTAAATATAAACGTATGATATAGTTGTGCAAAACTCATTCTGGCTTTTTTTTTGCTTGAGCAAGCTTCTTGTCACTCAATGTCAGTTGTTTCATAACATACAAATCCATTCTAAGATTAGTCAGTGCTTATGAGACAAAAGTCCAAGTGACAGGACAGTTATGGTGTGATTTATTCATCCTTGTCTGTCATCCCCAGCTTGAGGCTCACTCTGAGCATGAGCAGATGTGAGATTTTAACATGCCTTAAGCTGCCTTCTTCTCTCCCAGCCTACTCTCATAACTCTTCCACTTAACACATGTGCCCCAAAGCCAATCTATAGCTTACCTTTGGCTCATGGGGCAGCAGATGGTATCTGTGTCATTGTCTGAATGAGCCCCCAAAATTACAGAGTCTGTTGTAGCCAAAACAGATTTGATCAAAACCTCTCACAGTTTGCCCATCTATTCAGATTACAAGATTTCCTGCGGTCTTCTTTGAAAGCTCTAGTGCACCAATGAAGAGTAATGGGCTACGGCCTCTGTTGCTCCAGGAGCTTTTGCAATGATTATGAAGCCAGTAATTCTGCTTGTATGGTCTGTAGGAGTCAGAATACTTAAGTACATAAGAGAGATTGTGGTCACAGCAGAAGAGTATCTGACAGCTTCTTTCAGTGCATAGGGCATCTGTTAAAAGCACTGGAGTGTTTGTTAACATGTCTGGTTTGCTCCTTTCTTAGCATTTCTAGGGATCACAATAGTATTTTGACTAGGGATGATTTCTAACTTCTCGTTGCTGCTTTTTTAACAAGAAGAAAAGCCATTTTGGTTGTTTTTCTCCCTTGTGCACATGAAACCATGATTAAATTTTTTTGCACTATTTCTCTTTTTCTTCACCAATTTTTCCATTACCGTATATACTCGTGTATAAGTCGACCAGCATATAAGTTGAGGCACCTAATTTCACCACAAAAAACTGGGAAAACTTATTGACTTGTGTATAAGTCGAGGGTGGGAAATGCAGCAGCTACTGGTAAATTTCAAAAATAAAAATAGATACCAATAAAATTACATTATTTTTTGCTAAAATAACACTTGTTAAGAGAAGAATTCCTTTGTCAGGCAAATGTCCTTCATCATTAATAAAATCTTCCCTGGGATTATCTTGTATAGCTTGCAGGAAAACAGTACAAGGGGAACATTGCAGCTAGGAAGCTCGAGATATAACCCGCATTCTATTCTAATAGATCCGTTACCTTGCTAAATCATAAAAATAAAATAAAAATATTTGCAAAATATTTTGCAGTTGCAAAATAAAATACAAATAAAAACTGAATTAAATCCTCTGTATCAATAATTGTTGTGAATGGGTCCTTTTATGACACAAGGTCATATTTACTTAGAAGAGTCCAAGTATACATTCAAATCAAAGTATACATTCAAAAGTATAAATCAAAGTATACATTCAAAAATTATAAAGGGCCTCTAAGGCTGTGTATAATTACAGTAAATATGTGGAGCTGCCTGATTTACACATAAAACAACAGCAGCAACAACAACAACAACACCCTTTCTAGAACTGAGAAAGAAGAATTAGGAAAAGGTTAGGACAGAACTTTTCTCCTTGATTTGTATTGAGTAATGCAGTATAGGAAAGCTATACTTTCCCAGAAAATCCAGGAGCCCCCATACACTTGATGTAGTAAACATCAGTTCTCATCATGTGCAGATGCATTCAAATTAGGTATTCATTATATTAGTGTTGTTGTTAGGTTTGGTCAATACCTTAAATATTCAATAAAATTCAGATTTGGGCTTATTCGGGCATAAAAGTATCTATGTGCCCGAATACCAGATTTGGATATCCTAATATATTCAGGTCTGTCTGATTTTTAATGCATTTTAAAATGTTTTTTTGTGATTCAGTCTGCAGGGGGCACATTTTTAAAGCTAGTGGCACCAAAATTTCAGGGGCTTATCTGGAGACCTGATTATGTCACCCGAATTTGGTGAAGTTTGGGACAGTCTCTGGATCAGTCCCTGAACTTTGCTTCTGGGGGTGGGGTGGGGGGGCAGATTGAGAAAGTTCTTAAAGTACTCAGCCAGCAGGCTTCATCTGTTGGATCAGGGATACAAAATAAGCCTTTTGGGGACCCATAAAATTGAACCCCCAGAAGCAAAGTTCAGCAAGCCTGGATGCTATTACCAGGAGGGCCTCCTGGAGCCACCTTGAAAGTCTGGTGCTTCTACCTTGAGAAATGCGCAGCCTGCTTACACACTCAGAAATTCCCCATTGGCTACAATGGAGCCAAGGCACTGAAGAGCAGAGAATCTTGGCAAATTTATTGGGGTGCCTGTCAGGGGCACATTTTTAAAGCTACTGGCACCAAGATTTCAGAGTCTCATCTGGAGACCGTCCTGATAATACCACATGAGTTTGGTGAGGTTTGGTTCAGGGGGGCAAAGTTATGGACCCTCAAAGGGTAGCCCCCATCTCCTGTTAGCTCCCATTAGAAACAATGGGGAATGGGGGACCCGGTTTGGGGGTCCTTACCTTTTGGCCCCCCCGAACCAAACTTTAACAAATTTGGGTAACATCATCAGGACCATCTCTAGATGACACCCTGAAATCTTGATGCCAGTAGCTTTAAAAATGCGTCCCTGCAGGCCAAAACACAAAAAACACCAAAGAATACCAAAAAAAAAGGCTGGATGCTTTGCATTCGGGTGTGATCATAATTGGGCAGGACATATTTGGGCCAATTTTACCCCAAAAATGCCTGAATGCCCCCAGATTTAGGCCAAATCCAGGATTCGGTGCACCCAAATCTTCATGCCCAGTTGTGGTAGAACTGTGCCGGTATGAATTATGCCATGTCCAAAGTAAAATAAGAACTGAGCATAAAACAACTTAGACAGGCCAGTAAGTATATTTTTAGAAACTGTATATAATTACTTAATTGGGAATAAAAGTTGAGTCAATTGCGTTAGCATGTGCAATAATATATGCAATCAAATTCACGAGGAATTCATTTGACTACCACCCAGTAGGGTTTCCCTTCAGCTGTCAAAGAAACTAAACAAAACAAGAGTTTTTCAGTGGCACTTGGCATACAAATTGTACATCAATTGTGGGCATTAAACATCACTTTCATTAGCTAAAAGCTTCTGTCCATTATCCCTGTTTCACAGCCACTAAACTGAAAATGCTGCTAATTTTACCGGAAACAATTACTCCTCAAACCTTTTCAATTCTCAAGCAGGCTTCTGTGTCAAAACTCTTTCGTAGCTAAGTTCATAGTGCTGTAGAATCTATCTAGTGATTTCAAGAAGGACCCTAGCATCTAAAGGTCAGTGTTAATTTAGATACCTTAAATACAGGCCTTATTATTTTGCCTGGGTCTAATCTAGAATATGGGAACAGAAATCTCCAACTTCATGGCTGCTGCTGCTGCTGCTTTGGTAAGAAAGACTATGATAAAGAACGATACAACTGGCCCTGAACTGCAGGGTACTGTGGTCATGAAAATGAATTTTAAAACTCTTACATTACTGCAGCGAAACTGAGAAATATTCCCAATATATATCTTATTCCCTCTGACAGATGGAAATGGTTTTAAATTCAAAGGGAACCTTTCATATTTCATTTTTATTTTGCATAGAATCTTCAAATAGCATAAATCTCACTCTCAGAATATTTTACAGCAACAGATACTTGGAGTCAGCATTAAAGAATGCAGTTTGAGAGTTAATGTAGCAAAGGAACAGTGTTGTCTATTTGGAAAAAAAGATGTTGAAGCTGAAATGGTGGACCATGTGTTTAGGACAGGCTTGTGACCCATAGGGGAGAACCGAAAGCAGTGATGAATAAGTTAAGGAGGGTAATGGTACTGCCAGAACTGGGCTAGAGGTTTTGGTGGTGGTCTCTGAGGAGGGCAGGCTTTGGGGAAAGGAGGGAGTTCAGTGGGATATAATCAGTGGTGGGATTCAAATAATTTAACAACCGGTTCTGGTGGTGGGATTCAAATAATTTAACAACTGTTTGTTTACAAGCACCATTTTAACAACCAGTTCTGCTGAAGTGGTGCGAACCTGCTGAATTGCACCACTGGATATAATGACATAAAGTCCACCTTCCAAAGCAGCCCTTTTCTCTAGGTGAACTGATTTCTGTTGCCTGGAGATCAGTTGTAATAGCATATCTCCAGCCACCACTGGTTGGTTGGCAACCATAGAGGATAGGCTACAGGTTGAAGAAGGAAATTTTTGAAATGTAATAGCATATTTGAAAAAAATATTTTATACTGTCCTCTGTCCTCTCCAGATAACTGTACTTGTCCATGCATATAAAGCAGCTTATGATGGGTATGTCAAATTTCAGGATTTGCGAGCAACTCATAGTCAACAGTCTGTTCCACCTTCACCATATATTGTATGAGTACTAAAAACAATAAGAATAAAGGGTCCTGGCATGCCTTTCCACTTCAAAGCACTGAGGTGATTTCTTCTTCTAAAGCTGTATAGATGGTCAGAGGTTGAATCAGTGGCTTCTGGGGTCAGCTTTGTGCTGTATGTTCTTTCACAATTAAGTTTGAAAACTATTTCCGGCTTTAGGAGATTTCTTCCAGCTTAAGTAACATTTTTCCTCCATTGGAAGAGTGGCTCAATTGGACCACAAGTTGGAGGAAAGTTTCCCTTTTAGTAGAGGTAGATCATTTGTTGGAGGAATAATTTCTTTTAGTCTAAAGTCGTTAGAAGAGTTTCAAGTGATTGGCTACTAGGCTGTTTAGCCTGTTACATTCTTTATATGGGTTAACCATGTTTATTGAGCTTCCACAAATTAGAATTTACACATAAGTAATTTTCAGATGTTTTGGGTAGAGTGAACATGCAAACTTCAATTCAATGTTCATTGCAATTCTGGCCAAATGAACTATCTGTGCATGAAGTGTCTACTTTTTCAAAATTCTGAATCAAGAGGATAAAGACATGCATGCGCAGAAAGTCTTGGATCCACAGTAGTGTTTCCATACCCATGGAACACATTTTTTCCACCTCTTCTTTCCATTGGCAGCCCTAAATTATCCTGTGGGGAAACAAGACACCCCAGGACAGTATTGGGGGTGGTATATCAGGCTGTTGGAGGGAGTTTTAGAAAACTTGTGTTTAGTGGATGCAAGAGTTTGGGTCAGTTGCCAACACAATTCATCTCCTTCCCATGAATGTGACTTCAATGTATGCTAATTCCACCTGCTTAAAATGTTTGACAAGGGCTGGACTGATCCAGTGTGAATGTGACATCCAAGATGTAGATATGCAGTAGGCATAGATGTGAGATAAGTCTCCCTAGTAAGTCAAACAGGTACAGGCCTGCATTGCTACCTTTCATATAAGCTCTGCCCATATAAAACATTCAGATAAGACTTGCTCTCTCTTGTTCTCTGAGATCATCGCTTCATTTCTAGTAATGGTGGGAAACAGCTATGCTGCTCCTGGCAGAAAAAAAAATTCTGTGGATACATCCCAAAATTCTTTAGAACAGATGTATAATTGCAGCATCAGCTTCCTATAATGAGTTTTTCACATGAAATTTCATTTTAAGTGAATTAAACAAACATGATAGCCCTTAAGTTCTTTATTTTGATTAAATTCAGATTGTCTTTTGCTTCCCCTATAAGTCTGGTATTGAAATGACTGAAGATTGTTATCTTTAGGATTTAAATTTCCCATATGTGAAAAAACAGACTTAACAGAGAAGAGCCCATTTGACTGCGGGTATTGGTAGGAAAGAGAAAATATAGGAATGCTCTTAAACATTATTATCTGTGTCTAGCTTTAAATATTCTCTTTATTGTGTTGAAGATCAAGAAACCATCTTATATGTCAGTTTACCTTGACTTGAATTTTCAAACATTTATTTACCATTACAAGAGGCTGAATGTCAAGGGAGAAAATTGTCTGCCACAATTTGGCTCAAATCATATTCGCATTTGTGGAGGCTGACTGGAGGTCTCTTGAAATTAATTAAAACTACACACACACACACACACACACACACACACACACACACACACACACACACACAGGGGCTGTGGAACAGGCCTACCACTTTAACTTTGGCCTTGAGGCACAACTGAAATCCCAGCCTTGTATTCCAAACATCATCTTGAATAGGTTCACTGAGGACCAAGGCTTTGCTATGTTGATTTATGTGCATGTATACACCGTCAATTGGATTTTATTAAAATAAATTTGCAGCATCACATTTGTTGAAGCCCCAGGGAGAACCATTCTGTTAAGGAAAGGCAGTGGGAAGGAGGGAGGGAACCACAGGAATTGCAGGCCATTTCACATTCGTCTTTCATTGCACAAATAAAGCTTGCCTTTCAAGCTGGTTTCCCTTTGATAGTTGTCTCAAAACTAGCCTGGAAGCTGCACCACTTCCTTCAGTGAGACATTTAAATAAAACAAATGAATTTATGATCAAAATACAGACTGGAATAGTACAATGTATTTTTACACATGGGGAGATGACCCTTTTTTATATCCTTCTGTACATGACTGCAGTGCAGGAATTGCTAATAAAGAATTACCATTTTACATGCTGCTTCAAGACAAATCCTGTTGATCCCATACAAATAGGAACTGCCTATGCTTTGGTGGCATGTAAAAACCACGTGAGACAACAGAGTTTTAGGAATCAAAAGAGGCTGTTTGAAATTCAGTGAACGGTGAAGTCTTCCTGTAGGTTTTTTCACTGTAGGTTCTTAGACTCTTCAAAGAAATTTTGCTTCCAGAGGAATCAACAAAACATGATCTTGATGCCATCAGTTATCACAGTGAATTAGCAGAGACAGCGTAGCCTCAGAATTTGTGCTTTCTTTCTTTCTTTCTTTCTTACTTGTCCAGTTGCAGTACTTTTAATGGTATCCAAGAGAACCAGTATGGTATAATGGTTAGAGTGTTGCACTTTGGTCCCTTCCACACATATAGAATAATGCACTTTCAATCCACTTTCAATGCACTTTGCAGCTGGATTTTACCATGCAAAATAACAAAATCCACTTGCAAACAATTGTGAAAGTAGACTGAAAGTGTATTATTATGTATGTGCAGAAGGGGCCTAAGACTTGGAAGAGCTAGGTTCAGATCTCTGCTTACTTATAAAGTTAATGGGGTGATTTCTGTCCAGTCAACCTAGCCTTTCTCATTACGTTGTCATTAGAATGATGAAATGTTGGATATTGGAACTATGTATGCTGGCCTGAGCGCCTTAAAGGAAAGGTAAGATTAAAAAATGAGCTTGAAATAAGGCAGCAGTCATGGACAGCAGTTGCCATTTTCTTGTTTTTTTATTTTGGCTCAACCCAAATAGTTTTAATAGTTACCCAAGAAGACATTCAGCAGGTTTTCTGTGCATTGCAGCTGTGCTGACTCCTTTTGCTTATTTCTTTGCCACCTCTGCTTCTAGCTTCTTATTCTCAGTGCATTGCGTGTTCTACTGCCTCATTCCTTCAGATGCCCTGCCTCTGAGCAACCTGTTCCTTTGTTTTCATGTCTTTTGGAACCTCTTGGGAGTTCTTTTTTTTTTTTGAGCTTTTCAGATCTTAGCTTCTTCAAGCAGTTCCTCTTGTTTGATGGCCCTGTGTGAGATTTTGTCAGCCAAACCAACCTTTCATCTCAGGTACCATAGATATTTCCTCCTTATTGGAAAATTTCATTCGTATTTCACTGTTAATATTCAAATTATACATGATTTATTTATTTTATTAAATTTATATATTGCTCATAAATGAATTTACTAAATTTAAAACATAAACAACCTCAAAGGAAACCTGGATGGTGACAGTAGTCTCCTTTTTAGAAGATGAGTGCAATAGCCCATAGGATGGAATAACATCAAAATGGAAATAAGGTGTAAGTGTGTGGGAGGGAGGCAGGCCAGATGGAACAACCATAGCTGCCTCAACTGCATGCCTGCTAGAACAGCTCTGTCTTACAGAGCTGCAGAACTGTAACAGATCCCACAGGATCTGGGTCTCATTGAACAGAGCATTCCACTAGGTTGCGACCAGGGCCAAAAAAGTTCCAGCCCTGGTTGAGGCTAGGGACCTCCCGCAGGTTTCTGTTTTCTGAGCATAGCAATCTCCAGAGGATATCCCAGGAGAGGTGTTTCTGCAAGTACTCAGGCCTCAGACCATTTAGGGCTTTGTACATCAGTACTGAACCCTTGAACTTGATTCTGGAGCGAGTGCAGCTGGTGAAGCACTCGTTGACTGTAAGTCCACCACAAGGTCCCTGTGATGACCCTTGCTGCCGCATTCTGGACCAGTTGGAGTTTCCAGAGCAAGCCCAAGGGTAGCCCTGTGTAAAGCACATTGCAGATATCTAGCCTAGAGGTGACTGTTGCATGGATCACTGTGGCCAGACAGTTCTGGGACAGTTAGCGAGCCAACTGCTTCATCTAGTGCAGGTGGAAAAATGCTGTGAAAATTGTGTGTGTCACCTGGGTTCCCATCGCCAAGGAAGAGTCCAGGAGCACACCTAAGCTCTTGATGGTAGCTAGAGTAGTCAGCTGCATGCCATCAAGAGCTGGCAGTTTGCATGACCCACTTAACCCCCTCTAGTCCACCCATATGGCCTACACCTTAGTTGGATTTAGCTTCAGCTGACTCTCCTTCCTCCTTTCAACCACAGCTTCTAAACATCTGGACAAAATATCTGGGGTGGTATCTGGCTGACTGTCCATCATCTGATATAACTAGATGTTATTTGCATATTGATGACAGCCTATTCCAAATCCTCCGATAGACTGAGAGAGAGGGTGCATGCAGATGTTAAATACGATCAGTGACAGAATCACCCTTGTGGGATTCTGCACAACAGCAAGTGGCGAGCATAGGTTTTCTCACTAATTGCTACTCTCTGTCCCCATTTGTGAAGGAATAAGCACAGCCACTACAAGACCATCCAAGTTATCTCCACATTGGCAAGGTGTTTGGTCAGAATGTCATGAAATCAAAGAGTTGGAAGAGACCCCAAGGGCCATCAAGTTCTGGAGTAAGATTGATGTCTGTCCAAAAAAAAGGTGTAATCTCTCATTTTAGGATGTGTCGTTCACCATGAGTCCACCATATTAAAGAGATTCGTATATGTGAATACATTTTAGGTATTTTACCTCCTGCCATTTTTAAAATCTGTCTTGTTTTGGGTTTAGGACCATATTCATCTCTCCAATTATTATCATTTCTCCTTGAAAATCCAATATTGATTGAAACAACCTTTCAAAAATTTATCTTTGGTAATTTTGGGTGCATAAATATTTACAATAGTTAAAATCTTGTCATCTGGAAGCTTAATTTTCAACATAATATATTTTGCTGCAGTATCTTTACTTTCTTCTAAAAATGTTATACAATTGTTTTTTTAAATAGATGGCTATTCCACATTTCTTTAAGTCTTTGTGGGCTGAATATACTCTGCCTAATTTTATATTAATAAGTGTCGATGCTTTTGCTCAAGATGAGTTTCCTGAATGCAAATAATGTATCCTTCTTGTTTCTGAAGTTGGTTGAAAATTTTTGATCTCTTCGTTGAGGAGTTTAATCCAATCACGTTGACCAAAAAGAAATTCATTTTCCTTTAGTTTTTTACAGCAAGGCTGCCTATTAATCCAGTTTATCTTCTTCTTTATCCAAGATTCCTGGAGGTCTATTTACTGATGTGCTTACCTCTGCTTTATGTCTTTGAACAGTGGATAAGTGATCTCTTGAGTAAGGTTTCCCTGGTGTATTTCTTTGGTTCTTGTCTTCTGAAAGGTATTCTGCCAGTTGTTGTATTGTTGGATTGTTGAAATTATTTTCTTCCCGGAGGGCAGCAGTACTTAAGAACATAAGAAGAACATAAGAAAGAGTCTGCTGGATCAGACCAGAGTTCATCTAGTCCAGCACTCTGCTACTTGCAGTGGCCCACCAGATGCCTTTGGGTGCTTACAAGTAGGATGTGAAAGCAATGGCCTTCTGCTGCTCCCAAGGACCTGGTCTGCTAAGGCATTTGCAATCTCAAATCAAGGAGGATCAAGATTGGTAGCCATGGATCGATTGGTAGCCATGGATCGACTTCTCCATAAATTTGTCCAAGCCTCTTTTAAAGCTACACAGGTTAGTGGCCATCACCACCTCCTGTGGCAGCATATTCTAAACACCCATCACACGTTGCATGAAGAAATGTTTCCTTTTATTGGTCCTAATTCTTCCCCCCAGCATTTTCAATGTATGCCCCCTGATTCAAGTATTGTGAGAAAGAGAGAAAAATGTCTCTCTATCAATATTTTCTACCCCATGCATAATTTTATAGACTTCAATCATATCCCCCCTCAGATATCTCCTCTCCAAACTAAAGAGTCCCAAACGCTGCAGCCTCTTCTCATAAGGAAGGTGCTCAAATCCCTCAATCATCCTCATTGCCCTTCTCTGCACTTTTTCTATCTCTTCGATATCCTTTTTGAGATGTGGGACCAGAACTGAACACAGTACTCCAAGTGCTGTCACACCACTGCTTTATGTAAGGGCATGACAATCTTTGCAGTTTTATTATCAGTTCTTTTCCTAATTATCCCCAGCATAGAGTTTGCCTTTTTCACAGCTGCCATGCATTGAGTTGACATTCCCATGGAACTATCAACTAAGACGCCCAAATCCCTTTCCTGGTCTGTGACTGATAACGCTGGAAAGCACCTGTAAATTAAATGTGAAGTTTGGATTTTTTGCCCCTATGAGTATCACTTTACATTTTGCTATATTGAACTGCATTTGCCATTTCTTAGCCCACTCACCTAATTTATAAAGGTCCCCTTGGAGCTCTTTGCAAACTTTCGCGGTTCTCACCACCCTACATAATTTGGCATCATCTGCAAACTTGGCCACCACACTACCCACCCCTACTTCCAGGTCATTTATGAATAGATTAAAGAGCACTGGTTCCAAAATGGATCCTTGGGGGAGACCACTCCCTACATCTCTCCATTGTGAGAACTTCCCATTACACCCACCCCTTTTCTTCCTGTTTCTCAACCAGTGTGCATAATTTTATGTAAATTAAGTAAGGAATTAATGGCTAAATACTGTGTTCAATTATACATTACATGTTTTAAATGCTAGTTGATGAAAGAAAGAAATTTAGGAAGCCAAACACAACACACACATTCTGTTTCTTAAGGTTATAAATTCTTTAAAAAAGTATTTTAAAGAATAATACAGTAAATACTTTTTAAACCACTAAAATATCTCTCCTTCCCCAGGGCTAGAACACTTCAGATTTATTTTATGCTGGATTTAAATATTTTCACAGGGGCCCAATGCTTTAACACATATGGTACATTTGGTGTGGTTTGCTGACTGAATTTGTATGAGACATTTTGGATAGTGATTGTCCTCCCATTGAACAGAGAATTTTTAGTGCTGTTGTAATTAGAAGCAAATAAAAATTAATAGATAAAATATAGTTTTAAAAACTAAATTTAGGGATGTTGGGAGCTTTACAAACGTAATAAGTGAAATACACGGGATTAAGATGGGACGTTTGCGCACTACAAAATTGGCGGGCACCAGTAATGCCATTTTATAAAGGCCCAGCAAGTCTTTCAGGTACTGAACTATCCTAAAAATAAAAGAAAATGAGAAAAACCAAGCCTAAGCTGGCTAAACATGAAAGACACAACATTAACTAGTCCTAGAAAAAGGCTAACCTGAAGCAAAGGCACCCCAGTGGAAGTCTGAAGTAAAAAAAAACAAGCTCAGCTAACTAGGCACACTTCTGCTTCACATGGCTAGTGAATGGACAATGCATCCCCCTACTCTGGTTACATTACCTTGTGCGGAAGGGCAGTTAGCCCAATCATATTTTTGGGGGGAGAGTAACACTTGCCATATAGTTAAAGCTATTTTTAAAGCTAACTAAAATGCTCCATGGCTGGCCTGCATAAGCTCAGTCTCACATAGAACTGCACAGAGGCCATGAGGATGAATGTAGATTCATTTTGCAGACAATATAGGACAGTGGTGGCGAACCTTTGGCACTCCAGGTTATGGACTACAATTCGCATCAGCCCCTGCCAGCATGGCCAATTGGCCATGTTGGGAAGGGCTGATTGGAATTGTAGTCCATAACATCTGGAGTGCCAAAGGTTCGCCACCACGGATATAGGAAGTGGTGTTTTTCCAAAGAATTACATTACTCCTGTGTCTTAATTGTTTGCTTGCATGCATATATTTTCATGTTAGCTCTGGACCATAATCAGTCCAAGAAGATCCAGAACATCTGTGAAACAAAGTGCAAGCCAAATCCTATGAAGAATTACATTCTATTATAATTAAACTCTACCAGTTGGACTTGGTTAATGAAATTATTCGTTTATTACTTCAATAGGATATAAATTATTATAATTATAATTATTATTTATTCAATTTAATGTAATGTAAAAGTTAACTAGGTACAACTTATACTGAGTTATAGTAATGAGATATGTTTTGGTAGTAAGACTGGATTGGTGTTGAATAATTCAGTCCTCTAAAAATTCATTTCTTGGATATTCTCGCCTACCCACGAAGTGAATGATAGTGCATTGTTCTATGATGAACGGGTTTAAGAAATCGTGAATACACACATCCCCTCTCCATTTAGGTAGGCTTAAATGGGAAGCAGCACCTGGCTGGTTTCTGTTGGAGTGAGGCACTCATGTAGCTTGGGCTTTAGTTTGCTCCATCTATGAATCAAGCCTTGTCAATTTCATTCCAAGATCAGTGTCTTTTCACTATGGGGAGAAACCTCCATAATGGATGTTTCTACCAGGAAACTTCCCAAAACCACCTAAAGTGGAAGTTGCATGGCAATGAAGGGCGGGAGGGGGTGAATGAATGGGGAGTATGGCAGCTCAGGACTGCTGAGCAATAACACTTCAGGGAGGTATCTATCAAAATGGATGCTGAATGACAAGAAAGGGGGAATGCAAGCGTATATGCAGCTACACCAAGCCACAAAGATTCCATTGCCACTGTTGTGCAACTATGAGAAACCTCTTGTACAAAAAAGGGGGGACACATCCCCTTCACTATTTGGCATGAGATGCATTATATCCAGGCAAACAAAACCTGACTTTTTACTAGATAAGCAAAATAAATAAACAGTTCAGGAAACAAAAACCATAGAGAAAGAAAGGATGATACAAAAAACACAGAATGCAAATCAAAGAGTGGGATTTGATCGAGTCTAAAGTGCGCAGTAAGTAGTATATACATAATGGGTCACAAGCAGAGAGAATGTTCGCACCACCACTTGAGAAAGGAGGAAAAACAAGCTAGGCTCCTCTTATCTATCTTAATATCTTATCTTATCTTATTCATTCATTCATCTTATCTATCTATTCATTCATTCATTCCATTGCTATCTATTCCATCTATCTATTCATTCATTTGGATTTATATCCTGACCTCCTGCGAAGGGCTCAGGGCGGCAACAACAGTAAAACCATTACAATAAAAACATAAAACAAACTTAATAAATACAATATAAAACTGTATAAAATGTTTTGATACCTCACCTACAACCTACAGTGTTCTGCTGCTCTTTTTGTGGGTATGCAGTTTCCATCCATAAAGAGCAGCCGGAAAATTACTCATGAATGAGTACTTCAGCCTAAATGAGCAGGTTGAGGGTGCTTACCCAAGTGTAGATTTCTTGGCAGGGCTCCAGCCTGTTATTTTAAATGATTATGAAAAGACTCTTTCAGCCAACTGATCTGCTCCATTAAATGCATGCAGTCCGTTGCAGGAATCTTGCCTCCAGTAAAGACTTTCTTGCTTGTTTCAAACAGCAAGTTAGAGCTGTCCATGACTTCACTAAATCCCCCAAGTCTGTTGTTTCACAAAACATACTGGAAAACATACTCTCAGTAAATGAATATGTGTGTGTGAGAGAGAGAGGAGGGAATCTACCCTCCCTCTTGAAATAGATTTTTTTTTCCTGGCACACGTGAAGACTGGGAAAGTGAGCTTTTTCATGTCATACTAAAATTTGTAGTCAACGGAAGTTGTGCGGAAGACTTACATTTCCTTTGCTTCTTCCCAAGTCAAATATGATATGAGACACATATTCTTCCCATGTCCTCTGGCACATTCAGAGGATTTAGAGGAGAGGATGGGTTTGTACTGAGCAAAAATAGTTAGTGGCTGCTACTGAGCCAGTTCAAAATTTGTGGTCCCCTATTCCCAGCCAGCTAATCTGCTGAAGTACTGCAGCACTTCTGCTGGCAGGAAAAGTTCCATTTCCAGTGGAAGGCAAAGCCTCTTCCTGCCAATAGATCTACTCAGGAAAAAAATAATAAATATCTTTACATTTAGCTTTTCCCAGCCAGCAGAACCAGTATATTATAGGAGTTTTTCAAGGACTCAAAAATTCAACTGTGCAGTCCTTAAAAGAGTTACCACCTGTGACAGATTCCAGAACTTTGCTGCCTATAATCAGAGCAGCACTCCAGCAAACATGAGTTAACCCCAGCTACTTGTGATTGACTGGCAGCCACAGACTTAGTTTTCAGTCAGTGCTGTGAGGACTGAGAGTGATTCTGAGGCAGAGAGTGCTAAGGAACAGCTGTAGAATGAACTGCTCTGTTCCCTGGGTGAAACTCTTTCTCTTTGTGGGGAGACAAGTCAGGCAGACAAGAGTGGTCTGTTCTGTTCCCAGAAATATTGTGGTGGTACACTAAAGCACTGGGATTTCCGGAGTCAGAGGTGGAGTAAGGGAAACTGTGCCCGGGGTGTGCATGCACCCTGTGCCCTTGCTGCAGTGACGGGTGCCCCCGCCCCACCCCGTAATGCCCTTGAATGCCATGGCTCTACTTTTAGGGGCATTTGTAGCTCCGGGCCTACAGAAGCAGTTCCTGGGGCCTTCATAATTTGTCCCATGCAAGCTACTCAATTGTCTGGAGTAAATGCACTAAAGGAGAATAAACAAAGAAAGTTTTTTGGGAATAGTGTCAAAAGCTATCAACAACTGCTTGCTTGAATATAGTGCCTTATCAACTTACCTGCTTTATTTTATGTTATTTTTACTTTGCCAAATAGCATTGGTTTTTTAAATAAATCCTATTCTAATTTATCTTTTTTAAAGTTTAAGAAAGCCTTTTGTGTCTCCTTTGTTTCTGACTAGGAAAGGTGGTTGTTTAAACAAGCAACACTCTCTCACTTACTGAGAGTTGCCTGGAAATCTGAAGAAGCCCAATTATATTTATTTCTAGTAAAGGGTAGGGAAACAGAGAAATTACAGACATACATAATTCACCTGCTACACTTTCTATACAAGCTAACAGAAGGGGCTGCTCATAGCCTGAAGAAAAAGAAAGTTATAATTTTGGAGGGAAAAAATATCTTCAGAGCACTTGTGGGCAGAGGGTATTTTATACCACCCACCTAAACCATTAATTGTTCAGGACTCTACTGTAGGTTTAGGATAAATTGTTAAGATATTGAGCTATGAATCATAAAATCTCTGCTTTTAATCACAGTTTTGCCACCTCCACCCATATCAAGAATTTTTCAGATTTGTGTCAATAATTATAAGTATGTGAACACTTGTGTGTGTTGGTGCAGTCTGCAGATCCTTTTGCACTGTGCCCTGTGGGGCATATGGGTGCCAGTGGCCATCTGAGGTCTCTGCCTGGCACACGTCACTCATGTGACTTTTTCAACAACCAGAGGGGCTTCCCCCCCTTCCTCTGGTTGTTGAACCACAGCTACCATCTGGCCTTTGTGGGAACTGCTTGCAGAGAGTTCTCCTTGATCTCAGATTGCAAATGCCTTAGCAGACCAGGTGCTCAGGAGCAGCAGCAGCAGAAGGCCATTGCTTTCACATCCTGCATGTGAGCTCCCAAAGGCACCTGGTGGGCCACTGCGAGTAGCAGAATGCTGGACTAGATGGACTCTGGTCTGATCCAGCAGGCTAGTTCTTATGTTCTTATGTACTTATGTTCTTAGAGAGGACCAGGGCTTCCAGCTTCCGTTCCTCACTGCATTGCCATTTTAAGGTGTTGCCTTATGCCTGTGTCTCTCAATATGCTGCATCTGGTTAGCATAATGTGTTGTGCACCACCAAGGAAATAACCACTTGCCCACTGCCTGCCCCAGGGGTGGAGCGAGGGGAAACTGGCCTGGGGCACACACGTGCCCTGTGCCCCTGCTGCAGCGCCATCCACCCGCCCCCACCCACCCTGCCCCAGAATGCCCCTGCCATGGCCCAGCCATGTTTCTGCCATGGGTCGGCCATGCCCCCACCATTACTAGCTGCAAGGCACTCCAGGGCATCACTTCCTTCCTTAAGGGCATTTCGCCATTGACCTGCTCCCTCCACTTCCCCTGAAGTGCTCCCTTTGAAAATAGTGCATTCCTGGTTGTTTTGGAAGCCTCCAGGCATGGTACAGAGGACCCACATACCAGCATTAAAAGTTATAAGTGTGAAATACAGTTTCTCTATCCCTCCCTCTGTGCATGCCCTAGCAAATGTTAACCTAAGGCAACCTTTTTAGCTTACCATGGTTCTAAGGAATTCCCATTACTTGTAGCTTCTCAGTTGTGTGCACCTTTTTCTGTAATTTTTAGAGTTCAGGTTAATAATTGGTATGATTTAGGATCTGATTTATAGCTCCCTTCAAACTGCCACTTTTTCCAGGTAACCCCCCTCCCCCCAAAATACCGATAAGGTATTTTTAGTGGATTTTTTTTGGCAGGGGGTGGGGTTGTCTTTTGCTGAATGCATATCCCTAGAGCCTCTGCTCAAGCCTGCAGTTTTGCACACGGCAGTGGCCATCTCCAGCAGACCCCAGCTGAGCATTCTGTTTGCCTTGATTGAATCAGCCCCCCCAAATCCTAGTGTTTTATTATCTCTCTCCTCCCACTCTCCTCCCACTTGCTGGGTCAGGCCAGGTGAAGGAAGCTTTTCCAGAAGTCTCCAGGGGAAAAAAAACTTTTCAACCTCCCAAAACTCTGTTCTCTGTTAGAAATAACCAATGTAGCTCAAGGTGTGTGTGTAATGTGGAACCACATGGGGGGCACAAAAGGACTTTGGGGAGCAGTGCTTACCTTGATGGAGGAGGCCCACATGCTGGTGGGCAGTCATTCTCCAGCTCAACAATGGCGAAACCCAGAAGTCTGGGTTACCGCAGAGTTGTGCAGACATCCTGTTTGGATTCCAATGTGTGTGGGGGGGGGGCATTCCTGGGCATGGAGCTGATGTTAGTGTCCTTCCACAATTTAGGGCTAGGAGCATGGTACCCCAATCGTCAGACTTATGCCACCCTTTGGGTGGTGTTATTTCTTTAAGCCCTGTGGAGGGCTTCCAGGCAGCAGGATATTTCTTTTACATTTTTTGATCCCCATGCCACTGGAAAGCCCTCTTGGAGGTGGCACAGCACCACTGCAGCCGCACCACATCCTGCCATGGAGGGCTGTAGATGGGGCTGTCATCATCTAAAGTCTTGGTGGATGAGCAATTTTCTCTGAGGAGAAAATTCAGAGAGAGAGAGAGAGAGAGAGATATGTTGTAAAAATTAAAGTGAAGGTTTTGCTTAGTTCAAACCTCCAAAAAAAAAAAATGCATTTCTCCATTGTATCAATGTAGAAACAAATCCCTGTCAGTCTACCAGAGATATGATGCAAACTGCCCAGAAACAGAGAAGTGGTTTTGTTGTTTATTTAACAAAACATGTAAACACACAATCAGGGATGAGGATTAGTAACAGCAGGAGAACACCAAACAAAAAGTCTTTACTTATTTTTGGAAGAAAACAATACTGGGGAATTGATGAACTTCCCTGTGGTGGGCGTTCCAAAGTTTCAATCCCATGACCCAGAAGGCCTTTCTTAGATAGCCTCCAACTGGCCTCAAATGGTGAGTGCATGTGAAGATGGGCTTGCTGGAATGACTAGATCCAGAGTTTCAAAATATTTGTTCTGCTTTGCCATGATTATATACTATGCACAGAAGAGAGGGGGTTGTGCAGCTAAAGTACAAAATCAAAGCAATTTGCACAAAAATGACGAGCAAAGGACTAAATAACTATTTACTTATTCAACAATGTGAACAGTGTCTACAATGGGGCTATGCTATAATGCCCCTCCAACATTCATGTGAAAACATTGTTTGTGTCATGTACAAAATTCTCTATATTAATGTGAAAACCCACAAATGAGCAGCCAGATTCTAGAAAAACTCTGATTTTGTAGAATCTTCAAGGGCTTGTGGGTTCGTGGTATTTTCCTTATGCATCAAAACTGTCCCATAAGAACTTTCATATAGTTCAAATTGGATTGTGTTTATCTCTGCACTGCTAACTCTGGCAGTGAAATGTCCTGACTTTTGAACTGTATGAAAGTTTCCCAAAGTACTAGATCTTGAGGGCATCCAATGAAGCTGAGTGGCAATGGGTTCAGAATAGACAAAAGGAAATACTTCTTTACATGGCAAATGATTAAAATGTAGAATATGCTGCCAGACAATGTAGTGATGGCCATAAGCCTAGACAATTTTAAGAGAAGATTTAAACAGATTTATGGATGATAGATCTGTCAGCTGCTACTAGCCATGGTAACTACAGGGAACTTCCACGTTCAGAGTTAGCAAACCTCTGAATAACAGTGCCAGGAGGCAACATCAGGGGAAACCCTCAGCCCTTATGTCTTGTTGCTGGCTGTCCAGAAGAATTAGTTTGCTGTTGTGTAAGACACAGTAAGACTTTGTGTAACATGCTGAGCAAAATGGACCCCTGGTCTGATCTAGTGGAGGCCTCTTAGGTTCTTATGAATTCAAGTAATTTGAGAAATTGCAATATTTGTTGTTTCTCAAAATGACTTAATTTTTTTGAAGGTAAAACTAGTTACCATAGGGCTATTGAATAGGTAGAATGTGAATGTTTTCAATTCAGATCCAAATGTGAAAATGCACATGTAGTCCAAGCCAATGCCTCTTTTATAAACATGAGGCTGGAGAAGGACCAGGGTACATCAGCTGTATTTGTGTGCCAAAGCTTTTAGTTGAGTTCGAACAGCAAAACTGCAGCAGTTCTATTATGCACAGGAACAGGTACAAAGCAGCTTTTGTTTAAATATTACTATTGTACTTTTCACGTATCTACAAGCCTTTTGTTTGTGTATTCATTCTCTCTCCTGCTAGATAATGATTCTTTTCTCTTTGCTTTACAAAAAAAGTACCATTGATTAGCATGTAAAGAATCAGTGTACAATGTATAATCTTGCGTAGTGACAATAGTCATTAAACAATATCTTGGGAAAGAGCTGCCAACTTGCCAAGAAAACAAAACCCCAGCCAAGCTTTCTCCCATACCCATTAGCCATAGCTTGGTGTGCAGGAATCATCCTTTGAAGCTTTTTTTATGGCATGGAGATAAACATTATCACCTGCTAATGTCTGCACATCAAGCTGCTGTTAAAAATACAGGATGGCGGCCAGAAGCAAAAAGTTGGCAATGAGACTTGGAAAGGAAAACATTGCACTGTTTGGTCTTCATTTTGATCCAGAGTGCAGTCCCCCCCTTCCTCCTTGTCTTGTTTCAACAAATGAGCACAAATTTCACTCCACAGGAATTTATGTCAACAACTTTCCCTTCTGCTGATTGATAGCCAAGACCCAACACCATTCCTATTCCACCTCAGTTATAACTAAAGGTGCAATCCACACTTTCTTAGAAGTAACCCCCATTAAATAAATAAGGATCAGATCAGATGCATAGGATTGTGCCATATGTTCTTTCCAAAGATTCAGTAATGGTCATCATTTCAATGTATGACAAGGGAAGAGCACATGTTTGAACTTCTGCTATGTTGCTTGGGTTAGAAAAGGGCATGAGACCTTGAAATAGAAACCAACCACACAATCATGAAACAATAGCTAACTATTTAACAATCTATTTCAGGGTAGGAAATGGGGCAGGATTGCCTTCTCATATCTCCAAGCAAATGACTAGACAATGATAGAGGGGAAAACTTTGACGTTCTGACTGATTTAAATTTAGATGCCAAATTCTGGTGGTGTTGAAGAACATCATGCAGTCTGGCTTTTTCAATAATTTTTGGGAAAGACAGTCTATTACCTGTATTTATCTGTACATACCTATTATCAATACAAACTAAACAATGGGAGTGTGATTAAATTTTGCCTTCTAGAATGATTGGATTTGACGTGAGTTACTGAAAAAATTGAGTCCGATTCTCAAGTAGGTGAAAAGGTTTTTCTAGTTTCCAAGGGACTTCTAGTATTGAACTCTTGCTCTCTACTATACATCTTACTAGGCTCTCTAAGGCCAGCAGAGGCCAACTTCTTGCTGGATAAATGTCCCTGGCCCTCTCCATGATGCGGTTGGTTTTCCACTCGGGCTACAGGGACTCCTTACGCCTCTGGCCCCTGCCTGGTGGAACACTCTTCCTCCAGGTATCCTCCCCGCGGGACCTTTTGTGAGTCTCCGCGAGGGGCCTGTGGCAGACGGAGTTGTTCCGCCGGGCTTTTGGGGTGTCCAGCTGCTGAAAGTGCCCCCCCTCCCTCTCCCTCTTTTTCATCTTATAGGTAGGGTCCTTTCCATCTGTAGGACCCACTCTTTTTCTTCCCCCTCAGGAGGGTCTAAGAGGGACTTTGCGGGCATTGCTGTATCATGTATTAATTTGCTGCATTTCAAATATGTTATTTAGTGATAATTTATATATTGTTTTTATGCTTATTGTATTTGAATTTTGTGTTGTCCACAATTTGTGAGTTCCCTTCTCGGGGTTGGGCGGGATATAAATTTGAAAAATAAAATAAAAATAAATAAATAAATACTCAGTCTCTCTCTCAGTCTCTCACTTTGCCTTATGTATCTTAGTAACCACAGTGATAATTTTGACAAGTTAGCTACAATTTTGTTTTAAACTTAAGTATGGCAACCACACCACATCAAAATAATGCAAGTGCTTCACATTTTTGATTTTGCATCCATAGTAAAACTACATATCCCCTTCACAAGTTGGAAGGACTGAATTAGTGTCACTGAGTACACCCACCTACTGAAGCCAGTGAGTTTAGAAAGGTGTCAGTTCACTTAGGATTGCACAGTATAATTTTTGCCTAATTCTCACTTTTAAAAAGAAATTGACATAGGCCCAGCCACTGAGAACTGTCTTCATGGGAGAGGAGTACAGCAGTGTGTCATATAGCAGTACGTTGACAGAAGAATGTCTGTGACATATGTGTGATAATTTCAGTATTCACAGTTAAAGAACTATCAATAAATAAAAGGCATAGAATGAGGTAGGGCTGGGAAAGGCATTTTGAAAAGTTAATGTTTGCTCACTGCCTTCTTTAATAATTTAAGATTAAACTAAGGAAAAAAATGTGCATGTGAAGAATGGAGATTGTTACAATTGTAAGTCAGTTTTGTTTGAAGAATGGACATTCACAAACGGAAGAGCATATCATTAGATAGCTTCAGATTCAGAGATCTTTATTAGGCATATAATATCATTAGCTATATAGGTGTCTAAAATGATTAAGGTCCCATTAAACAGCAACTAAGACATCCGACTTAGTAACATAGTAATAAATGGAAGAGGGGAGTCAACACAAATAACAATTCAGCTTCTCTGCTGTTATTGACTAGAAAAAGAGTTTCCCAAGAAAAAATAAAATATTATTCAGGTGGCATAAATCTGAGGCTCTGGCTGTAGCATCCTCAGCATGAAAGTTTGGTTGGAAGCTGACTACAGTTGGCTCTCCCCACCATTCCGGGAATACCTCTACTCAGCTCTTCTTTGTGCCTCTTTAATAATTCACAGAGTTGTGGGCAAATTTGGATGCCAGCTGCCTTTTATCATCTCTGTCAGCAGGGGTGCCCCTTATACCAGCGGAGGAGGCAAACATGGTGGCATGGCCCCATGCCACATCTGAGCAGTGATCCCCCCCCCCCCGCCGATTGGGCTGTAAGTCTTCCAACTCATGTCCCACCCCTGGTACCTACATAACATTAGTTGAGGATTATTATTTTTTTGGCAGCCAGGGAACCAAACATTTCTTCCAGGTTTAGTAAAACACTTTGAAAATGGATAAAATACTGTGAAAATTCTAAGGACTGTCTCAGAGACATGCAAACTGATGAACAATTGTAAAAGAAAACTCGAGTTTCCCGTCATCTGTATCCTATCAAGGTTTTAACGCTGACAGAAAAGCTCCATAAGTGATTATATTTAGTGATTGATGGCTCCTTCTCTCCTTTTAAGAATAAACTATTCTTTGACCTGCAGCCAACTGAAATTCAATTCAGTTTTAAGGGGTGGTACTGTTGCTAAACTACCATGAGAACAACCTGTCATTTCTGACTTAATTATCATTTGTTTTGCTGTCAGATTTTGATACAGACTGTACTGTGACCTGATGGATGCATCATCTCAGAGTCTGCACTGGGCAAATGGATGTTCCAAATTCCTTCAAAATAAATCATGTATTGGTTCTACAGGCTAATCTGAACCACTTGCAATGCTAGTCATCAAAGATGGGCTGCCAGTCAAGCAAATCATCCTGCTCAACAGAGATTCCTATGCCCTAATCTCCCATATATCTGCAATCTGTTATGACATATTGAGAAAAAAAGAAGACAGTTATTTAAGTGGGAATAAAGCCTGAAGCTGCTATGTAAATGAAGGTTTGATTCGGGGAAGTGTATATACTAGCAGTAAAGCCTGTTGTGCTGAACAATACAATGGACTCCAGGCAGCTGTTGGTGAAGGGTGCAGAAGTGAGGCAGCATCTGCTTAAATTGGTAGGAAACCAAGCTACTTGGCACCCAGTGCTCAAGGTTATCTGGAACATGTTACTTTGGAAAAATGTTTTGATCCAACTTCTAATTGTATCACTAATATTAACTCTTGTTTCCCACCGAAATTACCAAGATACAAATAAAATTGTTTCAACTAAGTTTTAATATTTTTGTCTTATTTACATCCATGTGAAGTTTGTACATGTATTCCAGATCTCCGGTGGGCTCCCCACCTGGAGGCTGTAGCACTCTTGGTAATTGAATAAAATAAGTTTCTGATTTCCAGTCTGACTCTCGCGTTGAAGAGAGTGTAAGCTATACGCATAGCCAGATTTAATGAGGGAATTGGGGAAATACAATGAGGTGCCCCTTATTTTTCCCTAAATAATAGTTGGATATTTGGGGAGTAAGGTTGCCAACTCTGGGTTGGGAAATTCCTGGAGATTTGGGGAAGGAGGCTAGCCACACCAGGGTTTGAGGAGGAAGCAAGTTATTAGGATGCTGTAAAGCTTTAGAGTTCGCCCTCCAACTGAGTCATTTTCTCCAGGGGATCTGTTTTCTGTGGTTTGGAGATCAGTTGTAATTCATGATATCCAGCCCCCACTGGGAGGTTGACAAGGCAAGTTCTGAATGCACATAATAGCACATTTGAAAGTTGTTTGTGGAGAAATTTATACAATATGCACACAAACATTCATTTTATGTATCTAAATGGCAAAGTTGTCACCAGGTCCCACCTGGAGGTTGGCAAGGCAAGGTCTAAATACACATAACAACAAATTTATGCACTTTTTGTGAATAAATATCTATGGTATACATACCAACATCCATTTGTGTTGTCAAAATTGGAGATTTAATGTATTTAAATGGCAGTGACCTCCATTAACACGAGAAAAAAAGGAAGAAAAAAATCACAGAGCGTTAACAGTCTAATCTATTATTTGCTGTACCAGAAAAACCAATACAAGGTACATTATTTGAATACGTCAAGAAGAAATTTAGCTACAGAAGTTGCAATCAAAGGGGAATAATTATTTAACAAAACTAAAATATTCCCAACTATTGTGTATTCCCAATCTTGAATCATAGGAAACAAAGAAAAAAGATTGGCGCTAGGCCCCTGTATTTAGAACAATAAAGCAGAATGTGTTCCATAGACTGAACCTCAGAAACGGAGTGAGGAAATTTCAATCTTGTTGAGCAATTTTGGTGAACCTCCCTCATAGAATTGTAGAGTGGGAAGAGTTACAACATGCCCTAGTAATTACCCACCTCTGGTTAGGGTCTGAAAGTTGGATCAGGTAGTCTGCTATTTAATTAATTTTGAAACAAATGTTATAATGGAGGGGAGAACAGTTACTTCTAGTTTTGCCTTGTAGGGTCTGAAACTCTTGATCTAAAAGCCATATTTTCAATTGGAAGAAGATTTCAGAAGCAGATAACATTTAAAGGGAATCCCAAGAGAATCCCGAAGATAATATCTTTGTTTCAACTAGAGACCACCACCTAGAGGCTTGAAGCTGGGAAACAATATGATAGGTGAGGCTATTAGTGTCAGGGTTGAAACACAGGCGAGCCCAGAATTTGGAACACCCTGGTAATGAGTAAGTGCTGTCCTGTCTCCAGACAGAGTGCAGCATACGGTACACAATGGGGAACTCTGAATATTTTGTATAGGAAAGAAGATTGTATCCTCTCCACTTTGGAATTCCATGCATTAATCCACAAAGGGATCCCATACAAAAGTTGAGAAACAACTTTCACATTGAAAACTTTCAGGGCAGCAGGTATAAACCTATTGCCTCTTGTAAAAAAGAATCTCTCAACTCCGGCCACTGTGGAACTACACACTTTCACAGCAAGATCTCTATGTTTGAATCATTGGGCTTTGTGGTAGAAAACAATCCCCAAATATTTGCAAAAGTTGACCTGTTCAACAAGTGCACCATCAAGTATCCATCTAGTGGGCTTGAAGTTATTAGAAAACACAATCACTTTAGATTTAGAAGGATTGATGGATAACGAATTCCTGGTACGGTACTCACTACACTTAGGCAAGAAGCAATTTTAGACCAACCCTTGCTCTGGACAGGAGCACTGCATCATTTGCAAATGGAAGGAGTGGGAGAGGCTCATTTCCACAGCTAGGACAGTGCAAACGAGCAGATCTCAGATTCAGAAACAAATTATGAAAAGATTGAATAAGAAAGGGGTCAAAACACAGCCTTGTTTAAAGCCTTTGGAGGATGGAATTTTGGTGTTAATTTTCCTGATGGGGGCTTGTGTATTTTTGTCCATTTTGGAATTTCAGATTTCATATTTTATGCAAATCTATGCAGTATCACTTTACCAGTTATTTGTACTAGTCAGTCATTTGTTGATTGTAACCAAAATATTTTTGAATATCAAAACTTTATGATTAGTCTTCTGCATCACAATACCTGATGGTTTGTTATATGGGTAGGTTTCAAGATAAATTGGTCTGACTGCATAGACAATATAACTCCTGAACAGTAAGTTGTTCAAATTTACTTTTCATGTTTGTAGTTATTCAGTGATTTAAAAAATGATATTTGTATATCTCTCATTTAATTTCTTTACTTTTCATGCAAAAAAATTTCTACATTTCAGGAATATTGCAGAAAATTGGTTTGTCAATTGCTTCTCCAAATCTTCAGTATACTATCAAATAGCTGTAATGGATTCTTGCAGCCCAAACCAGAGCCTGTGGTGGTGTGCTGCAGTGCCACTTTGGTGCTGTCTTCTAGGAGGGCTTCATGGCTGTGCAGGGAACAGAAAACAAAAAAAAGCCTCCCCACTGCCAAAGAGCCCTTCAAAATGTTGGTGTAAGCCCAAACCCCCAGCACCAATGGGCAAAGGCCAGGAGGAAACCAAATAAGATCAGCTCCAACTCCCTGGCCCACGTCCAGAATACCCCTGGCCACGCTGGTGCAGCTTTTTGCATTGGCAGGGGTTGGGAATGAGTGGCAGATTTTGGGTTGAGCACCACAGAGCTGAGCAATGGACAGCCACCTGAGTACGTTGCTCCTGTGCCAGTTCATTTGTCCTTGCACTGGTGGGGTGAATACCCACCTCAGCATGGTAGTGCACTGACTCCTGAGAGGGATTCGACCCCCCCCCCAATTGGGCTGCCCCAGGCAGGAAGCAATCTAGATATAAACAGTATCACGATGCATTTTGCAAGAACACTTCCATCTTATAACCTAGCAATTATATTGGTGTTAGTCAGTACTAAAGTATGAAATACAGTGTATTTGAATGGGAATTCAGATAAACACAACTTTGTATGTCTTCTGTGCCTCTATAAAACCATTTTTTTGGATTGGCCTCAGGCCATGTATTTTAGGAATTGAACTGTTTGGATTTTCTTTTGCACAACATAATATATAAAACATCTATTAATGTTCTATCTATATATATAAAAATCTATCAGTGCGTTTTTCTGCTGACAGTGCGTTTTTCTGGACCGATTGCTTTGAAATTTTCACACAACGTCGCATTCACGTGCGGCCAGGTTTCCATACTGTTTCCACACCTCCTGTTGTGTACATGTCACAACTGTGCCAGTTATTGTGTACATGCCACACCTGTGACAGTTGGAACCACAGTTCTGTTCCACAACAGCATCATCTGCTGGCTGTCAAAGCAACACCCTCTGATACAAGGGAACCAACCATGCCTTCCTTGAAAACCATTGCCTTATGGAGTGAAAGGGATGGGGTCTGCCATCTGGACATGACCCACCCACCCTAGCGAAGGAAGGGGAAGGTGAGGGAGGGTCCAGGGGTTTGCTGGACCAAACACTCTGAAATTTGAACACAATGTAGCTCATGCCTCCCAGTGTGTTTTAAGACAGCTTTAGATAATCTTCGCCTTCCGTAAGTAAGGCAGTGAAAGGTACAGGACTTAGCCACCTGCACGTATTGGCCCACCCACCCTAGGCAGAGGAAGCGGAACCGTTAGGGAGGGACCGGCCAGGTTGCCATACAAGGGAATGGGAGAGAGGGAGGGGATCAAGGGGCCCCTTGCCCCTCCCCTCCCTTGCAAGCATTGTGCAATGACACATGTTCGAACCGTTCACTTCCCCTTTTCTTTCTTTTCCACTTCACCAGACTCTTGAAGCTTACAGTTAAATGATATGTGGTCAGTCAGGGCCCGCTAGTTCATTATAAAAATACATGGACAATTCAAACCACTTCAATCACAAGTTTTAGCACTGACACTAAATCCTTTTTCAGACCTAAACTGATCTCATAGTCTTATCTTTGAAAAGTCTCTAAAGATTGTACATATTTTAATAACATTTACTGATAGAGTTAACATTTTCCATATCAATGTATTCATTATGCTTTCAGCTTTGGGCAATCAAAAGTTATTGGTTATGCTGCAAAACTGAACAAAATTATCACAAAATATGTCTGGCCATTATAATGTAAAATACATTAAGGGACTATAGCTAATTTCAGCTCCATTCAGTATCTTCCATTGGTGTACCCATAACATTTCTAAAAACATAGGTAACCTCCTCAGGAAATAAGTGTACGGATTTGAATTTTCATACATTTACATGACTGGATGATAATTTCAGACATGGCCTTTATTACATTATTTTGCTAGTGTCACATAATCCATATTTTAAACTTGTATTGATTTTTTAAAAGACTGGTGTTTTTTTTAAATGAAAGCCTTTGAAAAGGAAGGTTCTTTCTTCCTGACATCCTTCTTAGGCACATGGCACATTATATTCTTAAAAGTTAGAAAACAATTCTTCTTTTCCATTAAGGTCAATGGTAACACAAATGTGGACTAATGCAGTACTACAGCTTCCATGGGGACAGTTTATACTATTAAATTTCTGCATGTGATTGTGGGAAAGAATTGCATAGCAAAAAGCTATCCAGTGTGGCAGACACAATGCAGTAAAACGTGTTCTGTCATTTCAGTCAGAGTTGAGGAGCATGAGCAAGTCCTTTCATTTGACGGGATGTGGAGATATCTTCCCAGAGTTATCGCTGTGGGGAGAATATTAAAACGGGTCTGCATGAAGGCATGTCTTAAGGCTGGGGATGTGAGGTTGAGGAAATAACCTGGTAAAGATCTGTGAAATGACTGCGGAATCCCATAGGTCAATAGTGAACAGGGTCTGTTGGTGTGAGATGACAAGGTTTGTTTTTTTGATGTCTAGTATTCTTTGTTTTATCGTATGGAGGATTTGAGTCTCGCCTTGATTTGTAAAAGAGTCCAAGGAAAAGGCAAGGATCTTAACTTGGTTTAGTATTTTAGAATCCCAGTTGGAGTGGTAGGAGTCAGCTAACCAGGCTTCACTCTGAAGTGAGGACGAATCCAGAAATGCAATATCAATATCCAAATGCTGGATATTATAAGATTTAAGCCCAATTCAAGGCTTAGGGAATGGTATGCCACACAGTTTGGCAGGCCGAGGAGAGTTTAAAAAAACTATATTTCTAACCCCTTGGTGGGGCCACTGAACCATATTGAAGCACTGAAAAGTAGTTTAGGAAGTAATTTGGAAGTAAATATTTTGATTGCGGAGGGTAGATACTGGCCTCCTTTAGTAAAGTAAAAACACTTGATTGCGGCAGTATTACGTTTGGCAACTAAATTGGTTTGCTCAATTTGAGCCGTCCATTTCAGGTTGCATTGGAAATGTTGGAATGTCACTCCTAAATATCTGTAAGTAGGTACTTGCTCAATTGCATTCCCATTTATTTTCCATCGCTCTGGTTTCCATGATCTGGCGAATACCATTATCTTAGATTAGCATAGTTTATCTCTAGAGCGTTTCTTTGGCAATAGTTGGAAAAAGCTTGCAAAAGGTGATTCATACCAACATGGGTCTATGAGAGCAATACTGCATCATTGGCATATAATAATACTGGGAACTTCTGGAAATTCAGAGTAGGCTGATGTCCATCAATGTCTAGGAGCAGGGGAGGTAAGTCACTGATGAACAAATTAAATTAGCAAGGTGCCAACACACAGCCTTGTTTGACCCCTCTGTTTGATAGGATTTCTGATGTACTATGGCCCATATAGTTGTAACAAACTCTGCAGCTGGGATTAGAGCAAAGTCTTTTAATGTATGTGAGAAGGCTCGGGTCCATTTCCATAGATGACAACTTCTGCCAAAGAAGATCTCTGGGTACCAAGTCGAATGCATTCCTCAAGTCGAGGAAGTCAAATGCATTCCTCAAGTCGAGGAACGCAGCATAAAATCTGCCCAGGTGGTGGGTGCTATATTTTTTGGCAAGATGGTTAAGGACCAGACAGTGGTCATAAGTGGAATGTCCCTTGACAAACCTGATTTGAATGGGCTCAAGAAAGGGAGATGCCCAAACTACACGGTTTTTTTAGATGTAGGGCAATCGATAGGAGGCTGATAGGCCTGTATTTGGATAGGATCAGAGGATTGTCCTTCTTGAAGATGGGGACTATTATTGCAGAGATCTAGTCTTTAGGTTTAATGCCATTTTGGTCGATCATAGTGAACAAGTTAGCAAGAACAGGTGACCAGAGGTCTCGATAGTTGATAAGGATTTCTGGAAGCAGTCCATTAGGGCTGGGAGCCTTCCCACTTTTCATAGGGCTTTCATAAGTGTCCTATACGATTTTCTTACCCCCTTGCCACACGTTCTTCACCAAAATTGCTCTCCCCATCTTCAGGGTATACCACAGAACCAATCTGGCATAGGATTGTAGAGGGGTTGGGCAGCAATATCATAGAACCACAGGGTTGCCAGTGTTGACTTGGGAAAGTCCTGGAGGTCTAGGGCCAATGCTTGGGGAAAAAAGTTAAGTGATGCCACACTCAACTCCAAAGCTGCTCCAAAGCTGCTATTACCTTCAAGTGACCTGATCTCTGTAGTATTGAGAACAGTTGTAATTTGGGGGCCATCCTGGAGGTCGGTCACTCTAGACTGAGATGAGCTGCTAATTGGCTGACAGTGTGGCAAGTGCTGAGTTGATCTTGTTGTGTGTGGTCAAGCTGCCTTTTGTTTGCTGCCACAGCAACATTGTCATAGGTAAATGTTACACTTTTGGGGATTCAGATCAAAACACTGCCTGTCTGTGAGCTGTGATTTGGGCTTCACTTAGGCCCCTTCTGCATATGCAGAATAATGCTCTTTCAATCCACTTTACCATTGTTTGCAAGTGGATTTTGCTATTTTGTACAGTAAAATCCAGCCACAAAGTACATTGAAAGTGGATGGAAAGCACGTTATTCTGCATGTGCGGAAGGAGTCACAGTCAGTGCTGTGGATGAATGCAGTTGTTGTAAAAGGGAATTTCTGTGCAAAATATATTAGTCAGGTTTTGTGGTCCTACTGACAAGGTTAAAATGAAAGCGCAGGCACTCACACATGCAATGCATTTTCACCTTCAATAATCATTAGTTCCTGAGTCAGCTTAGTTGTATAATGGCTTCTGCTGGTTACCTAACCGTGGTGAAGAATTCAACACAGAGACCTGTCAGTCTCAACAGAAAAAATATTTAGTGGAAAACACAGACAACAAATTGTGTGTGTCTCAGTGCTTCATATCTATACTAATGAGGAGCAGCAAAATGCATTTCTTGAAAGAAATGGGGGAAAAACTGAAGTCTATAGCACAATGAAAAAGCTTGGCAGAATGTTATTGTAGTTGATCATAATTTCTATTAAGTGGCATCTTGTATAGGAAGAAGCATACAGCTAGTACCAACATGCAGTTACAAATCATGACAAAATTGATTGAGCTATGACTGGTTAAAAGTTTAGGTAACAGTCAGGTACAGAACAGTTTACCAATTACCTTTTCAAAAGAATCTTATTTATATTAAAACTGTTATTACGTATGGAACCATTTAGGTTGGGGAGGGGGGGAAATCAGAGCTTAGAATATGATGAGAAGGCATCCATTTTTCAAATACTGGTTACAAAGACTTCTGCTTTACAGCTATATGGAGTTAGGATCAGAATAATAATTTAGAAGGCTATTAAGTAACACCATTTATGGCTTGCAAAATGAGTAGGCTTCTGATAAAATTTGCTCAGGTTTTTTCTTCTTCTTTCAATCACTTGAAGACTGTTATCAATCTGTTATTTTCGTTTGTTTGTTTAGATTAGATATCTGGCAGACAAACTTAACGTGGCTTGAGGGAAAGGCAATAATTTTAAATATATTCTGAAAGGAAGCAGATCTTGCACTTAGTTACTTATGCTTAAGTGACAGATATGTCTGAACATGACAAATAAAAGGACTCCATCCTAAGATTGTGATAGACGTTTGCCGCAGCAATGTTTGTAGCAGATAGCTAATGACATGTATACACATTTTTCTGGACTGATCCAATGGTAATTCCTACAGGGATTTTCATCAGCAACATCCTGTTACACTTTGAATGCACCACTGAATTTCTGCTCTTGAATAATAATAATAATAATAATAATAATAATAATAATAATAATAATAATAATAATAATAATAATCCCCCCACCGGGTGCCGCCTTGTCGTTGGCAGGGGGTTTAACTGCTTCTGTGATGTTGAGAGCTGTGCTGGCGGTAGTGCAAACTACCGGCAGGTTCAACCATGCCAGAGTGGTCTCAATCTGGAAGGAGGAAAGGGACTAAGTGCACCTAACCCATTAAAATATGGGTGAAACAAACTCAAAAGAAGTCTATACACAAAACCGATTGGCTCGGCCGTCACTTTCAGGATAATAGCGCGGACCGCGGCATGGTGCTGGCATTGAACCTGGGCATCCCATTACGACAAAATTGGGCTGGGAAATCCAGGGACCGCATTACTGAGCAACCAGGGCATGGGCATACCTGTAGGGCAACCTGGAAGCAAAACAACTACCAAAGCTGCAGACAGAAATTTTCAATGTCAGAGAATCGAACTGTATCATGAACTGCTACTTCATAAATCGGAACCCTAAAAGATTTGGTGGCTACTTCAAAAGCAGCGGATGTACCGACTCGTGGAAACTCAAGTTATCCAGATTCAATCTGTAACTAGAACTGAGACTCTGCTGACCAGAGGCGTATCTTTACAACTATGGAACAAGGTGTGCTGAAAGTGAGAGTCGAACTTGGAAGAAATACGGAAAAATCTCATGAAACAGTGAGAACAGGCAACTGTAGGAGACAATTGTAGGAGTTCTTAACAATATCTGGAGATCCACTGAACATTTTGAGCCTTTGTGAAGAAAATGGTGAAATTTTGCAGATGAAAAACTCTGTAGCCATTTTAAGTACATTAATTCCTGCACCACATATATATATATACTTTCGACCTTCAGCAAGGGCAAATAAGAACTTAAAGAGAAAATTTCCTTGAGCCTATGCTGCATCAGCGAAGAAAGGCAAAGACTGCCAACATTGAAAACAGTTACCAAGAAAACTTATCTGGCACCTCTAATGGTGGAGATATATGAATGCACTGCACCTCGCGAACTATCCAGATAACTTTTATCAATGGAAGAAACCTTAAATCAGCTTGCATACAACAGTACAGCAGTGATTGTGACACAAGAATTGGGGATACAAAAAACTGAAGTCCGCAAGAAAAAATGACTGGAAAACCAAAATGGAAGAAAATCAAATCAGGTTGGAGTTAAAAAATCAAGAACCTACGCATCAGATGCAAGCAAATCTAGAAGAACATGAAGGAACAAAAAACTGAAAAATGTCAAAATAAAGGAATAAATCCTGATTAAAAAAATACTGGCTGGAACACAAGAAAAATTGAAGAAGCACTTGAAATCTGTGAAACAACAAATCACAGCAACACGCCAGAAAAATTGAAGCGATATGAAGCTAGAGTCATCCAGTACAAATGCAAAAAATCAACTTTTTTCAAATTACTGATCAAAGGCGGTTCTTCTACTAGAGTCTGAATCCAGCAGGGGCAGCTGCAAGATATAGAAAAAAACCAGAAAAAAAACAGCTACAAATACATGAACTGGAAAGCATCGCAGGGAAACAGAAAAAGGCTACAACAACGACAATGCTACAGGTGGATAAAAGACTTTGAAAAGAAATTTTCAAAGAAGAACAAGATGAGAAACTTGGAAATAACAACAGAAATGATCAGTAAAAGAAAAAAATTGAAAGAAAGTCAAAATTGGACATCACCTGCTTATTACCGACTTCAGTTGTTGCATGGATTTTGGCTCAAATATCTGACCAGCCTGCACTCAAAAATGGCTTCGAACAATTCAATGAAATGCCGCCAAACTGGAAAAACATCTGAAAGTGAATGGATAGTAACTGGAAAAACATATTTGATACAGAAAGATCTCAGCAAAAGGGACAATACCAGGAAACTACAGGCCAAATAACGTGGTTTGCCTACAATGTTCAAACTGCTGACCAGGCATAATTGCTGATCAAGTCACTTAAGATTACTTGGAGGCAAATAACATCTTGCCAGTAGGAACAAAAAAGGTAATAAAGAAGAAGTAGGGGCACCAAAGATCAGCTTCTGATTGATAAAATGATACTGGAGGAACTGTAGAAAGCCACCAAAACAAACTTGTATACAACGTGGATTGATTACCAAAAAGCATTCGACTCACTGCCATACAGTTGGATCATCAAATGTCCTGGATGTCATTGGGGTTTGTGAAAATATTATAGCAAGCTCTTAATTCTCAAAATGCAATGAAACACTGGAAAAAAACTGAGAGCTGTCTCGTGGAGCAAATCCAAGGCTAATGGAACTGTCAACATCAAGAGAGAGGAATTCCTTCCAGGGGTGACTCACTGTCACCATTGTTGTTCATCATTGCAAATGATCCCACCTCAATAACAATCTCTACAAAAAACAAACCTGGGCTATCAAACTGCAAGAAATTCACCAAGAAAATCTCTAACACTTGCTGTACATGGATGATCCTTAAAGCTTTATGGAAAATCAGAAACTGAAATTCAAGTCACTGACTCAACATAGTCAGAATCTTCTAAAGCAAATGACAATTATTAGATACGGGATGTTCGGTTTGGACAAATGCTCTGCCACAGTGGCAATTGAAGAAAGCGGAAAATTACTGACAGTAAAGGGCACAGAGATGCCCTAATGGAAAAACCATATTAAGTGCAATCAACCTGGAATCCTATAAATGCACCTGGGAATACTACACGGCTCTGGACAACATCAAGCTATGGACATGTGAAAAAAATGCTGGTCAGCAGAGAATATGGTCCAAAAGGGTCAGGAAAAAATCTTGAAGAGCAAATTAAACGGCATGGGAATACGATCAAGGCTATCAACACCTGGAAAGCTTGCATACCCGTCATCAGATTACACTGCTGGAGATTGTGGAGACTGGGCGCAAGCAGAGCTGGATGATCTGGGACAGAAAAACAAGAAAACTGGATGACAATCCCACTACTCATTACACCCGCTGTGAGTGATGTTGATGACAGTGGAGGCTTTACCACCTACCCAGAAAAATCAGGGTAGAGGCTTCTGCAATGAAAGCAAAGCGGTGGAAGAAGCCATAAACATGCACTAGCAGATTATGTGAAAAACAGTAGAAGAACCAACATTGAGTGGAAGTCAACAGCAGAAAACTGCTCCAAAGTGCAAAAGACAAAAGAGTGAATACAGTAAAAATACACTGCTGCAAAAGCAGAAGAGAAAACTGGCAAAAGAAGGCTCTCCATGGACCAGTTCCTAGAAAAAAAAATTGAGGGATAAAATTGACAAGGAAAAAACAACTGGTTGTGGCATCTCACAAATGGAACTTTGAAAGGAGACTGGGAAGCTTGATTCTTGCGAAAGCCAAGAACAAGCAATTCAGAGACAAATGCCATCAAAGCCAGAATTGAAAGAAGTCAACCTTCTAGATCCAAGGTGCAGGCCTCTGCAAGGAAATGGCGATAGACAATGAAACAATAGATCCACATACTTTAGCTGCTGCAAAGGAAGATCAGCGCAGACGGACTACATAAGCAGAGGCATAATAATACTGTTTGCTCAGATGATTCACACTGGAACTTGTGCCACAACGCTACCATCTGCCTGCACCATGACAAAAGAACTGGGTGGAATCCACAAACCTAGAAAAGGTCACTGAAAAGTGAACACGATAAAACTACTCTGGGACTTTTGAAGAATTCAGACTGACAAAGTTTTGGAGCACAATACTCCTGACACTCCACGATTGTGGAAAAAAAAAGAAAGTGTGGATAGTTGATGTTTGCAGGAATTTCCTGGTGACAGCAGGATTGATGGGGAAGTACGCTTCGAGAAAAAACTTGCAATCACGAGGTTTTAAGGATTGAACTACAAAGACTCTGGCAGCAAACCAGTAAAGAGTGGTCCCAGTGGTGAGTGGCACACTGAGGTGCAGTGCCTATAAGATCTTGAACGGCCACTTAAAAACGAGTGAAGCTGACAAATCACGCCATATATCCCGGCTGCAAAAGGCCACCCTACTCAGCTCTGCACCGCATTATTGATGGAGTACATCCACACAGTCACTAGATGCTTGCGGAAGTGTCGGAGGGAAATTAGTGATGTAATACAAAATCCAGCATATTGATCTTGCTTGCTGTGTGTAACTGTTTTGTATAATAATAAATAATAATAATAATAATAACAACAATAACGACAATTATGATGATCACAATTATCATGATGATGACAATTTCGTTATTTTCCATCCTTCCCCACAAAGCTGGCTCAGGTCAGTGTACAACAAAAATACACAATAAAAACATCAACATTGGGCTTTTCCACATAATTCATATGACATATTTTGAGGTAGGAAATAAAATGTTTCCTCCATGGAGTTCCACATTTTTCTTACCTGAAAACATTTTACTTCCAGCCTCAAAATGTTTTAAGTTAATCCCCTTTTAAAATGATTATTTGGCAGAAACATTATGAAAACACCTTCAGTTGCTGTGTGATCTATTTACTACATTCCCATGCTTCCCTGCTTCGCTGAACTTCCTCCTTGGTGCTATTTTCTGCGTCACTCATATCCCCCTTGCCTGTTTTATTTTTTTGCAGCCTTTCACTATTTATTTTTTCTTATTGGGGGGGGGGATTTCTGAAGCATCGAGTATATGAGTATACAATGCAGCGTAAGGCTGTGAAGCATTGATTCAACACAGAATTAAAAAAGGGGGGAATCACATAATTGTTTCAAGGAATTGTTTCAAGGGGGTGAGTATGAACAAAATGCAGGGATTGAAAATGTTTTACAAACTTTTAGGAGATTTGTGCAGAAAGGGCTACTTTTAGCTACGGTAAATAAAAGGCACATTAAATAAAAACATTTATACAAATTTAAAATAATAAATAACAGCTATGCTACCACTCCCTGATCCTAGACATAACTAGTTTATATTATACAAACTAATGTATATGGATGTAAAACACAAACCCAATATACTTAAACATGAAACAAGGAGAGGTTGATGTGATCTGGACAAGGACATCACCGAGAGTAACTTCAGGGAATTTCAGGCCAGCTTGTGGAATCAATTAGCTGTGATGACAAAGTGATCACTGTCCTCAACCATAGGCCTGATGGACCATCTCCATCTTACAAGCCCTTCAGAACTGAAAGAGGTCCATCAGGGCCTGAGTCTCCTTAGATAGAGTATTCTTTGGGACAGGCTGAATAGAAGACTCCCAGGAATAGTGTGAGACAGCAGGAAGGGGAATTAGCAAAAAACCTCTTCCATTCATGGAACTCTTCCATTGGATCCAATCATCTATATAAACAATAACAATGAACTAAACATTACAATGCATTACAATTATTGACTAGCTCTTTATTGCTGCAACTGTTTTATTGTATTTATTGTTTTAATTGGGATTATTCGATTGTTTTCTAGTTGTAATGCATTGTTTTTAGCTAGCTTGTAAACCGCCCTGAGCCCTTTGGGGGTAGGGTGGTCTACTAAATCGAATTAATAATAATAATAATAATAATAATAATAATAATAATAATAATAATAATAGTAGTAGTAGTAGTAGTAGTAGTAGTCGTAGTAGTAGTAGTCATAATAACAACAATAATCTATGAATTATCGAATCTTCAGAGCTGCATCTGGTGGTAAAACTTGGCCAACTCTTGCTTTAATCTGGTGCTAAAACAGGAAAGAAGGCAGTTTCCATTGTTTGGTAGAATATTGTTCATCCAGGTATTAGGAGAATTTTAAAAAACCCGGTTGTTCCAGAGATGTGATTATGATATTAAATAGAACAGTTCACCTATTATTTGGGAATCATTGGTCCATTATGTATGGAAGGCTTACCTTGTGACTCTTGTTTGTGCTGTCAGCTTGCAGTGGACTCTCCTCACATTTTTGTGTTTACATATGAGGAGGCACACTTTCCTGGTTGTGTACTTTTTCTGCAGAAAACTCTCCCAGTCTGGTTAACTCTACCCATCAACACTCAGTAGTTAAGATTGCTGGCTTAGTCTTTAAACTGCTATTTCATCAATATTACACTTTCAAAACTATACCCAATCCAATGAAAGAGCAAAACAATTCCCTGGACCACAAACTGCCAAAGAAGGGGGCATTGTGCTATAGTTGATATTTTCACAAGCCCCTTCACTTTCCAAGCACTCTCTGTTATATGTTGATATCTCAATAGAATACAGAGGTTGGTGTTTTTTTACTAAGCCTGTGTGAGAGAGCTGTGTGAGTGACCAGGGGGTCTGATATGTAATACATGCTAATGTGAGTTTGACCCACTTTGCAATTCAACCCATATTAAAGAGCCCTTCAATTCTTCCACATCTCATTCATGTGCCAAAAAGTGCTGACAGGTTTTGCAGCTGGCTTAAAACATGCCCAAATCTGGGCAATGAGCAACACATATAGTAAAAGGGATCTGCTGACAAAAGCCAGGTATAGATACACCCGCTTCGTGTGGAGTGGGTAGAAGTGCACTGGCTCTGCAGTTGCCTTGTCATCTGCAGGGTGTGACCACATGGAAGAAGCAGCCACCATCACACACTCCATTCCAATGATGAGTGACTCTGCTTTTAGAAAATTTGCTGATCACGCAAGAGGGAATGTTCATGCAACCACTATATACTCATACTCTGCAGATGACCAGGCTAATGCACAGAGATAGGGAGAGGAGTTAGTGCTCTTGAGTCTGCTGTCCCTCCTGGCATAGGCCCCTTCCATATGGGCCAATAAACATGGGTGTAAGTAAAAAACTTGGTTTGGGGGAGAATTTTGCACAGATTCTGCCCCTAAAACATGCCTGGCATGTGTTATTGTCCCCAAACCGAGTTTTTTGAGAATTGCGCTACTAGCAAGTCTTTTCAAAAATCCCAGGTTGCAGCTGCTCACAAGCGAATGGCTGGGTATGATACGACCATCTGCACCTGCGTGCTATATTTGCCTCCGTTTTCCTTTTTTTAATTTCACGGCTTACATCTGCATAGCTAAGCAGGTGCAGATAGTCGTATCATGAGATATCAGCATGGCTGTGAGAGTTCATTTGTGCATGCCTGCGTAGCTATGCATCGGTGGGAAGTAAATTTTTTAAAAATAGACGTGCCTCTGTGTGAAGGCATGACAGCAACTGGATTGTTTCCAAGGGCTCCAATTGCTGCCTGCAAGGATGCATGTGAACATGAAACCAGGAAAATGGGTTACTTTATCCCAACTGCAACCCATTTTACATTTGCTGTGTGGAAGGAGTCATAGTGAGTCAATGAGTAGAGGGATGTTATCTGTATTGGACTAAAGTGGAACAGCACACTATAGCCTGAAAGAAATTCTGAGAATCTGGATCCAGTAAAAAGTGAAATAAAGTTGATAAAAGAAAATAGTACGAGAAACCAAGCTGGAGAATTAGCAAACTCTAGTACTCCTAATAATATCAGATATTTTATGTAAACCAGGTATTCCAAGCACCAGCACACACAGGAACAGTTTCACTAAAGAAGTCAAAGCAAGAGACTAAGAAGTAAAACACAGGAGTGTAGGCATTCAGCCAAGGGCCTGATGCCCAAAGCAGGGTCTAGGCATTGAGCCAAAAATAATTAAAGAATCAGAAAGGAAATGAAAATCAAAGAACCATGTGATGTAGGCCAGGTCAGGCCAGGTGCTCCCCAGCTATACAAATATGGTGGTTTAGAGTCAGATAGCATGCATTGGCAGAATCTCTAGCAAACATGTCCAAGTGAAGCATACTTTTGAGACAGATTCTGACCAAGGTTTGGATTTAAAAAGAAAAGATTAGTTACAGGCTTGGACAGCTGAATTATATTATGCTCCTGATTAGCTTCAAGGGAGAAAGTGGAGGTACATGGAATATTCCCAAACAAGGAATGAAAGAGGAAGTCTCTACACTTAAGCCTGGTGCCCAAGTCACAGAGAATGCACAAACATCCTTACACACATGCATACAACCATTTGTGAGAAAGAGCCGAAACACATTCACTTACAATGAATCAGGACTTGTGGATAAATGTGGGGTTTAAATCATGCATGAAGCTTTACATGAATTGTATATGCATTCCCTGCAATTGGAAGCAGGGCTGTTTGTGTACAGTGTACACTTGATTGTCTCTGTATGTATGTGTTTAATGATTCTCTTCTCATGTTACAGTCAACCAATGTACATCTTCACATTTATTCAGATACTGCTTTTCATTTTATTTTCAAAGTGAGTCCTTTTTACAAACAGATCTATCCACGTACAGCTAGGCTGTATGTGTGTTTACTATAATATGTGAATAGGGCTAGAAAGATGTGTGTTTGGAGATGGTTAATTACCTCAACAAACTGGGATTTTGTTTGACAATTTCAACCAGTCAAAAAATAAGATGTGCAAGCAGTCAACCAATAAGAAATGCATCCATATGGATGCAATTCTTTCTAAGGCAGCCATTGTGCTAATACAGCAGAATTCTTTTCTGCCTAAGTGCTCTGAAAGGACTTGAGTAATAATCAGATAGCTAAGCGCAGAACAAGGTTTGATGTCTCAAGCTACTATTATCCACAGTAGCTTAATGAGACCAGTCACGGTCCTATTTCGTCTGCCATCTCTTGATCTTAAGAGATAAAATAGCCAGAAATAGTGTGATTATTTAGCCTGCCTGTAGGAAAAAGGCCAAGTTCTAAAATGGAGACTGAGAGAAAGGCCAACCAAAATGGAGGCTTGATGGCAGTAGATGGGTTTGTTTGTTTTTAAATTTGTAGCTAAGAAACACTGGTTCCTAATGATTGGTATATAATAAACACTGGTTCCTAAAGTAACCCAAACTTGTCTTTGTGCACCGTTAATCTCTCCCCCTCCAAAACTGAAGTTGAAACATGAGTTTTTTCATCACTAATTAACAGAATGTTTTCTCTTTAAATTAAAATACTACCTAATGAGAAATAAAACAGTGGTCTGTTACTAATTAATACAAGTTTTTTTAAAGAGACCAGACAAACCAATCTGGCAGTTATTACGTGAGTGAAAATATCATAGTATTGAAAATAGTTGGGTGGTTAGCAGTTACAAAGCAATAACCTAAGATTGTTTATTTGGAAGTAAGCTTCACTGTGTACACTGAGCCTTAAATACATATACAGGACAATTGGATTGAAAATCCTTCCCCATATTTCAGGTTTAGGAGAGTATAAACTGTTTAAAATTAATTATTGTGCCTCTGTGCCTCTGAGTCTTTCTGTTCTCCTCCTGAATTGCTCTGCTCACTCAAGCAGGAGAGGTACTTCTGTACAACACAGAAGGTTGGGAGGGTAATTGGCTGTATTTGGATATGTTGATACCTGACATCTAGAAATAAAATTCTCAGATTAGCAATGTTTTTGAATATGGTGGATTTGAAAGTTCACATTTCTTTCATCGTTTTTCCACACCCAGGATGAAATTACAGTCATCCTCATTCTCAACTTCATTAATGATATTAATGATATTCAACTTTATTGATGATATTCAATATGTTCAATATTCAATATGTTGCTATTAAAATGTTGCAATTAAAATGGATGCTTGCTTTTGCACTACCAAGGGTGTTTAAAGGGGATATTGCATAAAAATAGCATAAAGTGGCACTAAAAAGCTTAAATAATAACACAAAATTAATGAACAGGAGATTTGTCAAAGAAAATAGTTGGGGCAAAAATGGTCTTCCTGCCCATTTACAGAAGTTGAATCTTGCAAAAATAGACATCCCTATCACAGATGACTCTTCCCTTTCAAATGAAATGCTTTTGTGTCATGATCAAACAATACTTCAGTCGTCTACTTCTACCCAAACCTATTTGCCTGAAAATTTCCACTGGAAAGTATAAGGAAGTGAACTATGGTACAAGGGCAGGTTATAAATCAGAAAGTCCACATCCTTGCATCAGAAGTAAAGTGCCTTCACTAATGCAATAGATTTGTGGGATCCAACTTGCTATTTTTTAACTTCACTATCTTTCTCCTTCAACTTCACCTATTTTACAGGGCTATGAACAATTCATTGTACACTTTCCTGAAATCTTTACTTATTAATTCTTCATGTTGTTCTTCCACATTAATTTTTGCCAGGCAAATTGGTAGATAGAGAAAATTTACATTTAGGTATGTTTAAATGCATGTTAATTATTAGATAGTTATTTTGATAATTTGCTAGATCTGTATTATTTTGATTGGAATTCTCCTGGAACATTCGTGGAACAGATTGTGTTTTATCACTGTTTCTGTTCAGAAGTCAATTGATATTTTCAACAAACACAATGGCAATATGTTAGTTATTCAGGATAGTAGGCATAAATCTAATCTAATATAACATAATATAAGACAGTTAAGTTTCATTTCTGTACCCATTTCATAACATTTTATATTTAATAAACATTTTATCACCTACATAGAAGGCCAAGTTGCCACAGTCTACAGATAGTAACCCTTTTCTCCCTTCATAATAAATTATGATCTCTTGATGTGAGAAACTGTTTTTTGTCTAATACCTTTACGATTTTACCTTATAAGCTAAGGGCTAAAGAGAGAAATATAGCACATAGAAGCTCAAAAGAATTTATTTACTACTTTAACATTTCTCAAGTCATACATTAACATTTAGCAAGCCATAAGGAATTTACATCTCTAAGTGATTTGTGTGTAATAAGGGTTAGTGATGTGCAGGCATTTCACCAGAGCAGCATTTATAAAATCAATGTTTTCCACTTTAACTCATGTAAAGCCTGTAGAAGTAGCAGTGCTTTGCTGATAAGACAGACGTTGCTTCCATAACCTCAAACCAAGTCAAGACACGCAGGTATATGCAAAATGATACCGAAAATGATCTGCAAAGGGATTGGTAATAGTTAAGCCAAACTATCCAGCCTAACCCAGAGATGGAAGTTGTCTTCTTCCCTTTACCCTCTTCCCATATGAGTGATTTTCAATTTGTATAAAAAAATCTTCCCACAGATCAGAGTAATTGTTGGGAATTGGATCACTTGTGTCTCATCCTATCATACTTCCAAGTGGAGATGCTAAAGGGACTCACTCCACTTTTCTATCATAAGCTTGCAAATTCTCTTGGTTGCACAAGCTTAGTTCATTGACACATCCAATCTGGGGTACTACAAGTCACTTAAGATCCATTGGACTATGCTAAGGGCATATCCATTGGACTATGCTAAGGGCATCTCCTAACTCCAGAAGAATGCCTTAAGTTGCTGATACATACCTTTCATCTCTGAATGCATTTGTACTACTCTGTGACCAGTTTTGCTAATACCAGACCAGGCTGACTACTTTACTTTCAATATCACTAGGTAACAAAGTTGTGGCTCCATTACAAGTAAACACCTATAAGAAATGTCAGTCTGCCAGTTTATTTACAGTCAGAGACCAGTATATAAATATATATAATATAACTGAACAATATCTATACCGATATTAAACATGTTGTCTTAGCCAGAATCCATTTTTTAATCTTGCAAGCCACCATACTAAATTAAGCCACCTTATGTGTTACATCAACCTTTTTAACAGAAAGCAAGAATGCCAAATAGAACATCCTGCTACAGTGGTTCCCAACCAGTGGTATGTGCCACAATATTTTGGGGTTCGCAAAAAGAATTACATACTGAGTTTGCATATGGGCATACAATTTTAGGTAAATGGGTTACCAAAGGGTACACAAGTGAAAAAAAGGTTGGAAACCACTGGGCTTGTACTTCCTGGGTGCTTCATGAGTAATGGTGATATAAAGGCAGCTCAGATCTTATATAAAAGGCACAATCCATCAACATATGCTCAACCATTTCAATTCTGCCATCCCCACACAGGCACAATTGTTTGGCAAAGGGGATTTTCTTATATATTCTGTTCATTATAGCTGAAAGAAGAGCACCACATCACAGTAATATGAATACTCTTCTGTGTCCTGGATAATCCAAGTGTGTGAGGTAAGACAATGGAATTACCTGACATCTTGTATTTAAATCAAAAAGTAACTTAGGTGCCCCATTTAAACCTTTTTGACACTCCACATCAAAGATACACTGCTTAAGAACAGCCCTAGTCTGATTGTAACCCTGGATAGTAGTGATTGTTGAGCAAGAGCACATGCTCATAATTTAAAACTTATGGACCTCAACCTTAGGGGAACTGTCCCATAATATCAAGAGATGGAAGTAATGCAATTCCTACTTGGTCTCCAAAAATACTGCAAAACAAAACAAACAAAAAGCCCACTGCCACCACCACCACCACCTTTGGTTTTTAATATTTTGAGCCATAGAAATGCAAGCTCGAAAGAAAGTTGTACATCCACTAGTGAATACTGGTCACGCTGTGGCCTTTTACTGTTAGTCCAACTTTGTAAGAAGAAAAGACACATCATACATGCATTCTTTGTGTTCGGATCTGTGAGCGCTATAGGCAGCTAATGCCCATTTTCATAGATAAGATACACAAGTTCCCTTTTTGATATTTCACCAGAGGCATGCTAATTGAATGTGTGAGTCATTTACTAATTCGCTACCAGTTCAGTGTATATGACCACAGATTGCTACACTGAACTTCTCCAAAACCTGTATAAACAAAGTGGGGTAGTGGGGCAATATGGGGAAATTTAAGATGAGCAATTTCTGCTGATACACAAGTCTTCAAACTTAGATCTATAAACATGAATCACATGTTCTTTAATAATGTTATAAACAGAGTGGTTCCTGGAAGTAACGTTAATCTCTTCTAAAGTGCAGTAGAAGTGTCTAAAGGTTGTCAAAAGATCAGGGGTGTTTGCGATTAGGTTAAGTATATAACAAAGGAAGCACAATTATATAGCATATAGATCTAAACACTAGGGTTGGTCAATACTAAAAAAATTCGGTAAAATTTGGATTTGGGTATTTTGGGGCATAAAATGATTTGTATGCCCGAATCCGAATCATAGCCAATTCGGATATGCCCGAAAATTCGGGTAAATCCGAAAAATTCGGGTCCGTTTTATTATTTTTTTGAATTTTTGGTGTTTTTACACGTTTTGGCCTGCAGGTAAGTGCACTCTTTTAAAAGCTTTAGCAGCATTCAAACTTCTCTTTGCGGGATATCATCTGGAGACTGTCCTGATGGATTTCTTCCCCTGTTTTGTGCGGCAGTTTGGTTCAGTTATTGACTCTCGTTGCGCCTCATCCCCCATTGTTTCCAATGGAACATAACCGGAAATGGGGGCCACACTTTTAAAGGTACATAACTTAGGCCCCACTGAACCAAACTTCACCAAACTTGGGGAGTATCATAGGGACAGTACCCATGGGATACCCTGGAATTTTGGTGATAGTAGCTCTAAAACTCGCACCCCTCATAGTCACTCAAAGAATTTTGCCCAGCCCTGTGCCTTGTAGTGGTTGGTTGGTTCCATTGTATTAATGGGAAGCTTATGGAGGGCCGTGGAGTGCACACTTCTCATGGTAAACTCATTAAACTTTCAGTGTCTCTTTGTGGAGAAACATGATACCATCCAGGTTTGGTGACCAAGCTGCTTCAAGGGGTTCAATGTTATGGTTGTGGGTCCATCTCCCACTGCCCCTCATAAGGAAAGTTCCTCAAACCTGCTGGATGGTGCTATCCAAAGACTCTCCTGAAGATAATTCCCCTGAAATATTTTGTGACAGTATCTTTTGATAAATGTGCACCCCACAGCCCTCCACCAGAAATTCCCCATTGACAGCAATGCAGAAGTCACTGCAGAACAAAGAATCTTGGGCAAATTTTTTAGGGGATTCTGCAGGGGTGCATTTTTAGACATATCAGCACCAAAATATCAGGGTGTCATCAGGAGACTGTCCTGATGACACACCCATGTTTGGTGCAGTTTGGTTTAGGGGGGCCAATGTTATGGACCCCTCAAACGGTAGCCACCAACTCCTTTAGCTCTCATTGGAAACAATGGGGGATAGAGGCCCCCCCTTTGAGGGTCCTTTTCATAACTTTGCCCCCCCCTGAACCAAACTGGCGAAAAATTTGGGGGGTGCCATCAGGACAGTCTCCCTGATGATACTCCCTGAAATTTGGTGCTACTCTAGCTTTAAAAATTCCGCTCTTCATGTTTCACCGGCCAGCCTTCCTGCTGGAGGGAGTGAGCGGTGAAAACACGCAAACCAGCACATTTTTAAAGCTAGTGACACTCAGTTCAGGTCATCAGGAGACTGTCCTGATGATAATTTCTTTAAAAGTTTGGGTGCAGTTTGGTTCAGGGGAGCCAAAGTTATGGACTCCTCAAAGGTGTAGCCCCCATCCCCTATCAGCTCCTACTGGTTCAATGGGGGATAGTTGCACCCCTTTTGAGGGCCCATACCTCGGAACCAAACTCGCACTAAACTTGGGTGGGCAACATCGGGGATGCAGCCAGTCTGATGATACTCCCGATATTCTCTATGCCGATACATCTCAAAACGCGCTCCCCTGTAGGCACCCCCCAGAAATTTGCCATTCAAGATTCTTTGTTCTGCAAGGACTTACAATGTCTGCTCTAATATAAGCATTTCATCCCCCTAAAAAAATAAGCATTAATATAGTAGAGGTTTTGGTTGAAGTGTGAAATATTATAAGGCATCCCTGGAAAGTAAGATATAAAGTTTTTGTTCTGGAAGCATGCCCGACAAACAGAACACAGAAAAAATAAGAGATTTCCTGAAAATAAGACATAGCATCTCTTTAAGCAAAAAAATTAATATAAGACACTGTCTTATATCTCGAAACACGGCAGCTGCATTGCTGTCAATGGGGAATTTCTGGTAGAGGGCTGTGAGGTGCACATTTCTGAAGGTATGGTCACAAACCCTTCTGTGTATCTAGAGTCTCCGGATTTAATACCATCTGTACTGTACCTGCCTGTGGAAGCTCAATTCCGGCACCTATGCAGGGGTCCATCTCCCACTGCCCCCTGAAGTAAAGTTCCCTAAACCTGGGATGGTGTCATCCAGAGACTCCCTCCCCTGAAGATACCCTGGTTTCCGTAGCTCTACTACATGAAAAATGTGCACTCCACAATTCCCTCTATCAGAAATTCCCTCATTATTGACAGCAATGCAGCTAAGTCACTGCAGAACAAAGAATCTTGTGCAAATTTCTTGTGCCTGCAGGTGCATTTGTAGATGTATCGGTTTCAGTATTTTCAGTGTATCATCAGGAGACTGTCCCGAGGATACCCCTCCAAGTTTGCGCAGTTTATTTGGGGCCAAAGTTATGGACTCTCAAAAGGGTAGCTCCCATCTCCTTAGTTCCCATTGGAAAGAATGGGAGATAGGATATTCCCTTTTGGGGGTCCATAACTTTGGCCTCCCTAAAAACTAAACTGTACTAGTCTCTGGAGGGTACCTGTGACAGTCTTCTGATGATGTTCTGAAAAATTTGGTGCTGATATGTTTAAAAATGCGCCCCCTGCAGGCCAAAACGTGAAAAAAACACCAAAAAATAAAAATGCAATTCGGCTGGTGATCCGAATCCCATGGATTCGGATCTGTTAGGATTCGGACAGCTCAGATTCGGTTCCTGCTCGTCCGAATCCGTCCGAATCAGTGCAGATTCGGTAAAAATTCGGATTTGGACTGTCCGAATCTCCAACCCTACTAAACACCAAGTTATCTACAGCTTGCTAAAAGAGTATTTGATGATTGCATCTACAGGAGCTCCTTTCTGAATGTTACATAGCATAGTTTATGTAACCATTTGTTCTGATTAAACATCTTCTTTCTTCCCTTTCACCCATGCTGTGATTACTTTCCATGTTCAAAGATGAGTCTTCTAATGAATTTTAAACTCATGAGGCTGAGTATGTGTGGAAGCTGAATGCTAAGAGCAGGACTGTACCTTTAGGCAAAGCCTTAAGCTAACAAGAGTGTTATGACTTCTAAATATGGCATTAAATCACAATGTCTCCTCTGCTTTCATGTGACTTAAAAGATAACAATATTTTTCTGGCATATGCTAGCAGCCGATTAATAATCCAAATACATGGTATGTAAGTCTACACATGTGGGGAGGGATACTAAAGGATCTTCAAATGCTTTGTTTACTTGTTCCAGAGAACATCTTATGGTAAAAGGTATATGAAGATATTTTACAGACTTGGAGAATATCTACTAAATGCTTGGAACATGTAAACTGAGAGTGCTAGTTTTAAAGGGCATTTTCTTTTAATCAGTCCAGTTGTGCCATCTCATTAATAAAGGGGAGAAGTACAATGGAAAGGAGATTACGGAGAATGTTGCCAACATTGGGAACTCTGTGTTGCAATTATAGAATATTTTGAATTTATTATACCTATTTTAACTCCCAAATTCTCACCCTGATTTCACTTGTCCCTTGTAGAAATGAAGAATAATAATTTGGATTATACTCCGCCTTTCTCTCCTATAAGGAGTCCCAAAGCAGCAGATTCTTTCCCTTCCTCTCCCCACAACAAATGCCTTGTGAGGTAGGTAGAGCTGAGAGAGTTCTGAGAGAACTGTGACTAGCCCAAGGTCACTCAGCAGGCTTCTTGTGTAGGAGCAGAAAAACAAATCAAGTTCACCAGATAAGAAACTATTGCTCATGAGGAAAAGTGGGGGATCCAACCTGGTTCTCCAGATTAGAGACCACCACTCTTAACCACTATGCAACACTGAGGCCGTTTCCGCATGGCGACAGAAGGGGTCGGGTCGGCGTAGATTACGCCGACCCGACCCCTCTGGGACCATTCACAGAGCTGCACCATTGTCAGAGCTCCGGAGTTTCAGGGCAGAGGGGGCGTGTCCCCAGGCCTCGGCGATGCACTGAAGGGCCGCAGGGCAGGTAGGTCACCTGGACATGGGGGGAGGGGAGGCGCCTTGGAGCCGCTGCCATTCGTACTGCAGTGGCTCCAAGCCACGGTTTTCCATAAACCTCGCTGGGGAAGTGAGGTTGGAAAATAACGGCTTCGCGCAGCTCGGGCGGAGCGGGGGCGGTGCGGCTGCGAAGCAGCTGCACCCCCTGTGCGAACGACTCCCTGGGGACAGCGTTTTTTCCGTCCCCAGGGCGCCGTATTCCGCCCATGCAGAAAGAGCCTGACTCTCAAATAAAACATGCAAATTAAATTTGCACATTTTCTTTTATATTTCTGACAATACTGTATGGAACAAATATAACACTGGATGGCACACAAAAAAAGCCATCTTCAGACATTTTATATAGTGTTTTGGGGAAGGACTTTGCACAGGTCTCTCCCAAAATGACTCAGGTCCATCATATTTCTCTCAACCCAGGTTTTACAAAAATCGCTAAACTAGTGATCTTTTTGAAAGTGCTCCCATGTGAACACAACAGGCAGGAGACACTTCATTTTCTTCCCTTCCACCCTTCCACCTTAATTTCTGCTGCTGTCTGCCATTTCAGAAAGAACCTGCCTGCCTGCCTGTTTGTGCAGTTTGCCCAGCATGCCGTAGACTGATTCTTTGAGTGCCTGCTATTTCACAAGTATCCCAAGTATGTTTTCTCATCATGGTAGTGAGTATGTCTGCTGTTTCACTCATAGATCTGTGGTAACACATTAATTATTGCCTGGTCATTGCAGGAAAGTCCTTTTTTCTTTTGTAAAATTCTATGTGTTGAACATGCAAAGTTATGCTGGTGCAGCCAATTGGAATGCAGGAAAATTGGGATGGCTGTGGGGGTTCATCTCTGTATGCCTTCGCATTTATTTATTTATTTATTTGTTTATTCAATTTGGTAAACCGCCCTACCTCCGAAGGGCTCAGCTCCTATTAAGTTCCTATTGGACCTTTGTTGAATTTTGCTGTAACAGATTATTTTCCTTTTGAGTTTAAAAATCCTGCTGAGCCAGCACAGATTTTGATTAGTCATTATCTGAATGTATACCCCTTTCGACTCACAATATTTGGGAGCTGCTCAATTTTCATATATTTTCCTTTCAATTAAAGATGATTCAACTCTGCACTGAACTCTACAATTATGGAGATTTTTTTTACCAGTTAAAATTGCATTTTATTCAAAATATAAACAATGTACATTGTGTGGAATGTAATTCTTCTGTGCCTAATGATTAGTTACTATTTTTAAAAAGTTCACCTTGTAGTCTTTACAAAGGCAGAAACACTTCTGCATGAGCCAATAAGCATATGTTAAGGCGATTAAAAAAACCATTTTGGGGGGGGGACTTCACACAGATCCCACCCCCAAAGCAAGTCCGTCCTGTGTTATTTCCCCCCAAACTGGTGGGGTTTTTTGGGAATTTCACAAGTCTTTTGAAAAATCCCAGGTTGCAGCCGCTTGTGAGCAAACAGCAAAGCAAGAGGTGCTATATTTGGCTGTGCCTTCCTTTTTTAAAAAGGTATCATGGTATCATAAGACGTCACCATGGCTGTGGGGGTTCATTTGTGCACGCCTGCATAGCTACACATCAGTGGGAGGTAAATAAAACAATAGATGTGTCTCCGTGCGAAGGCAAGACAGCAACCCAGATGTTTTTCCATGGGTTCCAATCGCTGCCTGCACGGATGCATACAAATGCAAAAACAGGAAAGCGGGTTACTTTATCCCAACTGCAACCCACTATACATTTGCTGTGTGGAAAGGGCCTGAATGAAGCATTTTTACCTATCATTTCAGTTATCACATTTATTCTGGTCCCCCCACAAAATTTCCAATAGCAGAGATGAACAAATGGAAAACTATTGGCATCTCCAAATTATCTTAGTATAATGGTGGGCAAAGTAGATGATTCAGAGTAGATGATGCACACGAAATAATTTATTGGACAAATTTAGCCTTCTTTTCTGCTCACAAAAGTGCCAGTGAAATTATCAGGGTTTCCTGAATGTATTTGTTATTCTTCTTCAGGGAGCACAATGTTGTTTCTTGAAAGGCTTGCTTTAATTTATCTTAATATTTCCTTAAGAGCACTCCATGTTTAGTACTTGCTTTATGCATAGTTGATTATCTCAATTATATCAGAAACAATGAAGAGGAGCAACATGGTTTAGTAACATGGAAGGAAGAATTGGGAACAATGGGGTTAATTAGTGAACAACTTGAGGTATCCCAAGGGTTCTGAGGAACTAGCCTTAGGTCATGCCATTAATAGCAGCCCCAGACTCACCGGGGGTCGCCATTGCGGAGGTGGGGAGGCTCAATGGGTAGCCCATCGGTTGAAGGATCAACATGGTGCTCGGATGCCAGCCTGTTTTCATGAGCACAAGTTGAAGCACGGTCATGTGCAGGGGGAAAGGGGCATGCTCGCCTTATAAGGTGGCGTGTGGGCTTGCCTCGGTCTCTTCCAATGGCCGAGGCAACAGCAACACCCACCCTCCCCATCCTACTGTAGGAATGGTTCAATTTGCACAGTTGATGTCTGTTTTGTGTTTCAGTTGTTGTTAATGTACTTTATTGTCACAGCCTGGTGGGTTAGGGCAGGGGATCACATTGTTTGGGGAGAAAATCTAGCTTGGGAGCTGGATTTCTCCGTGGTTGGGGGCCTCTGTAAGAGGCTTGGGGTGGGGCGGGTCTCATGGCGCAAGCCGTGGAGGATATGCAATCAAGCCCGCTACCCCAGCAGGGGGTGGGTGTCATGAATAGAGCTTGCGCCCAGGTGGCACCCGCTAGCTCCCTGTCCCATGCCCCAATAGGGATTGGGGACGGTTTTAGGGCGCCAGCAAGGGTGCTGGCCCAAGGCTCCGATGTGATCCCGTCTGCTCGCCCTAGCTTCTCATTATAATAAAACGGGCTGCGGCCCAATTTTATTCTACAAGTGGTATTTGTGTGATTTTAGGGGACCCAGGAGCAAGCTCTTCCCATCCACCCACAATGGAGTTCTCAAAGAACCAGGAACTGTCATACTCACTTTTTGCTTCTCCTTGATCACTCACCCAGCTTTAAAGAAGGATGACATCAGCAAGGGTTGGATTAAATTCAGCACAAGTTTTTCTATCTTTTCATTAAGGAGTGTTCATATTCTCTCTGATCCTCCCTTACTTTTCCATTGATTTTTCTTTCCCCAGTCATTTATATGTTTATCCATGGTGTTTCTTTTTCACTTGTTAATTTCATTGTTTCTAGATGCCTTAGTACTTTGTACTCAGAATGTATGATTTTATACACAATTTATGTAGAATTTAGACAAACAATGTACGATGCTGATTTATTGTCAGAGTGATAACATCAAAAATTGGGTACATTTTCAGAAAAATTGTGTACATTTTCCAAAAAATAAAAAATGGACTGAAAATGAGAGGCTTAATTTGCACAAAGGAGAATGAAACAGGGAATTTCTAGAATTTACATTTAATCACATTTAAGATGTACATAATGAGAAATGGAAATAAAAATGTTGTTTACCAAAAATGCGATAAAATATCACAATATTTTCTGAAATAAAACAACTGGAAAACATACGTTTCATCATATACTTGACATTTTCCAATGGAACTCAGGCTTGTGTACCTTTACAATTCAAGAATTCATTGAAGAATTCATTCTTATATGGAAAGGGGGTCAGAGTATGAATATTTTCAGTGCAATAAACGATTGTCCCATCTGGCACCAGTTGAACTGCTTTTCCATCTAAGCAATGCTAAATTTATATGCTATTTTTAACGTGGGGTGCATCTGATCCATGTGGTAAACATCTTACAAACTAGATTCAGAGATGGTATGCTGCCCTGCACAAGTGTTTCTTAGCAACCTTTGTGGGTGAACTGTGACATCTGAATTAGCCTTGGGCATTCTGAATGTCGTCATATTTTTACTGTGTAGAGATGGCTTTGCTCAGATTAGAGTTCTTTGCTACTTTCTGAATCTGTTGCATGGGAAATATAGAAAAGTTCAGGAATTGTTCTTGCTAGATAAGTAGTATGAATGCTGTAATCTACTGTAAACCTATAATATAGCAACATAAATGTAATTGCTTTTAATCAATATACAGAAATGACAATTCTCATTTAGATTTATTTATTTATTTATTTACATTATCTATAGTCTGCCTTTCTCACTGAAATTCAAGGCAGACTATACAGAGTAATCCACAGGATGGGACACTATGAAATAAGATGGGAATCAACTATGAAATAAGGTTTAGGTTGTAATACCACCCAGAAATGTTTTTTAAAAAAAGAATTGAAGCAAAGCATAGGTGTTAACGTGGCACATGAAGTATACAAGGCGACACAGGCTACCCAGTAGAATTCAACTTACAGCAAATGATACACAGTAATATAGACCACAGTTTCTAATAATTTGTCCAAGTATCTTTGTGAATAATTTTCTTTAGTGCCCACATAGAAAAGTCCCCTGCAGTTTTGCATAGTTTGCAGAAAACCAGGAGAGTGGGTGCCTTCACCGATTTTGCCACTGGAAAGTACTATTTGTGCAACTGTGGCTAAATGTCAAAGGCACCTACGTGGATTAGCTGAATACTTTTTTATTTGAATGAGTTATGTATCAAGTTGTGGACATTCTGTTTCCAGGTAGATCTGTAAAGTATCACTGTTCATCACTTGCTCTGTTCTGTACTTTTTCTTCAGTTTTGTAGAATCAGATGTTCCATTACACATCATTCCAGTGATCCACTGTAACATTTTGTGAATTTCATGTAGCTTCACTGTGATATTTTGTGAACTTTGCATAAATGCATACACTGTGCACTTTTCAATAATTATTTTATATGTACCGTATGTATATTGCAATCCAAACTTTTAAATAAGGTTGAATAAGTTATTATTAGTTAATTTGTTTGTGTTATATTGTGTGTTGGGAGGGGGTTGATGTTGGGACGGGGAAGGGTTGGTAGGATTTTCTGCAGAGGTGGGATCCAACCAGTTCTCACCACTTCTCTAGAAGTGGTTACTAATTTTTTCTGAGTGCCAAGAAGGGGTTGCTAAAGCAACCTCCCTGCCCAATAGGAACCGGAGGGGTGTGTGTGTGGCAGCGCCATTGTTTGAATCCCACCACCCTCGGAACCTGTTATTAAAATGTTTGGATCCCACCACTGGTTTTCTGTATTTCTTTGTTTGTAATGTTTTAATGGAAAATTAATAAATCTCTATTTAAAAAAACTTCTATAGTGCTTCCATAATGATCCAAATGCATACCCCACCCCTCAAAAATGTGAGTCATACCAACAGCAAATTGGTGGGGAAATACTCATACAGTTCTCATTTGAAACAGAGACACATGAGATCAGAATTGTGGGGGAATTCCTGTCCTGACAAATTTGGAAGTATCCTATCCTTGTGCCTCCAGTGGCGTAGGAGGTTAAGAGCTTGTGTCTCTAATCTGGAGGAACCAGGTTTGATTCCCCGCTCTGCCGCCTGAGCTGTGGAGGCTTATCTGGGGAATTCAGGTTAGCCTGTGCACTCCCACACATGCCAGCTGGGTGACCTTGGGCTAGTCACAGCTTCTCGGAGCTCTCTCAGCCCCACCTACCTCACAGGGTGTTTGTTGTGAGGGGGGGAAGGGCAAGGAGATTGTCAGCCCCTTTGAGTCTCCTGCAGGAGAGAAAGGAGGGATATAAATCCAAACTCTTCTTCTTCTTCTTCCTAAATCTTGTGGGCCCCAAATAATCCCAATGGATAATAGAAGAAACTGTAGGGAAAATTAATTTTCCCTAGTCTAATAGTTACATTAGTAATACCATGGGATGACATTAAGTTGGATATTAGTTTTCATTCTGTAAAAGCTGACAATCATTTTTAATCTTCTGAATTTTTAGAAACTATATGCCATTAAAGGTTTTGTATTTGTTTGTTAATTTTTAGAAACAATAAAATATACCACATTTATCTATCAATTTCGCAAGTCACGATCGTTCATCTTCTAGCACATCAGAATATTTCCCAATATTAAAGAGCCAGCATGGTGTAGTTGTTAGTCTTAGACTAAGAACTGGGAAACCCAGATTCCAGTCCCCACTCTGCCATGGAAGCTTGCTGGGTAACTACAGGGCCAGTCACGCACTCTCAACATATCACACAGATTTGTTGTGAGAATAACAGAAGAGAACAATGTAAGGAGCTTTGGGGAGAAGGCAGGTTACAAACAAACAAACAAATTGATATCCTGGTCTGTTGTCATTTGATCAACAGAGGTTCTCTGGTTTACCTTAACCTACTAAATATGATTTTCAATAACTAAATACAATTTCACAATGGTCCACGCCATCCAGTGGTTAATTACTGAAGGCCAAACATACGTCAAATCACTTGAAAAAATTACCAAGTTCAGACATATGAGCAATAATCAAAAGTATCTGAAGTAACAAGACAGACAGAAACCAACAAGGCAGGTATATCATAGAAATGTTGTCAATTAATGGATGAGTGTTGCCCATTTGCTCTCTCCTCCGATCCAGAATATCACAGGGTTCTCAAGCTCCTGAATTTAAAAAAAAAGTTCAGCGCTGTATCTTTTTATTTGTGTAGGTGATTCAGAGACTGAATGAAACCTATAACTCCTGCTGTCTGATTATGCAACTCCTAGGATTTTAAAGAGCTTGCAGTCAGAGCCCAATACAAATGTTGCTGTATCTGATTTCAAAGCACAGTGGGTTAGGCCTCATCATATAGGTAATGAGGTATTCAAAGCCTCTTTAAGGTAACTTTAGATCATGGGAGCTGTTTTACTTGCTGAAAAATGTCATTGCTAAAATTTCTATATAAGAACATTGAGATGCTGTAATTATTTGCTCCTTCACATATGCTTGTTTTGATTCTTTGAATGTAACCCTTGCATTTGTTTTTCTTTGTTTCCCTGTCTTTATTCACACAAGAGCAAAATCCCTTTTTTGTCCACAGTTCATTATTTTCTTCATTGTTGTCAGTTTTTTCACAAGATTATCTGGGGGAGGGGGGTGAAATATCTAATATTATGACACTGAGTTTTGCTAACTTTGGATGTTTATTCAATGCCAATATTAGGGGTCTGAATATTTTATTTAGTTGGGCAACCCAATCCAGAATGCACAGCAGCCAGAAATAGTTGGACTGTCCTTAGAGGGCTTTCAGGTAGCAAAGAAAGGAGGAAACCCCCCAAGAAAACTGCCTGCCACCTGAATATGTCCTATTGAACAAGAAGGACTTAAGTTACACTTTTGGGTTTGGATGTAAGTTTGTGGCTGGGGAGGCAGGCATTCCCGAGCTGAAAGCCTGGTGAAAGCTGATTAAAGTTGGCTCCACCTCCCAAAAAGTTCCCTGGCCTGCCCCGCGCTGCACTAAAGTGGCCTTGTAGGCTTTTCCAGACTTGGGCACTATGGGACTGTGCAGAACCCACCTGCTGACATGGGTGCCCTCTCTGCTGGTGTATTTGCCCCTTGCACTGGTAGGGTGGTATCCACATTAGCGCAAGCCCACACTGAATCCATATCTCCATTCAGCTCTCCCAAGATTGGGCTGTAAGAGTAATAATTTGATATTCAATTTTAAAACTTACATTACCCACATGGAAAAGGGGATTTTCACAAGTTGCAACACTGTAAAGACAAAAATGTTGAAGTTCAAATGTAGGCACATTACAAATTTCCCATGATCCATTACTGAAATATTAAACATATAGCTGAACCATGGTTGATTAATTGGTTCAGGTCAACGGCCTTGTGTTTCTAGGTTTTCTGGGTCTCTAACAACTTGATACCATTAAGAAATTCTGAGTGTATCTTTCCCCATCATGTGGACCTCATTTGAATCTGCCTTATAGTAAAATACATCTCCAATATACTGAATCCAATGAGAAGCAGCAAATGATCTGCAGAAGATCTGGGGATCACCAGGGAACATGGTGGAGGTTTTCTCCAGCCCTGCCTTAGGAGTTGCCATGAATTGAAACTATCAGTAGAAAATGCCATGAACTGAACCAAGAACTTTACACGTGCATATTATACACTGGCAATATGAGCCCCTACCTGAGTGAAATGCAGTAATATCCTATTTCTCACTGTCAACCTAAAGGCCATATCAGAAATAAAGCTGACAACCCTAGTTATGAATAATAAATTATCTCTTCATTCTCCCCTCACACAGACTGTAATTTCAGTCAGTCCCATTCTATTTGGAATATTCATTTATGGATGTTTTTCATGTTGCTGAAATTGCTCCTGTGCAAATATTATTAAGCGGGCACTTGAGCCAAAAATGTTGCAAAGGTCTCAGGTTAGCTCTGATAACAGATAGGGCTGCCACCTTATTTGGATTCAGACCTCTGCACAATAGGCTTTCAAGGGAAATTGAAACAAATAGTAGGGGGCCATCATGTTAAAGTGAAGAAAATTTTGGTTGAGGACTTGGCAACCAGGTGGAGGGGGAATGGGGCAAGGGACAAAATCAACATGCCACACACAATGAATGGTCACAGCTTTAATGAACACAACTGCAGGAGCACTCGTGTAGCATGGGGACAGATCCTGCATTGGGTGACCTGTCTTGAGAGGGGGAACCATGGAGAGACAAGGATCTCACACGGGCACAAACAATTGTGTGGCTCCCTTCCACCTGGTGGTGAGACTTAGCAGACAACCCAACCAACAACCCTGACAGCTGGGCTGCCGAGCCCACATCTTCAGGCACCTGCACAGTCAGCACCAAACCAGCAAGTCTCTCATTGGTCGTTCCTGGCCCCAGACCACAAATATGGCCCCAGGCAAATCTAGGACCATTGCTGCTCTTTTTCTCTAGAGCTGCAACAGAAAAGTCAGCATTTTAAAGTTGTCAAATCACATTCTGTCACTTAAAATCATAGTTTAGGTTTTGAATGCAAATTGCATTCCCAACAGCAGTCTCAGAAAACGACTCCATAAGTAAAGGCATTGTCATCCTGGCCAAATCATATAGTAATATTTATTTCATGAAATTCTGCTTTCATGCTATGAATATTTGTTCCTCTGCATTCCTGGCATCCACATCATAGAGCTGATTGCAGGACTCCATAATATAAGTGTCATATGCATAGTTCATCTACAATAGAGATCGCTTAGCCTGAAGTACATTTTTGGAGGCAACCCTGTGAATACAGTCACTATTCATCTAATACTGATACGAGGTTCTGCTGTTTTTACGCGAAGAAATCATCTTATAATAAGCACCATATCATGGCAGCCTCAAAAACTTAGAAAACCACCCTCATCACACAAGTAATAGTTGTCTGAACCTCATTAATGAAGAAACCAAATGCATCATGATGAATTAGTCCGAAGCTGGATTTGCTGACATTCTGTAAGCAATTATCAATGTGTTCCCTTGCTTCTCTGTCACCCTGAATTCATTATTATTGTATTCATGTTTCTGATCAAAGACATTTGCAAAAGATCCCAATGCAATCAACACTGAAGTCAAGCAGGTCAGAATGCCATGCTTTATATTTTTCAGTAATTAACAGTTGGTAGTTTGAACAGTGGCATGGGGCAGATTGCCATCAGACATCTTTTTCAAAAAGAAAGCTATTTCAGTGAGAGGCTTTTTAAAATAAGAAATTTATGTGACTGTATGATGCAATTAATTTCTTCAAATAAAGGTTCAGGAATGCAAATTGTCCATCCACAAGAGGAGGAGGAAGGAGACGAAGAGGAAGGAAGGAAGGAAGGAAGGAAGGAAGGAAGGAAGGAAGGAAGGAAGGAAGGAAGGAAGGAAGGAAGGAAGGAAGGAAGGAAGGAAGGAAGGAAGGAAGGAAGGAAGGAAGGAAGGAAGGACTTTTTAGCATTTGTGGTCTCCTTCCCATTGAGCATACATTCCTTTTGGGTTGGATTCTTGGTTACACACACATCTACATCTTCAGCAACCACTCTGCCTTCAGAGTAGAGAATTCATGTAATTTCAAAAAGTTTAGGAAATGAGACTTTCAGCATGTGTTAAGCTTTCTTCCAGTTTTCTCACTTCTCTTTGCCTTCTTTCACTCACACTACAGCAGTTCTGCCTGCTCTTTGGGCCAGCATTTCATAAAAATAAGAAGAGATGTCTTTTTTATTTTAACTTTTTAAAAACTTTTAAACATGAAATTGACATGATGTAGCAAAATAATGCTAGACCGCAGACCCCCCCCTCTCAAAACCCCCAGACAACAGCCAACTTTCTCAAATGAAGTTGCATGGAAACAACCAGGGTCCATTCTGCACAGCTGAAATAAGACATCATGATGCTGCAAAAAAAAGGCACCTTGGGGAGGAAGTTCACACAACCTTTTCTCCAAAACGTCCTCAGGACATTTTGTTTTTCTCAAGAGACCTTTTTTTTTTGAAGATGCTTAAAAGAAAACTTTGGCCGTTTCCGCACGGCCTCCTTGCGCCCCCACGCCGCCAAGAGTGCGGGCGGCGTGGGGGCGCAAGCCCGTTCGCGGAGAAGCGCAGGCTGGCAGACGGCAGGCGGCTCTGCACGGAGCCGCCTCTGCGCCCTCCCCCGCCCCACTCACGGTGTCCTCCTCGTCTAAAAGCCTGCAGGAAGCCAGCAGCCCCGCCCGCGCTGCCCTCCGACCCCTGGAGGTCGGGAGGGACAGTGTGGGCAGGGCTGGCTGACGCCCCGCAGGCGCATAAAGGACAAATAATCGTGAAGGGCGGATGGAAACAGCGTCTTCCCGGCGGCGCTGATTCGCTGCCACCAGCGCTACCGTAGGAAAGACGCTCCCTTCCCAACAACAACCCTTTAAAGGAGGTTAGTTGTTTAGGGCCCGTTTCTTTGACGCCACTCTGGGAGTGGAAGAAGTCAGATACGCCGCTGCTGCGTTGCATCAGCGGCGCCTGTACGAACAGCGGCCTGGGGGCGCCTTTTTTGGCGCCCCCAGGCCGTCATAAATGGGCCGTGCGGAAACGGCCTTTTTTTGACCAAGTCCACAAGACATCTCCCACCATTCTGTGTGGAATGCAGCTCTTGAGACAACTTATTTCTCCCACCCCATCTTGCAGCCTGATATCTGGACTCCTTTGTAGGGAGGGGCTCAGTGACTTCAACAATTCTAGTCTCCAGAGTTGCATCTGGTGGTAAAACTCCATGCACATGTGCAAACTCTCCTGAATCAGAAGAAGAAGCTGCAATGAAATTAGCAAAAACAGCTCTTCCAGCTCCATTTCCCAAACTGGTGCAAATCTTTGTTAAACTCAAAACTGGGAGAATTGGCAAAAATGGTGCCCAAAAGGCAAAAGGAAGCTACTTTGATAAAATCACTTCTGCTTGTGTGTATGTTAACCAATAGAAGTGAGCGAAATGGGTAGCAACACTTCCATTCAATGCAGGCTACAGTAACATCCAGTCAGAGAGCAGCAAACTTCCCATGTCTGTGGAGATTCATGTCTCTGTGGCTTCAACTCTAGGCACGCGTTGAATTTTTTTTAAGCTTGTCAAAGGACATCTTCACCAGCAGCCACCTCTTTTTAAGACATCACCTAGATGTCTTATTTTTGGGTGTGCAGAGCACAAAGAAGTCATTGCCTCTTTTAAAGACATCCCACAGATGTGTTATGCAGAATGGGCCATTGAACCAGTGGGTGGGCAAAATGGCAGATCAATTCATACAGGGACACTTTGCAGGAGAAGAATCCATATGTAAACAAAAAAACCAGTGGGAAAAAGTCAATGTGAAGCAAACAGCTGCAGGGCAAGAAATACGTGCATAAGTGGCCTAAAAGAAAAAGAACAGGCTTCAACAAAGTCAATGAACTTAGTAGGCTGCAACTATGCCTAAGATGGACTGGTAAACTGACAGCAAGCATTTCCACAGATAATTCCCTGTATAGCTGTACAGTAATATTTCAAAACTGCCATAACAATGCCATAATTTTATGACACAAATATACCAATCACTTCTTGGCATTTTGGCTCAGATCACGTGTAGTGTGAACCATTACGATTCAATGAGTTTATAAGAGGCACTCCAGAAAAGAGAACTCTGTAATAAAAGAGAGAGCTACCACTCCAAATTTCCTATGGGCTAGGTATGGGGAGTTCATTCCGATCTAATGGCAGTGGAGAATAAGTAAGAGATGGAACAAGTCCGAATCTTCCCTTTCTGTCCCCTAAGAGCACCTCTCAATCTTCCCCTCCCATGTTTTCGAATTACAAACCCCATATTCTCAATTCCTCTTTTTGGCAGCTCCCCAGCACATCAGTTTCCACCCCTGCCCAGGTTTCTCTTCTCCTCTCTAAATATTTAAAGTGCATGCTATAGAGAAAATCTTCTTTGTTCTTGTCCCCTGAAGGAACCCACATATATTCATTGAAAAATGGCCATACACGATAATGCGCTGGCAGGGCTTATTATGGTCATAATTTTTCTCTCTCCCTAATAAATTCTCTTGACAGTCTTTAGAATACATGGTCTAATTCTGTCTTTGCTGCAGCTGCAGCTACAAATAAGGGCTTAGGGTAGGACATACCTACCGATGAGTTACAACCAAAACCATAGGGCGAAAAAAGGGAGGATGAAAGGCAGCTGTGGCCCAAAATTTTACAAGGGACCAGTGATATAAAGGAGATCAGAGCTCCCTGTTAGTAATATTGTTATTGTATTCAATTATCAGTGTACATGTACTTTAAAGAGTGTAAGATGACAATCTCTGTCCTTTATGATCTAACTTTTGACATAAGAAAGACTAAAAGAGGGAGAGGAGGTAGATGAAAAGATAAACAGGAAGAATATGCGTTTGTTCCAGTCACATGGGTTTCAACAGAGAAAGGAAACTAAAATTTGGCGCTGAAACAGAAAATGGGCTTTTAATGAGACTTACAGAAAATTAGAGAGGTGGCATCTTGCAAGTGTTTCAAGTTGTGTAGAAGGTTGAATTTCTGCCAGTGTTGCTGTGTTACTAGCACAAAGGTAATCATGCTTTACAAAATTATCCTTTCTGTTGCTTTTTTCAAGGTTTAATAGCTACATTTCCCATGTATACTGCCACATCATGTATACTACCACATCATGATGGAGGATCTCCTGCTTGTAACAGTTGTTGGGTCAGTAGAAATCAGTAGGAGAACTTTCTACAAATGGGTACATGTCAATCTTCTGTCAAGGGCACACCTAAGGAGCTAGAATCAGCCAGCCCTGTTTAGCTATAGCCTTGATTATTCTTGAACATGTGTTAACTATCAGACAATTTTTTAAAATACTACCTCCTTCATGGAGTATCATTCTTATAATGCTTTGGTCATGCAAGATCAATTTATAAATAGTTTAAACAAGTGCACTACTCATAATCAGACCCTTGGGGTTTTTTTGCATCACAAGCTGATAACATTGGGAACAAAATGTGAGGAAAGTACTCTGGTATATAGCAACACCACTATTGGCAATGAATTATAGAATCGTAGAGCTGGAAGAGACCACGGGGGCCAGCAATTCCAACCCCTGCCATACAGGAATACACAATTAAAGCACTCTTGACAGATGGCCAACCAGCCTCTGTTGAAAAACCTCCAAAGACAGACACCCCATCACACTCTGAGGCAGTGTATTCCACTGCTGAACAGTCCTTACTGTCAGGAAGTTCTTCCTAATGTTTAGGTGAGATCTCTTTTCCTGTACCTTGAATCCTTTACTCCTTGTCCTAGTCTCTGGAGCAGCACTAAACAAGATGGCTCCTTCTTCAACATATGCCTTCAAATGTTTAAACATAGCTATCATGTCACCTCTTAACCTCTCTTCTCCAGGCTAAACATACCCTACTAAGTCTCTCCTCAAAGGGCATGGATTCCAGATCTTTTCGCATTTTGGTCACCCTCCTCTGGACCTGTTCCACCTTGTCAACATCCTTCTTGAATTGTAGTGCCTAGAACTAGAGATAGTATTCCAGGGCCCCTTCCGCACATGTAGAATAATGCACTTTCAATCCACTTTCAGTGCACTTTGCAGCCGGATTTTACTATGCGAAATAGCAAAATCCACTTTCAAACAATTGTGAAAGTGGATTGAAAGTGAATTATTCTGCATGTGCGGAAAGGGCCCAGTTGAGGTCTGACCAATGCAGAATACAGAGGTACTATTACATCCCTTGATCTAGACACTATACTCCTATTGATGCAGTCCAGAATTGCCTTGGCTTTCTTGGCAACTGCAGCACACTGCTGAGTTGTGTTCAGTTTGTGGTCTACTAGGACAATCAGATCTTTTTCACATGTACTGTTGTCAAGTCAGCTGTCACTCGTGTTAATTTCATTTTTCTGCCTAAGTGTAGTATCTTACATTTATCTCTGCTGAAATTCATTTTGTTAGTTTTTGGGTCAGCTCTCTAATCTGTCCAGATCATTTTGAATCCTTCCCCCTGTCCTCCAAACTATTAGCTACCCCTCCTAATTTGGCATCAACTGCAAATTTGATTAACATACCCTCTATTTCATTATCCAAGTTATTGATATAAATATTGAATAGCACTGTGGCCAGGACAGAACCCTGTGGCACCCCACTAGTCACTTCTCTCTAGGACAGGGGTAGGGAACCTGCGGCTCTCCAGATGTTCAGGAACTACAATTCCCATCAGCCTCTGTCAGCTTGGCCAATTGGCCATGCTGGTAGGGGCTGATGGGAATTGTAGTTCCTGAACATCTGGAGAGCCGCAGGTTCCCCACCCCTGCTCTAGGATGAAGTTGAGCCCTTTGGTCAGTCAACCACTTACAAATCCACCTAATAGTAGCATTACATTGTAGACCGCTACAATGAGATCACTGTTGTTTCTCTCCCTTTTAATTTTTGCCTAGATGCTCTCAACCTGGCTTCCAGGATTTAAGTCATAGACCTGCTTACAGGTGCAATCATCCCTGATATATAATGCTCCTCCTCTTCCTTTCCTAGTTGATCTATTTCTTTGAAATAGGTTATATCCATTCATGAGAATCATCCAGCAGATTTCAGTGATGCCTATTACCTCACATTTGTTTTGCTGTGTTGAGAGTTCAAGTTAGTCTTGTTTATTTCCCATGCTCAGTGCATTAGTGCATAGACATTTAAGGCCATGGTTCATTCCCCCTGGCTGCTTATTTAAGGTTTTTCTCTCCCACTGTTGGGTTCTTTAACACTATGCTGGTGGGGGGAGTGTTAAGCATTTGTTAAACTCAAGTGACAAAATATTGACAAAAGTTGTTATGGCAAGATAATTCCTGTAGCGTCTTAAGAAAGGGAGCATGTGGAGTCAATCCTTCACGCTTGGAAGTTGATGGTAAACCTCCCACCAACTTCAGTGCCCCTTAGCGCAAGGCAACAAGCAAAAGCAGGGATGCAAGTCTTTTGATTGAGTTGAGACCAGGAGGGTCTTGCAGTTTTGTCAGGCAGCTATGAAAAAGACTGTCTTACCTCGTCTTTGTGATAGGCTCAGAAGCCCTGCAGACAAGGCAGCCTTTCGAACCAGTTTCCAAGCCTGAGGTAAACTTCAGTATCCTGTGGTTTGCAAAATTCCACTTTCAAGTTATTCTGTCAAGAAAACTGACAGACTCAATGATGTTACTTTAAAGACTTCTTGGAGGAAAAAAAGAATGGGATGTCAAGAATATCTCCCTCAAGTGCTAAACTCACCAAAGTTTTATATGCCCTGGCACTCAAAGAGCTAGAAATTCATTTGATCGTGTGTTGCTTAAAAGACTCCAGTTTCAACTAATTTCCTCTATTCAAATGGTGTACAAGTGGCAAAAGGGGCAGAGACGAACAGCTAAAGCTTCGGATATTATATGTACTGTTTTTTTACAGAAGAAGAAAACCTATCCAAAATGCAATGTATACTTTGCTTTCACCAATGATATTCATATCACCTTTACAAATGCATCACCAAGATGTTCCAAGGCCCCAGACAGGCTGTAATCATCAGACCAGATATTCTTGAGAAGGCCAAGTGACTACTCAGGGACTACTTCAAAGCAATTGGCTTGTTGATTGCAGATAGCTAAGAGAGAATGGGCCGGAGTACATAAAATCATGAGCAGATTGGCAAAAAGTGAACAGGGAACAGTTGTTTAACCTTTCTCGTAATATAAAAACCAGTGGGCACCAAGTGAAACTAACATGCAGGAGGTTTATGGCAAACAAATGCATACTGTTGACTTTGACTACCCTACCTGTGGAACTAAGCAGGAGCAACAGCCAAAAGTGTAATGGGGTTCATGAAATGGTCCTATAAAATTCAAGAAAAAAAGGAAAAACAGCCATTTAGATGCCTACCAAAGTGCACAGGTGAAGATTTAAAAAAATATTATTGTTATTGTTATTATAATATTTGCAAAAGATTATAGGCTTCAGTTAGGGACTGCACATTTTAAACTGCTCTCGCCTAGGGAGAAATTAGATTCAGAAAAATATTTCTGCATTGCTAAGACAGCTCAGGGTCTGTCTCATGAGCCTAGCCAGGAAACATGTGGCCCAGAGAAGTCTCGTAAGAATCTTAGACAAGGATCAGGAAGACCTGGGTTCAGATCCCTATTGCTGGAGGCTATTGGATCGCTTTTCTCTCTTTCTCTGCCTGACTTACTTCACAAGGTTGCTATGAGGCTGAAAAGGGAAAAGGATAATGATCTGAGCTCCTTGGAGGAAGTGTGAGATAAAATCAAAACAGGTAGCTTCAACTGGTTGTAGCAAATTCTCTATCATCTCACATGATATACCTCTTTCTTTCCAAGTAATTTGTTGCTTGTGCAACTTCTGATACTTGATCATTAGTCTTTCCCCAGTTTGTTGGTCTAATTCTGAAAAGGTGCCTGGTTTCCTGAAGCTTCCACAGACTTCGATACCAAGAGGAAAAGGCTGTGTTTCTTTCAAAAAGTATAGAAATCCTAACCTGAGAGTATGCCAACAAGTATTGTAAGAAGAAATCTTTCATATCAAAAAGCCATGAACAGCAGGCAGCCGAGAAGATGCATCTGCCCCGGCTTGTCAACTCTTGTGCTGGCTCTCCTTTGATGCCTTTAAAACCAGTTTTATCTGCAAATATTAACAGGTGATTATGCTTATCACCATACTGTGAAAAACCTCACCTTCTGTTCTATGCAGATAAAACTGCTGTTCAGGGTACAGGGGAAGGTCAGCCCAGAAATCTTTTTTGGACAGTTGGCAGCCTGGCACATGCCAGGCAAAAAGAATTTTCAGGTGTCAGGGAGAGCATGATGATGCCGAGACCCGGCTCTGCAGCATGAGAAACAGACCATTCATTGGCCATTTCTGCAAAGCCAAATCACAGTGGTATTACTAGCAGGGAACTGCACAGAATTAGCAGAAGTGACTGTGTGTATGTGCAGCAGAAGTCCGTGCCAAGAAGAATATTGGCATTGCATTCATTTTGTAAATATACTTCTCCAATTTATTCTGAAGGCCACTCAGGCTCATTATGAATGTTAATAACTTTTATAAGCACATTGTATTTCCCTGCACCCCCAAAGTCTTTATTTGTCAGCAGGACATTAGCCTAGTTTTGAAAGCTGGCGTGGGGAATTAATCCACCACTTCTTTGTGGTAGTAATTTATGTTTTCCGCTACAATCCAGGAGTTTGATAATTCAAAACAGAACCCTATAGCTTGACTAGAAATTATACAGAGCATTGTGTCAACCAAAAAGTACAGCCAGCCCAGTCTGCCAGAAGTGCCCCAAAGCCAGTAAATAAGTACAAAACAGAAGTTTTACATCTCATTAATGCTCTTTTAAAAACAAAATTAAAAAGCCTGTTTTCAAATGACCATTGTGTAGCTTTTATGACAAGGATCATCCTCTTTGTTCTGCAGTTTGTCAATCTATTTTAACCATTGGATGTTGATACCCATAGTGATGGTAGTCTCTCTCTTTCGGAGTGGGGAATCATTGAGAGCAGACTTAGCAAAAGTAGGGTAAGTGCCTATGTATATAGAAGTCAGCTTTTGCAAGTAAGTCCACAGGAGAGCAAAATGAAGTTTAGCAAATTTATTTAGGGATAATAAAGGTACACTAGCACAAAATAATCAAAGCAGCAGAACACACACACAGTCCCAGGATATAAGCAGTGTTGAGTAAACAGGTTTGGAACAGATGATGGGAACTGGGGAGAAAGGGTTATAGTCACCTGATCTTGGAGCAGAACGGTCTGACGAGCAGAGCTGAGCGACCAGTATCAGCTCGGGTAAAAGAAGGAACAATGCTCTATGGGACAATATTAAAAGACAGAGAGGTGTCCAGACATATTTAACAATGGCTACTGGGAGAGAGAGGGAAAAGGGGACCCTCAGGATGATGCAGAGTGGCCCTTAATCTCCCAGGACAAAGTAGAGTCCTTTCCAGTGAAAGACAAGAGACAAACACCAACCTTAATTATTTGAGTTATTAGTCTAATGGTGGAGGCATTGGCTTGATGGGCCAAACTTGGGAATGCCTGAACGTGGGAGGAAACTGATGAAATTACAGTTTCCATTACAATGGCAATGTAAATGAGGTGGTCTTTAGAAAGATTAGTCAGAGGAAGAAATTCTTTGGTTAATACAACACTTGGCAGGAACACTCAGGGCAAACACATTAAAAAGTCCTTTGTCTTTGAAGAGGTATATTATGTAGGGCTGGAGATACAATATAACTCTCTAGGGTAGGGTCATTGTGCTCTCTTAATTCCTTCAAGAAGGGTATGAGACAGGTGTTTTGTATGGCAGATATGGGTGAGGGCATATCCTGATAGGTTTTTCTGTGTCCTTGTGGGTACACTAGCCAATGCAGAGAATGGACTCCCTATTTTGGCACTGCATTGCTAGGCACCCAAAGGGTTGGAAGGATGAGTAGAGACACTGCTGTCATAAAACCAGGGTTCCCCATACCCACCATGGGTCGGTCTTGAAACAATGAAGTTATTAAATATATATATGAGAGGGGGCGGGGTAGGAGAGATTCTCCACAGCTTCTCTTGCAGAAAAATGGTAGTATGCAGATGATTTTCCCCAAGCCATCCTGAACAAAAGTTGAAACTTTGTATTTTTTTCTATGCTGCTGGAAATATCACCCCAGCAGATAATACTTAGATGCTTGTCATAAGTCGATGGAAGAGTTGTGTTGACTGATGAGAACTTTTTCCTCAGCCAACACAAGAAGCTGCCAGAGTGTCACAATCTTCTGATAGTTTTCATTGCTCCTCCCCCAGGTTTCTTAAAGTTACTAGGAAGAATAACTCAAGCATGGCCCCTCAAGCCCTGACCTGGATAGCCCTGGATAGATGATTTGAGTTATTAGTCTAATGGTGGAGGCATTAGCTGGATGTGCCAAACTTTTGAATGCCTGAAGGTGGGAGGAAACTGATGAAATTACAGTTTCCATTACAATGGCAATGTAAATGAGGTGTAATTTAGCTGATGCAGAGTGGCCCTTAATCTCCCAGGACAAAGAGGAGTCCTGTCTTTCCAGTGAAAGACTTGCCTGGTCTCATTAGATGTCAGAAGCTAAGAAGGGTTAGCCCTGGTTACCATTTGGGAGACCACCAAGGAATACTAGGGTTGCGACACAGAGACAAACAATGGCAAACCACTTCTGAACTTTCTTGCCTTAAAAACACTACAGAGTTCCCATAAGTCAGCTGTGTCTTGACAGGGTGAGGGAAAGTCCCTCAATGTCATTAGACTCCACACAATAACCCCGTGGACAATGGAAGTCTATACCTTCCCCTTGAATCTTAAGTGGCAGCATGGGGGGAAAGGAAATTAGGCTAAGAGAAAGCTTCCTGTGTGTTTAATTCTTACTCTAACAATTGATGCATTGCAGGGAGAACAAAAGTGAACTTTGCTCCCTTCCTTCTCTCCCTCCCCTCTATTCTTTACAATCTTCTACTTGTCATTATCTAAGCTGAGTTGAGTTCATATCTTTAATAGAGAGTTTACTGAAGAAATAATAGTCTGCCAATGCTAATAGCTTTGTCCTGTTATCCCAATTATACAAATGTCTTAACTTAAAATAGATTGTTCTCTCTTAGCTTGAAATGACTGAGAAGGAAAAAAAAAATCACAGTTCCTAAAATAGTATTTTTTATATTTCATATATTATCTATTTTACAATATACATGTATAACATTGCATTTTGAGTATCTGCATTTCTTTTTGTCAATTTTGTGTTTAATTTTTTATTAATTAATTTCTTTTTTACACTTATACCCTGCCCACTCCCCCGAAGGACTCAGTGCGGCAGAGAGAAAGAGAGAAAAGTGATCCAATAACCCCCAGGAAGCTTCACACCATAATAGGGATCTGAACCCACATCTTCTTGATCCTTGTCTTAAGATTCTAACTAGTAGACTTTTCTGGGCCTCGTGTTTCCTGGCTAGGTTCATGAGACAGTCCCTGAGCTGTCTTAGCAATACATAGTTGGAAATACATACTGCGGTGACTCGCCGGGGTGGATAAGTCGGAGTCTGTAGCATCACCAACATTTCCCAGCTGGTTCTTTCCCATTTCCTTTCTTTTAGAGGATTACATCCAAGCCATTCACTTCTTGTTGATGGATTAAGGGGGGGAGAGGAAACAAAAGGAGAATCGCAAACCTGTTGTGGATAAGTCCAGCTAAAATCAAAAACATTTTTCTAAAAAAGTATGGGTGAATGACGTGAAGTGGCAGTTTGAAAAGAGCAAAAATGAAAATTGACTAAGGGAGATTCTCAGATGTAAAGGCATTAGAGAATGATAGTTGCTTTGTGGCTATGTATTAATGAAGTGAGACTGAGCTGATTGTTCCTCCTGCTGGTGGGATGCCAGATTAAGACTGGGGGGGGGAACACCATTTGGGAGGCATTACTGAACAAGAGTGGGAAAAGAACGGTTCCTGTGATATTGCTAGTTTGGGTGACTGCTACATAGTTTCATTTAGTGGCCATTTGAAAAACTATAGCTGCAAAGAGGAAAGAATTGGCTTCCTTAGAAACTATGGAAATCTTTAACAATGTGAAAGCAATGTCTGCTAGCATACAGAATCTACAATCTGAAATAGACTCTTTAAAAAACAGCATTGAAAAGAATATTCCGGTAATGATGTCTGAAATATTGAAGGAATTCAGAGAAATAAAGACTGTTCTTAAGAAAATTATTCAGCTAGAAGAAGTTATGAAAACAACAAAGGAAGATGTTGAAGAACTGTACAAATGTAACTTAAAGCACATGATCAAACTATAATTTGACTTGAAAATCATATCAGAGAGAAGGTCCTAAGGCTAAGGTGAGTAGCAGAGGACCAAGATCCTCTGAAAGAGAATATTTTTTAAAAATCTAAGCTTTGACCAAGTTTATGAAAATGAAAGACAAAGAAATGGGTTCAAAGGTTGAAAAAAATTAAAATTGAAAAAATACAAAATCACATGGACAGTGTAGAAACATTATTATCTTCTTGTACACAAAAGATTCTGCAGATCAAATTACAGTCTCATCAAAATCAGCATTCAAGATGGATGATAAAGATATCATTATGAAAGAAATATTGATAAGACCCTTACAGAAGAGACGGAACAATGCTTTTCTAGTGGATGTTCTAAGGAAGAAACAGATAAAATTCACATGGCTTCAATGGGAAGGACTCCCATTACTTACAAAGGAGAGCAACAGAGAATCACTTCTACAAGTGCCAAAGATTTTTAAAAGAAAAACAATAAGAATTTTACTGAATAATATCTAGCTGCTGGAACAGTTGAATTGAACATGAAAATTAGTAAAATAGAATGCCAGATAACAGTTTCAATTATATAATTTGTGGGATTGAAGTTTAAGGAAGGACTGTGGAATTTTATAAAATGTCTTCAATTCTGAGAACTAAGGAAGATAAGGTGATAAGTATGTTTGTATTCGATTTGGAAATTGAAATTAATCAGAATAGTTTTAAAATTTACTAGTCTTGTTATTAATGTAAAAATATATTATGGATAACTTCAACAATGAGTTATGGATGGGAAGTCAAAGTTATATGTAATGTGCACCTGTAGTTCAGAGTGCCTGGTTCATTACTGAGTATTGTATCACCTTAATTATGCTGTAGTTGTTAAAAAATTAATGAAAATGATTATATAAAAAAGAAATAAGTGTGAAGGGAAAGCTGCTAATGTAGCCCTTTCTAAACTTTCAAACTTTTTGCATGGATGAAACAATGCAGAATTCTATTGCAAGTATTTGTAGAAGTGTAAGACCAAAGTTCCCAGCCACACAATTATTTTCTGTATTCACCAGTGGTCCAATTATCATTCATATAACGTTAACTATGTGACAGAAAAAGAGACAGTACATGAATTACTTATCATCCAATGAAGTTTCCAATTAGATCTCAAAATATGGAGCTAGCATTCAAGTTGTTCACGTACATAACAGAAAGCTGATTACAACGTCATGATACAAGAGACACAATTACTAATGCATTATCAGTAGCAGCATCTCCCATTGCAGTATCTCAAAAACAAGTAAGAAGTGAGCATTTAATTAGAGAACCTTTCAGTATTAATTTTCTGGTTTAATAGGCTTTCTGGTTGATAACAGAACTGATTATGTGCCAACAACAAATTGCTTAATGGTGGGTATGGCAATGCTTTGTTTTCTACTTCTTTTGGAGGAGAAAACACTGGGAAGAAGACACACACTTTTGTTATTATGCTGCCTGTATTTTTACAACATAGTAAGTGCCAGTCAAAGTATTCTCACCATAAATTGGAAGAGCAGAGTGGACCAATGGTTATAGCAGGACTATCAAGATTCCACTGCAGAAGTGCTAGTTTGTGTTCCACAGACATGATGCTGATAGTGCATAAGTTTAGCAAGCTATAATGATGCTGTAACTTGTGCCAAAGCTTTGCTGCCAGATGGGGCTTCAAGTTGGGAAGAACTTTACACAGCAACCTCTGACTACATATGTTTTGATTGAGACTGGCAAGTGCATTCAGGAAAGAACATCTAACAAATCAGAGCATAAGAGACAATGACTTTTTATTATATTCCTTTCTTGTTTTTCTACATTGTTTTCTAATTTCTGTAATCCAGTTTTTGTATTTTTATGTCATGTTTAATGTTGTTTTATTTCACAGTTTTCCAATGTCATCATTAAACTGGCTCAGCTTTGGGAATGCTGGCCCCATTCTCATTCTGGAGCTTCCCTGGGGCATCCTCACCATGTGACAGACTTTGCCTCTGGAACTGGTAGGGAGTTGAGCCAATGCCACAGCCTGTCGGGAAGGCTACCTGACACTTTCGGAGGCTGCAACCTAGTGTGGGTCATCTGCTTTTCATCAGCAGAGTTATGAGTAGTCCTTTATACCTTTTGGTTTTTGTCTATTTTGAGTAAAATCTTTTACTAACACTTTTAAAAACTTTTCTGGGATTGGTTCTGGTGGGTTTTCTGGGCTGTGTGGCCGGGGTCTTGTTCCTAACGTTTCACCTGCATCTTCAGAGGTGCCAGCCACAGATGCAGGCGAAACATTAGGAACAAGATCCACCGGACCATAACCATGTAGCCCGGAAAACCCACCAGAACCAGTTGAATCCGGCCATGAAAGCCTTCGACAATACATTTTTTGGGATTCTTTGTACATGTTAGTGGCTGATGCCGGCTGATGCCAGGCAGGGAGTGATTTGAGCCCCACAAGTAATATGAACTCTCAAAAGCTAAGCAAGGGGCAGTTGTTTACCAACCGCTTACCTGTTTAAGGAGACAGAAAGGGAGTAGGTAGAGGGTGAAGGCGGGGCAGTCTGTCCCCCAGGAAAGAGGCCCTGTGGATGACCTAGGATTGGACTTTATGGCTTGTTACCTAAATGAGGTTTCTCTTTAAATCCATTGCTCTCCCTTTACAAAGGTAAGGAATATCCCAATCTGGATTTGGCATCTGAGGTGATCCAGCATTGCCAATTATCTCCAGACTAGAAATATCAGTTCCCCTGGAGGAAATGGTGGCTTTGGAAGATGGACTCTATGGCATCACATCCCTCTTGACCTCTCTCTTGTTTCCAAACTCCACCTCCCAGTCCCAGTCACTGCCCTAAATCTCCAGGAATTTCCCGGAAAACCTCAGTAGAAGTGAAAGGCTAACAGAATTCAACATTTATAGAAATATTTAAGTGAAAGCCATTCCAAGGATGAGATAGTATCCAGAAGATCACAATGAAACAAAGTCTGGGATGGCTATTTTTTTTAGTTGAGTTGAATTATAGATTATAGGCAACATAGAGTGTGGACTTATTCTTATTTTTGCTCTGCAAAGCACCATACAGATGGGTGCAATATTATTGTAAAAGATGTAAGGTTTGTTATGCTTTTGTTTTAAAAAAGTAAACTATCTTCCACCTGTTCTCACATCCTGTCCTGGCTAATATTCATACCTTAAGTGAATTACCTCAGTCTAATATTTAGAGATAGGCCTGCACATTCCAAGACATGGCAAGCAAGGATAGATATAACATTAATATTTAAACATGGGACACACATTCCTGTATTATCCCTTAAGCTGAGGATAAACATATCAAGATAGGTTTCAATACATTGCAAAATAATACTTACAATGTAAAAGGGCAAAATATAAAAGAGCTTCAAGAGAATACATTGTTTCATGTGACTGCAATGCTTAATGCTGTCACATACTTTCATATTTGCATCCCTCATGTGTCCCTATGGACATTCAGGCTATTTTCACATGTTTCTTTGCCATTTTTTTCATTGCTCAGTGCTTTCCTATTGCCAATTTCCTATTACTTCTGATAAAATGAAATAAAACAGGAGTCCAGTGGCACTTTAAAGACTAGCTGAATTTATTCCAGCTTCTAGTGGACCCCGGTTTAATTTTTTCCTGCAAACTAACACAGCTATCCATCTGGCATTATGATCAGTGGTGAAAGAAAGGAGGGAAACATGAGGGGAATAGTTATGTTAGCTAGCTCAGTCTCAGATACATGGCCTAGATCTTTAGGTACCAGAAGTTTTGTAGGAAATTTCCTAAAAGGCAGGAATGATGTGGCGTTCAGCAAGTCGAAAATGGACAAAACCTTCAGAAGGAAAATTATTGTAGCCCAGTGTGTTTTGATTCAGAAATATCTTCTTTCAGAGCATAACGTTTGTTGTGCATCCTTTTCTTTCCAAAAAAAGGAGAAAAACCTTGTCTCATTTATCTTGTCAGATCAAAATACTTTGGGCAGTTAACTTGGGTAGGGCCATGACTTAATGGCAGAGCATCTGCTTTGCATGCAGAAGGCCTCAGATTCAATCCCTGGCACCTCCCGTTAAAAAAACTAGGCAGTAGGTGAAAGACTTTTCACCTGAGACCCTTGAGAGCTTCTGCCAGTCAAAACAGGCACCAGGCTCTGACAAGGGAAAGACTCAGTGTAAGGCAGTGCCATAGCGCCAAGGGGATGGGGGGGACGATGCACCAGGTGTGCGCTGGTGCGGGTGTGTGGTGTGGCATTCCAGGGCAGGGGCATGGCAGCAGGGCTGGGAGCACTTGTGCCCCGGGAGCAGTTCCCCCTTGTTCCAGCCCTGGTGCAAGGCAGTTTAATTTGTTCAAGGTTTCTTTTTTGAGGATCATGCCGAGGTCTGCATCCCTCTTCCTCTTTGTTATGGTGGGTGGTGCTGTCATTTTTTTCAGTTCTGTAGAAACTCTGCTTGGAATGTCCAGATAGTACTGAACCCAGTAACAGTGTACCCTGGTAGTGGAGCACTTTATGGCAACTTTACAGATATTTTGTGACTCTGTAAGTTTGTTTTTGGAAGTAGCCAGTTGCATCTTTTCATTTCTAGTAGAGATGCACATATTTTCCTTGGCCTTTGGGTAAAGATATGGTTTCTTCTTGCTGATAATATGATTTTTTAAATTAGTTTCATAAATTTTTAAACAGGTTTTTATTAATTTTAGTAAGTTTTGTGAATTTTGGCAGGTTTTAATAGGTTTTATGTATTTTAAATAAGTTTTATTGTTATAATGTTATATATTATAATTGTTTTAAGTTTATTGATATTTTATGTCTTTTTATTTTGTGTTGCAACTCACCCTGAGACCTTTGCGTTTAGGGTGGATAGGCTAAAAATACATACATACATACATACATACATACATACATACATACATACATACATACATACATACATACATACATACATACATACATACATACATACAAACAAACAAACAAACAAACAAACAAACAAACAAACAAACAAACAAATTTAAAGGATTCAGGAGTGAATGAGGCCCCAAGATGTCCTTTAAATGGGTTGAATCCAACCAGCTTTCCCAATGGTGAAGAAGGATGGAGAGAGTCTCCTGAATGGTGAAAAGTCATATGAGATGGACACGGTGATAAAGAGAACTGGGTGAGCTCAAGCGAAAAACTTGGTGGGATCCACTCTATTATTTTTTATATGATTATACCAACCTTAAGATTTGCCCTTGATTTTTAAAATAGTTTTTTAATAATAAAAAATGCCTGTGAAGATAAGTGGTTTCTCTTGTTCCTGTGGTGCCTGCTTCTGCACAAAAAACCCCCTCATTGTACTCATTAAATGACCAGCCTTAAGAATAACTGTACATTATCTTTTTCATTTGTTTTTAATTTGTGGAATAGTGGATCTGATTATGTATTGTTACATTGTAATAAATGTAAAAAATGAGCTTGGAAGTCAAGTAGGGCCAACCACAGTTGGTACTTGGATGGAAGACCCCCCAAGGAAGACCACCACTCTCATCTCTTGCTTTAAAAAACAAAAAAAACAACAACCCTTGTGGGGGTCTCTGCAAGTCAGTTATAACTTGATAGCACTTAATTATTTTAAAACACTGAAGGATCAGACTCCTTGCCTGAAATCCTAGTGCTTGGGTTGTAACACTCCATTTGTTACTTTTTTCTCCCTTTGCTTTGGGCAACTATATACATCAATTTATCTGCCTCTTCAACAGTTAATTGTCAGAGCCTTGTGATGCTAAATCAATTCATGCTTATTAAATAGTTTTAAGGCTGCATCTATAAATGAGGAGTGTTGTTGTTATTCAGGTTGGGTGCATTTTCTTTTTGTTATGGTTTCTTCATGGTCAATGAGGTGAGATATCTGCTGACTCTTCGAAAAAGTTTTAAGACATGCTTGAAAAAATAAGTTATCTACAGATCTTGAGCAAAACTTCCTGTACACTGGTATGATGATGCAAATGATAAAGAATGAAAATGACTGGCCTATTGGAGGAAATTTAATTATAAAACTTTATCTAGCACCAGCTACCAAATCTGTGAGCAAGGACCGAATGTATACAACATGTGAGCAATGTGCTTCAGTATCCAAAGGTACCAATTTGGAATAAGTTGCTTTAAAGCAAAATGATTTTGTTGGATGAAAATATGCTAAATAAACAAAAAGTAAGGGAGAAGGTGTGGGAGAATCAAAGAGTTTTCAGTGGTAAACATCAAGGTGAAATGTATGTGTAAAGTCCCACTGAGGGGGACTCAGTGAGGACTTGTTCAGCTACAGGCATTAGTCCAGAAACAATATCAAGGCCACCATACCCTAGCTACCAAATATAGCTAGGTACAAAGCTCCTGTGCAAGTATTTAATTAATAATAGTGCAGGTGCAAAAAAGTGCAATAAAATGCTAAGTATTACGATAAGCATGCAAGTATTACGATAAATGCTAAGTATTACGATAAGCATGCAAGTATTACGATAAATGTATACATATGTACAGAACAGCAATACTCATATTCAGAAGCACAGAGACCAGAAAAATTCATCAATATGTACTGAACAGTAACGTTCTTATTCAGAAACACAGAGACCAAACAAATCTATTAAAATATCTATATAAATATGCCAATTGGATATTTACGGTCATTATAAATGCCAAGAGTCCATACAAGTATTGTAATATCCAACCGTTTTGTACCATTGGATCATTGGATGTTACAATACATGTATGGATGCTTGGAATTTTTAGTGACTGTGAACAACACATACCAAATTGGCATATAGATACATTGAAGGGATTAAACGTAATTATGTCTATGAAGTATGTTGAATGTTTGAGTGCTATACAAATATTGGTATGTACCCAACCACTTGTGGACTTCACTGAGCAGGACCTTCCTATTTCTCCCTCTAGCTGCAGTTCAGTAAGTCCCCCCAGAATTTGTTTCTGGGAGACAGTGGACTCTCAAGAGCAGAACAGGAGGCAAAGCAGGGGTCTGCATGAGAGGTGAGTGACAGAAACCATTGTCCCTTCTTATGAAAATGTGGTTCCTTCTGGCAAACTGTGGTGTTGTATACATGTATTATTATTTTCCAGATAATGACTACAACTGTTAAGGACACAAAAAATCTGATACCTATATGTGGTAGATTTATTCACTACTCTCTTGACTTCATGGACAGTTTGATCCCACGAAATGCAGTGAAAACACGATGCACAGACTTCACAGCTTACCAAATAACCCTTACAGCAATTTGGACATTTCTGCACAGCACAATTATACTGGGTTTCAATCGGTATCTTAAAATCCAGGTCTATTTTATTCTTTGCATGGCTGCCTGTTTCTGTGAAGGAATCCAATGAAGACTGGGAGGAAATACTTTTTTGCACAAGCCTTGGTCTTTTGTATTTACACTGCAAACGTATCCACACATGCACAAACATCTCCAGTGTCCCAAGTTCTGATTGGCTGTTGTTTTGGGGCAGCAGTGGGGGGAAATGAAGCCCCTCCCCTTTCCAGTTCTGGATAGGGCCCAGCACAAACCTCAACATGGCAAGTGACAGCAAAATCAATGGGGCACAGCATCACATTACACTCCCACTCATGTTCTCATATTTTTATGGAAAATGAGAGAACTCCCTCCCCCCGTGATATGCCCACTAACATTCAGCCCAAAGTGCACTAACATTCAGCCCAAAGTGCACATTGGCTATGTGCTCCTAGCAACCAGTACATGCACACAAAAGAAAACGGAGACATTTTGTGACTCCACTCCAGGCAAAATGGCACTTGGTCGATACCATGAGCAGAAAACATGCTAGGGAAAACATTTCAGGAAGGGCCGACTGCAATCGTCAGTGGCTCAGCAGAATTGAAAACTGACAAGATGTCAGGTGGGGAGATCAGGGGGGCAGGTGGTGGGGTAGGGAAATCAGGCAGCTAGGTGGGAAAAATAAACTGGTTCTGTTCCTGCAGTGTTTGCATGGTAGTGGGTTCACTGCAGGATCTTTGAAAATAATAGCCAAATTGGCAATTTTTGAAAATCTTGGGATAAGGGGAATATTGCAGGACAAACCTGCTTTAGGACTGGGAACTGTGCAAACCTCTTGGCCAAACCTGGATATTTGTCTTGCTCAACCCAGGATATTTGGACCGTGCAGAAACAACCTTTGAGTAGAAGTCTTCTTCTGAATTCCCTAGTGCTTACTTTGTGGTGGCAAGCCAGTAATTCAGCCCTTTCTGTTCAGTGAGCTATCCTAAAATTAGAATGCATAGTGATGTTTGTAGGGCTTATGCCCTATTTGTGCAACTGTTCTAATTATAACCAATCCTAACAGTAAACAAGGAAAGAAAAATATGAATTATCACTGTCTGCTTATCTCCTGATAGTTTTACATGAGAAAAATAAATCTTTTAAATGTTTACAGTAATGTAAGCTTCTTCATCAGGAGAATGGAGTGCCAGACAGGTCAAGCCCTCAGAACTACTTCTCAAGATGTATCCACCACTGGGAAGTTGACTAAAAATGCTTCATCATGAACACAGAATCTTCTGCCTCAGTCATGTTGTCATGAATGCAATATAGAACTGTTCTTGTGTGTTACTCTGTTGTTACATAGGGATAATAGCTCTAAGAACCCAATTCCTTCTTGTTTCATTTGAGATCAGAAGCCGTCTCTACAAACATACTAGAAATTCTGTATTTACTAATAAAAAAAAATACAAATGTATGCATGGTCCTAGTAAAGCTTTCAAAATGTTCAGGTCTGTTCCACATTATGAGAATCCATACTTTGTGAAACCACCCTTCATTGGACATCGTTTTCTTACAAATAAAGTGTACTAATTCTAATCTAATACTTCTTCCATAGGGCTTCGATTTCTGTGAAATATTTGTGAGGCCCTTCCCTTTGCACTGGGATTCTCCTCACCCTTGTCTGCTAGGCCTGTTCGATTCCTGTCTCCTGTCCCTTGTTTAGAAGCAGTGGATGCCAGTAAACTGGAGATGTTGAACTCTCCCTCCCATCATTAATCAACCCAAGTCAGTCACATAATTTCTTCCTGACGTTGTTGGGGAAACCAGAGTAATACATTTAAAACAGATCTATCTATTATTTCCTTTTATAGTTCTGTACTGAACTGAAACATGTGACCCATTTTCCAATTTAGTTTTTTTTAAAGGTGCATGTGCACTTCTAGTCATTTATTTGTGGCATTCACTTATAGGTTCCCTTATATATGATATTCTGAGCCTCAGAACTGAAAGCAATTAACACCAGTATGTAGTTATGTAACTGAATAGCTCTAGTATGTTCCACAATGTTCCACAAGCCCTACAAACATCACTATGCATTCTAATTTTAGGATAGCTCACTGAACGGAAAGGGCTGAATTACTGGCTTGCCACCACAAAGTAAGCACTAGGGAATTCAGAAGAAGACTTCTACTCAAAGGTTGTTTCTGCACGGTCCAAATATTCTGGGTTGAGCAAGACAAATATCCAGGTTTGGCCAAGAGGTTTGGCCAAGAGGCTTGATTGATATGAATATCAGTGACTATGATGCATCAGCATATATCAGCATAATTGTATAATACCATGTGGTATCACATAATATGTACATCTGCAGTACACAGCAAATTATACTGTACACACTAGTGTTCCATTCACTTATATTTTAATAATTCAGATCTTGGCTTGTCTCATGGATTATTTTGAAATGTTCAAATTTTTTTGATCGTTTGTTTCAAAGAGATTAATGTGTTTTTTGCTGAGATGATTTTTCAGACTGAAATATAATATCAACATGAATGCAATGTTATGGAAAATAATACACAACTACCTTGCACATTGCAACAATATTCCAGAAAACATTTTAAACAATTAAAATGTTATACATACATTGATATTATTTCCAATTGGATGACTTCAAGAACTGGGTTACATGTACATCTCCTCCAATGAGGCACGTAGAAGCAGCTTGTCAGAAAGGAAAAGGATAAGTTCTCTGTTCTCAGTCTGAATTTGTTCTGCATCTTCTGTGGTTGCTCTTAATGCTTTTCACATGTTGTGCTGGTGCTTTTATCCCAACTGTTTGGCAACAAACTTTGCCTTAACTGACTAATAGATTGAAGATATATGATGATATGAGGCAGATTTAAACGAGCATAAATAAAATGACAATTTAGGAAGATACAATCACTCATGGGGGGGGACTACTGTGGAATTGTCGGTACATAAACTTTCAAGGATGTTGAGTTCAGTATAACACTGATAAGAATCAGTAGAACTAAGACAGGAAGTACTGTACTGGCTGTGTTCATGTAATTATTTTGAACAAATTGCTTTCATTTAAAGTTTCTTTCCCCTTCTACAATCTGAACTCAGGATTTAGGACCTTAACATGGGTTTTTCTACATCTATCTAAAGACATGCCAAATAGAGCAGGAAGATCACAGATCAACCGAATAAGAATGATATTGTCTCAAGATATGAGCTAGCATTTAAAAACAGAATTAGCCTGGGCCATCAATAGTGTCTCCATGACCTCATTCTTCAGTGCAGCATGATCTTGGATATGACTATCCAGAACTGCGCCAAAATGCTACTTTCTGAAATAACACAAATGTCGACATGATGAATGGCCAGTTCTATAATGTTAACCCAAGCAAAAATTCCAAGTGTGGCATAAGGCATCAAAACATAATGTTTATGTCACCCCATTTTATCTTCCTAAGGCCAGGCCAACGATATTTAATTGAACTGTTTTCCCTCACTAAAAAACAGACCATTTATCAAAGTTTTGTTTTCTTAAGATTAGAAATTCTTCATTTGCCATATTACTGGAAAAGGGGTTTGGGAGATTGTTTATAGACGCTCTGTGCAGTTTGGCCAAATCAAATAAGCTCATAGGCTGATGTGTCCCTATTCTATTTCATTGTAATAGATTGTTTTTATGGTTTATATTTGCCCATTAAATTAAATGGGAAGATCCTCTCCCCACCACCACTCCTACCAGCGTGGTCTTCATTTCTCATTCACTGACATCTTCTAGCACAGGAAGACTATGCACAACTTTTATCTGGCTCTTTCCCATGTAGTACAGTATTCACAAGTTACTCAAACCTGACCTAGAATAATTTTTAGTGAAGTACTGAGAAGAGAAAGCTGAGTAGATTATGAAGATCTGTACTGGCTTACTATTTGGTTCAGTGGGCAGGGTATGCATGGTTGGCCAAAAGCATGAGGAAAGGAAGAACAAGCCACAATGCATTCATGGTCTAAATGTGCATGATGATGTACCCTAGGCAAAGCTAAGCATGCCTGTGTTTGGCCTGTGTGTTTGAATTTATACAAATTGGCTTGAATTCTTTGAAAGGAAGGTGGGATATAAATGCAGTGAAACAAATGAATATTAAAGCTCCATTTAAGGCGATGCCAGTTGCTATACCCTTATGAGAAAAATCATGTTGCAGTGTTTTAAGATACATATTCCAGGAACTGGAATGGGTACAATATGAATCAGCCTGGTACAAAGACCGGTGAACTTAATTAGCAAAGTAAACAAATCTATAATGCGCTTGTGTCAATGTATGCAATTAAAGTCATCATGAAATATGCAAAGTGCAATTGAAATTTCTGCTTGTTTGCGACAAAATGTTTCCTGTTCATTAACAACACAGAAAGGAGAAGAAAAGACATTAAAATATTAGGAAAAGAAAAACCAAAGTGTGGGAAGATGCCCCAATTTGCTCATTTGCTTACTTTTTAAAAAAATAGTCACAATACAAGAAAATTCAGCTTCACAATCACGCCTATGCTAGAAGCATCAACTCCAAAGTTTGGTGATAGGAAATACTAATTATTAAAATCAATTCATAGCATCTCCCACTCTGAAACCTGCACAAAGTAAACAGCCTGTACATTAGTGTGCTATACATTTTGCAGCTTATGCAAGACATTCGGGAACTTCCGCTGACCTTTTTGGAGAGTCATCGTAGTGAGGTCCTCAATATTCATTTTTCATATTGATACATTTCAAGATCCAGGTCTTTGGATTTTTTACCTGAGTTCTCTTCATAATCATTTGTCATGTGTTTCGACTCATATTAAGTTGAATTGGTATGTAATCTACAGGGGAATGACTGCACACATTCATTGTTTTGGAAGGTGACTGAAGAATTCAGGTTAGCCAATGCAGTTCTTTTATGGATATATTTTGGGCAGACCTTGGTAAATTTTTGCTTATTAACTGCTCAAGGAGGAGGTCATAATTCTGCTGTCTGGCTGACTTTCTCAGAACCATGCTGGGGTAACTTTCAACATCTTTAACAAAAGCTAACATTGAAAACAGCAAAAAGTAACTGTGAGTTTGCTCTTCAGTGTTATGTGTATCTAGTAATATGGTACTTAAAATAGACATGAGATCCTTAAATTCATTCAACTGTAGTGAGCACCTTGCTGGAAAGAAAACAAGCTCAAAGCATACTTACGAAAACTGTCCCAAGATTTTAAGCATACCGGTAAGTGATCTGTTACTAAGTAGATGTTGCAGTTGATGTCAAGCAGCATTTGTGTTTCAAGGAAATGACTTGCTGTTTTGCTTTTCAGTGGCCGTTTCCGCACGGCCTCACTGTCGCCTCCACGCCAGCAAGAATTCTGCCAGCGTGGAGGCGATGGGGGGGGTGGGGGGGGTGGGGGGTGGGGGGGGGGGGGGGGGGGGGGGGGGGGGGGGGGGGGGGGGGGGGGGTGGGGGCGTTGGGGGGGTGGGTGGGGGGGGGGTGGGGGGGGGGGGGGTTGGGGGGGGGGGGGGGTGGGGGGGGGGGGGGGTGGGGGGGGGGGGGGGCGGGGGGGGGGGGGGGTGGGGGGGGGGGGGGGTGGGGGGGGGGGGGGGTGGGGGGGGGGGGGGGTGGGGGGGGGGGGGGGTGGGGGGGGGGGGGGGTGGGGGGGGGGGGGGGTGGGGGGGGGGGGGGGTGGGGGGGGGGGGGGGTGGGGGGGGGGGGGGGTGGGGGGGGGGGGGGGTGGGGGGGGGGGGGGGTGGGGGGGGGGGGGGGTGGGGGGGGGGGGGGGTGGGGGGGGGGGGGGGTGGGGGGGGGGGGGGGTGGGGGGGGGGGGGGGTGGGGGGGGGGGGGGGTGGGGGGGGGGGGGGGTGGGGGGGGGGGGGGGTGGGGGGGGGGGGGGGTGGGGGGGGGGGGGGGTGGGGGGGGGGGGGGGTGGGGGGGGGGGGGGGTGGGGGGGGGGGGGGGTGGGGGGGGGGGGGGGTGGGGGGGGGGGGGGGTGGGGGGGGGGGGGGGTGGGGGGGGGGGGGGGTGGGGGGGGGGGGGGGTGGGGGGGGGGGGGGGTGGGGGGGGGGGGGGGTGGGGGGGGGGGGGGGTGGGGGGGGGGGGGGGTGGGGGGGGGGGGGGGTGGGGGGGGGGGGGGGTGGGGGGGGGGGGGGGTGGGGGGGGGGGGGGGTGGGGGGGGGGGGGGGTGGGGGGGGGGGGGGGTGGGGGGGGGGGGGGGTGGGGGGGGGGGGGGGTGGGGGGGGGGGGGGGTGGGGGGGGGGGGGGGTGGGGGGGGGGGGGGGTGGGGGGGGGGGGGGGTGGGGGGGGGGGGGGGTGGGGGGGGGGGGGGGTGGGGGGGGGGGGGGGTGGGGGGGGGGGGGGGTGGGGGGGGGGGGGGGTGGGGGGGGGGGGGGGTGGGGGGGGGGGGGGGTGGGGGGGGGGGGGGGTGGGGGGGGGGGGGGGTGGGGGGGGGGGGGGGTGGGGGGGGGGGGGGGTGGGGGGGGGGGGGGGTGGGGGGGGGGGGGGGTGGGGGGGGGGGGGGGTGGGGGGGGGGGGGGGTGGGGGGGGGGGGGGGTGGGGGGGGGGGGGGGTGGGGGGGGGGGGGGGTGGGGGGGGGGGGGGGTGGGGGGGGGGGGGGGTGGGGGGGGGGGGGGGTGGGGGGGGGGGGGGGTGGGGGGGGGGGGGGGTGGGGGGGGGGGGGGGTGGGGGGGGGGGGGGGTGGGGGGGGGGGGGGGTGGGGGGGGGGGGGGGTGGGGGGGGGGGGGGGTGGGGGGGGGGGGGGGTGGGGGGGGGGGGGGGTGGGGGGGGGGGGGGGTGGGGGGGGGGGGGGGTGGGGGGGGGGGGGGGTGGGGGGGGGGGGGGGTGGGGGGGGGGGGGGGTGGGGGGGGGGGGGGGTGGGGGGGGGGGGGGGTGGGGGGGGGGGGGGGTGGGGGGGGGGGGGGGTGGGGGGGGGGGGGGGTGGGGGGGGGGGGGGGTGGGGGGGGGGGGGGGTGGGGGGGGGGGGGGGTGGGGGGGGGGGGGGGTGGGGGGGGGGGGGGGTGGGGGGGGGGGGGGGTGGGGGGGGGGGGGGGTGGGGGGGGGGGGGGGTGGGGGGGGGGGGGGGTGGGGGGGGGGGGGGGTGGGGGGGGGGGGGGGTGGGGGGGGGGGGGGGTGGGGGGGGGGGGGGGTGGGGGGGGGGGGGGGTGGGGGGGGGGGGGGGTGGGGGGGGGGGGGGGTGGGGGGGGGGGGGGGTGGGGGGGGGGGGGGGTGGGGGGGGGGGGGGGTGGGGGGGGGGGGGGGTGGGGGGGGGGGGGGGTGGGGGGGGGGGGGGGTGGGGGGGGGGGGGGGTGGGGGGGGGGGGGGGTGGGGGGGGGGGGGGGTGGGGGGGGGGGGGGGTGGGGGGGGGGGGGGGTGGGGGGGGGGGGGGGTGGGGGGGGGGGGGGGTGGGGGGGGGGGGGGGTGGGGGGGGGGGGGGGTGGGGGGGGGGGGGGGTGGGGGGGGGGGGGGGTGGGGGGGGGGGGGGGTGGGGGGGGGGGGGGGTGGGGGGGGGGGGGGGTGGGGGGGGGGGGGGGTGGGGGGGGGGGGGGGTGGGGGGGGGGGGGGGTGGGGGGGGGGGGGGGTGGGGGGGGGGGGGGGTGGGGGGGGGGGGGGGTGGGGGGGGGGGGGGGTGGGGGGGGGGGGGGGTGGGGGGGGGGGGGGGTGGGGGGGGGGGGGGGTGGGGGGGGGGGGGGGTGGGGGGGGGGGGGGGTGGGGGGGGGGGGGGGTGGGGGGGGGGGGGGGTGGGGGGGGGGGGGGGTGGGGGGGGGGGGGGGTGGGGGGGGGGGGGGGTGGGGGGGGGGGGGGGTGGGGGGGGGGGGGGGTGGGGGGGGGGGGGGGTGGGGGGGGGGGGGGGTGGGGGGGGGGGGGGGTGGGGGGGGGGGGGGGTGGGGGGGGGGGGGGGTGGGGGGGGGGGGGGGTGGGGGGGGGGGGGGGTGGGGGGGGGGGGGGGTGGGGGGGGGGGGGGGTGGGGGGGGGGGGGGGTGGGGGGGGGGGGGGGTGGGGGGGGGGGGGGGTGGGGGGGGGGGGGGGTGGGGGGGGGGGGGGGTGGGGGGGGGGGGGGGTGGGGGGGGGGGGGGGTGGGGGGGGGGGGGGGTGGGGGGGGGGGGGGGTGGGGGGGGGGGGGGGTGGGGGGGGGGGGGGGTGGGGGGGGGGGGGGGTGGGGGGGGGGGGGGGTGGGGGGGGGGGGGGGTGGGGGGGGGGGGGGGTGGGGGGGGGGGGGGGTGGGGGGGGGGGGGGGTGGGGGGGGGGGGGGGTGGGGGGGGGGGGGGGTGGGGGGGGGGGGGGGTGGGGGGGGGGGGGGGTGGGGGGGGGGGGGGGTGGGGGGGGGGGGGGGTGGGGGGGGGGGGGGGTGGGGGGGGGGGGGGGTGGGGGGGGGGGGGGGTGGGGGGGGGGGGGGGTGGGGGGGGGGGGGGGTGGGGGGGGGGGGGGGTGGGGGGGGGGGGGGGTGGGGGGGGGGGGGGGTGGGGGGGGGGGGGGGTGGGGGGGGGGGGGGGTGGGGGGGGGGGGGGGTGGGGGGGGGGGGGGGTGGGGGGGGGGGGGGGTGGGGGGGGGGGGGGGTGGGGGGGGGGGGGGGTGGGGGGGGGGGGGGGTGGGGGGGGGGGGGGGTGGGGGGGGGGGGGGGTGGGGGGGGGGGGGGGTGGGGGGGGGGGGGGGTGGGGGGGGGGGGGGGTGGGGGGGGGGGGGGGTGGGGGGGGGGGGGGGTGGGGGGGGGGGGGGGTGGGGGGGGGGGGGGGTGGGGGGGGGGGGGGGTGGGGGGGGGGGGGGGTGGGGGGGGGGGGGGGTGGGGGGGGGGGGGGGTGGGGGGGGGGGGGGGTGGGGGGGGGGGGGGGTGGGGGGGGGGGGGGGTGGGGGGGGGGGGGGGTGGGGGGGGGGGGGGGTGGGGGGGGGGGGGGGTGGGGGGGGGGGGGGGTGGGGGGGGGGGGGGGTGGGGGGGGGGGGGGGTGGGGGGGGGGGGGGGTGGGGGGGGGGGGGGGTGGGGGGGGGGGGGGGTGGGGGGGGGGGGGGGTGGGGGGGGGGGGGGGTGGGGGGGGGGGGGGGTGGGGGGGGGGGGGGGTGGGGGGGGGGGGGGGTGGGGGGGGGGGGGGGTGGGGGGGGGGGGGGGTGGGGGGGGGGGGGGGTGGGGGGGGGGGGGGGTGGGGGGGGGGGGGGGTGGGGGGGGGGGGGGGTGGGGGGGGGGGGGGGTGGGGGGGGGGGGGGGTGGGGGGGGGGGGGGGTGGGGGGGGGGGGGGGTGGGGGGGGGGGGGGGTGGGGGGGGGGGGGGGTGGGGGGGGGGGGGGGTGGGGGGGGGGGGGGGTGGGGGGGGGGGGGGGTGGGGGGGGGGGGGGGTGGGGGGGGGGGGGGGTGGGGGGGGGGGGGGGTGGGGGGGGGGGGGGGTGGGGGGGGGGGGGGGTGGGGGGGGGGGGGGGTGGGGGGGGGGGGGGGTGGGGGGGGGGGGGGGTGGGGGGGGGGGGGGGTGGGGGGGGGGGGGGGTGGGGGGGGGGGGGGGTGGGGGGGGGGGGGGGTGGGGGGGGGGGGGGGTGGGGGGGGGGGGGGGTGGGGGGGGGGGGGGGTGGGGGGGGGGGGGGGTGGGGGGGGGGGGGGGTGGGGGGGGGGGGGGGTGGGGGGGGGGGGGGGTGGGGGGGGGGGGGGGTGGGGGGGGGGGGGGGTGGGGGGGGGGGGGGGTGGGGGGGGGGGGGGGTGGGGGGGGGGGGGGGTGGGGGGGGGGGGGGGTGGGGGGGGGGGGGGGTGGGGGGGGGGGGGGGTGGGGGGGGGGGGGGGTGGGGGGGGGGGGGGGTGGGGGGGGGGGGGGGTGGGGGGGGGGGGGGGTGGGGGGGGGGGGGGGTGGGGGGGGGGGGGGGTGGGGGGGGGGGGGGGTGGGGGGGGGGGGGGGTGGGGGGGGGGGGGGGTGGGGGGGGGGGGGGGTGGGGGGGGGGGGGGGTGGGGGGGGGGGGGGGTGGGGGGGGGGGGGGGTGGGGGGGGGGGGGGGTGGGGGGGGGGGGGGGTGGGGGGGGGGGGGGGTGGGGGGGGGGGGGGGTGGGGGGGGGGGGGGGTGGGGGGGGGGGGGGGTGGGGGGGGGGGGGGGTGGGGGGGGGGGGGGGTGGGGGGGGGGGGGGGTGGGGGGGGGGGGGGGTGGGGGGGGGGGGGGGTGGGGGGGGGGGGGGGTGGGGGGGGGGGGGGGTGGGGGGGGGGGGGGGTGGGGGGGGGGGGGGGTGGGGGGGGGGGGGGGTGGGGGGGGGGGGGGGTGGGGGGGGGGGGGGGTGGGGGGGGGGGGGGGTGGGGGGGGGGGGGGGTGGGGGGGGGGGGGGGTGGGGGGGGGGGGGGGTGGGGGGGGGGGGGGGTGGGGGGGGGGGGGGGTGGGGGGGGGGGGGGGTGGGGGGGGGGGGGGGTGGGGGGGGGGGGGGGTGGGGGGGGGGGGGGGTGGGGGGGGGGGGGGGTGGGGGGGGGGGGGGGTGGGGGGGGGGGGGGGTGGGGGGGGGGGGGGGTGGGGGGGGGGGGGGGTGGGGGGGGGGGGGGGTGGGGGGGGGGGGGGGTGGGGGGGGGGGGGGGTGGGGGGGGGGGGGGGTGGGGGGGGGGGGGGGTGGGGGGGGGGGGGGGTGGGGGGGGGGGGGGGTGGGGGGGGGGGGGGGTGGGGGGGGGGGGGGGTGGGGGGGGGGGGGGGTGGGGGGGGGGGGGGGTGGGGGGGGGGGGGGGTGGGGGGGGGGGGGGGTGGGGGGGGGGGGGGGTGGGGGGGGGGGGGGGTGGGGGGGGGGGGGGGTGGGGGGGGGGGGGGGTGGGGGGGGGGGGGGGTGGGGGGGGGGGGGGGTGGGGGGGGGGGGGGGTGGGGGGGGGGGGGGGTGGGGGGGGGGGGGGGTGGGGGGGGGGGGGGGTGGGGGGGGGGGGGGGTGGGGGGGGGGGGGGGTGGGGGGGGGGGGGGGTGGGGGGGGGGGGGGGTGGGGGGGGGGGGGGGTGGGGGGGGGGGGGGGTGGGGGGGGGGGGGGGTGGGGGGGGGGGGGGGTGGGGGGGGGGGGGGGTGGGGGGGGGGGGGGGTGGGGGGGGGGGGGGGTGGGGGGGGGGGGGGGTGGGGGGGGGGGGGGGTGGGGGGGGGGGGGGGTGGGGGGGGGGGGGGGTGGGGGGGGGGGGGGGTGGGGGGGGGGGGGGGTGGGGGGGGGGGGGGGTGGGGGGGGGGGGGGGTGGGGGGGGGGGGGGGTGGGGGGGGGGGGGGGTGGGGGGGGGGGGGGGTGGGGGGGGGGGGGGGTGGGGGGGGGGGGGGGTGGGGGGGGGGGGGGGTGGGGGGGGGGGGGGGTGGGGGGGGGGGGGGGTGGGGGGGGGGGGGGGTGGGGGGGGGGGGGGGTGGGGGGGGGGGGGGGTGGGGGGGGGGGGGGGTGGGGGGGGGGGGGGGTGGGGGGGGGGGGGGGTGGGGGGGGGGGGGGGTGGGGGGGGGGGGGGGTGGGGGGGGGGGGGGGTGGGGGGGGGGGGGGGTGGGGGGGGGGGGGGGTGGGGGGGGGGGGGGGTGGGGGGGGGGGGGGGTGGGGGGGGGGGGGGGTGGGGGGGGGGGGGGGTGGGGGGGGGGGGGGGTGGGGGGGGGGGGGGGTGGGGGGGGGGGGGGGTGGGGGGGGGGGGGGGTGGGGGGGGGGGGGGGTGGGGGGGGGGGGGGGTGGGGGGGGGGGGGGGTGGGGGGGGGGGGGGGTGGGGGGGGGGGGGGGTGGGGGGGGGGGGGGGTGGGGGGGGGGGGGGGTGGGGGGGGGGGGGGGTGGGGGGGGGGGGGGGTGGGGGGGGGGGGGGGTGGGGGGGGGGGGGGGTGGGGGGGGGGGGGGGTGGGGGGGGGGGGGGGTGGGGGGGGGGGGGGGTGGGGGGGGGGGGGGGTGGGGGGGGGGGGGGGTGGGGGGGGGGGGGGGTGGGGGGGGGGGGGGGTGGGGGGGGGGGGGGGTGGGGGGGGGGGGGGGTGGGGGGGGGGGGGGGTGGGGGGGGGGGGGGGTGGGGGGGGGGGGGGGTGGGGGGGGGGGGGGGTGGGGGGGGGGGGGGGTGGGGGGGGGGGGGGGTGGGGGGGGGGGGGGGTGGGGGGGGGGGGGGGTGGGGGGGGGGGGGGGTGGGGGGGGGGGGGGGTGGGGGGGGGGGGGGGTGGGGGGGGGGGGGGGTGGGGGGGGGGGGGGGTGGGGGGGGGGGGGGGTGGGGGGGGGGGGGGGTGGGGGGGGGGGGGGGTGGGGGGGGGGGGGGGTGGGGGGGGGGGGGGGTGGGGGGGGGGGGGGGTGGGGGGGGGGGGGGGTGGGGGGGGGGGGGGGTGGGGGGGGGGGGGGGTGGGGGGGGGGGGGGGTGGGGGGGGGGGGGGGTGGGGGGGGGGGGGGGTGGGGGGGGGGGGGGGTGGGGGGGGGGGGGGGTGGGGGGGGGGGGGGGTGGGGGGGGGGGGGGGTGGGGGGGGGGGGGGGTGGGGGGGGGGGGGGGTGGGGGGGGGGGGGGGTGGGGGGGGGGGGGGGTGGGGGGGGGGGGGGGTGGGGGGGGGGGGGGGTGGGGGGGGGGGGGGGTGGGGGGGGGGGGGGGTGGGGGGGGGGGGGGGTGGGGGGGGGGGGGGGTGGGGGGGGGGGGGGGTGGGGGGGGGGGGGGGTGGGGGGGGGGGGGGGTGGGGGGGGGGGGGGGTGGGGGGGGGGGGGGGTGGGGGGGGGGGGGGGTGGGGGGGGGGGGGGGTGGGGGGGGGGGGGGGTGGGGGGGGGGGGGGGTGGGGGGGGGGGGGGGTGGGGGGGGGGGGGGGTGGGGGGGGGGGGGGGTGGGGGGGGGGGGGGGTGGGGGGGGGGGGGGGTGGGGGGGGGGGGGGGTGGGGGGGGGGGGGGGTGGGGGGGGGGGGGGGTGGGGGGGGGGGGGGGTGGGGGGGGGGGGGGGTGGGGGGGGGGGGGGGTGGGGGGGGGGGGGGGTGGGGGGGGGGGGGGGTGGGGGGGGGGGGGGGTGGGGGGGGGGGGGGGTGGGGGGGGGGGGGGGTGGGGGGGGGGGGGGGTGGGGGGGGGGGGGGGTGGGGGGGGGGGGGGGTGGGGGGGGGGGGGGGTGGGGGGGGGGGGGGGTGGGGGGGGGGGGGGGTGGGGGGGGGGGGGGGTGGGGGGGGGGGGGGGTGGGGGGGGGGGGGGGTGGGGGGGGGGGGGGGTGGGGGGGGGGGGGGGTGGGGGGGGGGGGGGGTGGGGGGGGGGGGGGGTGGGGGGGGGGGGGGGTGGGGGGGGGGGGGGGTGGGGGGGGGGGGGGGTGGGGGGGGGGGGGGGTGGGGGGGGGGGGGGGTGGGGGGGGGGGGGGGTGGGGGGGGGGGGGGGTGGGGGGGGGGGGGGGTGGGGGGGGGGGGGGGTGGGGGGGGGGGGGGGTGGGGGGGGGGGGGGGTGGGGGGGGGGGGGGGTGGGGGGGGGGGGGGGTGGGGGGGGGGGGGGGTGGGGGGGGGGGGGGGTGGGGGGGGGGGGGGGTGGGGGGGGGGGGGGGTGGGGGGGGGGGGGGGTGGGGGGGGGGGGGGGTGGGGGGGGGGGGGGGTGGGGGGGGGGGGGGGTGGGGGGGGGGGGGGGTGGGGGGGGGGGGGGGTGGGGGGGGGGGGGGGTGGGGGGGGGGGGGGGTGGGGGGGGGGGGGGGTGGGGGGGGGGGGGGGTGGGGGGGGGGGGGGGTGGGGGGGGGGGGGGGTGGGGGGGGGGGGGGGTGGGGGGGGGGGGGGGTGGGGGGGGGGGGGGGTGGGGGGGGGGGGGGGTGGGGGGGGGGGGGGGTGGGGGGGGGGGGGGGTGGGGGGGGGGGGGGGTGGGGGGGGGGGGGGGTGGGGGGGGGGGGGGGTGGGGGGGGGGGGGGGTGGGGGGGGGGGGGGGTGGGGGGGGGGGGGGGTGGGGGGGGGGGGGGGTGGGGGGGGGGGGGGGTGGGGGGGGGGGGGGGTGGGGGGGGGGGGGGGTGGGGGGGGGGGGGGGTGGGGGGGGGGGGGGGTGGGGGGGGGGGGGGGTGGGGGGGGGGGGGGGTGGGGGGGGGGGGGGGTGGGGGGGGGGGGGGGTGGGGGGGGGGGGGGGTGGGGGGGGGGGGGGGTGGGGGGGGGGGGGGGTGGGGGGGGGGGGGGGTGGGGGGGGGGGGGGGTGGGGGGGGGGGGGGGTGGGGGGGGGGGGGGGTGGGGGGGGGGGGGGGTGGGGGGGGGGGGGGGTGGGGGGGGGGGGGGGTGGGGGGGGGGGGGGGTGGGGGGGGGGGGGGGTGGGGGGGGGGGGGGGTGGGGGGGGGGGGGGGTGGGGGGGGGGGGGGGTGGGGGGGGGGGGGGGTGGGGGGGGGGGGGGGTGGGGGGGGGGGGGGGTGGGGGGGGGGGGGGGTGGGGGGGGGGGGGGGTGGGGGGGGGGGGGGGTGGGGGGGGGGGGGGGTGGGGGGGGGGGGGGGTGGGGGGGGGGGGGGGTGGGGGGGGGGGGGGGTGGGGGGGGGGGGGGGTGGGGGGGGGGGGGGGTGGGGGGGGGGGGGGGTGGGGGGGGGGGGGGGTGGGGGGGGGGGGGGGTGGGGGGGGGGGGGGGTGGGGGGGGGGGGGGGTGGGGGGGGGGGGGGGTGGGGGGGGGGGGGGGTGGGGGGGGGGGGGGGTGGGGGGGGGGGGGGGTGGGGGGGGGGGGGGGTGGGGGGGGGGGGGGGTGGGGGGGGGGGGGGGTGGGGGGGGGGGGGGGTGGGGGGGGGGGGGGGTGGGGGGGGGGGGGGGTGGGGGGGGGGGGGGGTGGGGGGGGGGGGGGGTGGGGGGGGGGGGGGGTGGGGGGGGGGGGGGGTGGGGGGGGGGGGGGGTGGGGGGGGGGGGGGGTGGGGGGGGGGGGGGGTGGGGGGGGGGGGGGGTGGGGGGGGGGGGGGGTGGGGGGGGGGGGGGGTGGGGGGGGGGGGGGGTGGGGGGGGGGGGGGGTGGGGGGGGGGGGGGGTGGGGGGGGGGGGGGGTGGGGGGGGGGGGGGGTGGGGGGGGGGGGGGGTGGGGGGGGGGGGGGGTGGGGGGGGGGGGGGGTGGGGGGGGGGGGGGGTGGGGGGGGGGGGGGGTGGGGGGGGGGGGGGGTGGGGGGGGGGGGGGGTGGGGGGGGGGGGGGGTGGGGGGGGGGGGGGGTGGGGGGGGGGGGGGGTGGGGGGGGGGGGGGGTGGGGGGGGGGGGGGGTGGGGGGGGGGGGGGGTGGGGGGGGGGGGGGGTGGGGGGGGGGGGGGGTGGGGGGGGGGGGGGGTGGGGGGGGGGGGGGGTGGGGGGGGGGGGGGGTGGGGGGGGGGGGGGGTGGGGGGGGGGGGGGGTGGGGGGGGGGGGGGGTGGGGGGGGGGGGGGGTGGGGGGGGGGGGGGGTGGGGGGGGGGGGGGGTGGGGGGGGGGGGGGGTGGGGGGGGGGGGGGGTGGGGGGGGGGGGGGGTGGGGGGGGGGGGGGGTGGGGGGGGGGGGGGGTGGGGGGGGGGGGGGGTGGGGGGGGGGGGGGGTGGGGGGGGGGGGGGGTGGGGGGGGGGGGGGGTGGGGGGGCGTCCTGCTGGCCTCCTAAGTCCCTCCCTCGCTGTCCTCCGACCCCTGGAGGTTGGAGGGCAGCGTGGGTGGGGCTTAGGAGGCCAGCAGGACGATGACAGGGACGAGGTAAGTGGGAGAGGGAAGGGGGAAGAGACGGCTCCGTGCGGAGCCGCCTCTCCTGCGGGGGCCTCTGCTGGGCTCTCTCGCACGCTTGCATGCGAACGGGCCTCCACCCCCACGCCGCCAGTGAAGCCATTTTGAAAACACTTCAGCTTAAAGGGTTGTTTTTAAAGGGAATTCACTGAGACTGGAAATAAAACATTTTCAGAACCAAAGGGGGGAAATCCATGTGGTCCCCTCAGAGGAAAGATTTTATTTCCTACTTCAAACTTTTAAAATTTTTAGTGCAGAAAAGACCTATAATCAAAAGTGACTGGAGAAGGGAGAACTCACATCATAGCCACAGTATGGGGTACACGTGTTTACCATAATCCTCTTATGGGGTACACATGTTTACCATAATCCTTTTAGGAGAGCAGCAGTGGCGTAGGAGGTTAAGAGCAGGTGCATTCTAATCTGGAGGAACCGGGTTTGATTCCCAGCTCTGCCGCCTGAGCTGTGGAGGCTTATCTGGGGAATTCAGATTAGCCTGTACACTCCCCCACATGCCAGCTGGGTGACGTTGGGCTAGTCACAGCTTCTCAGAGCTCTCTCAGCCCCACCTACCTCACAGGGTGTTTGTTGTGAGGGGGGAAGGGCAAGGAGATTGTAAGCCCCTTTGAGTCTCCTGCAGGAGAGAAATGGGGGATATAAATCCAAACTCTTCTTCTTCTTCTTCTTCCCTGATGCACCTACCATGCATTTATGGTACCTGTGACTTCTTTTATGGAGTAAACAGTAAATGTTTTGCATAAGAGAAAGAGTTCAAGCCCTACCCTACAATCCAGTGTAAACTGTCACCCCACAACTGCTTTTATCCTTTTCAGTTGCTTGGGATGACATTGTTTCATGACCCATATCACACATGGCTTGTTCTCAGGAGAACATTTTTGGAACTCACAGTAAAGGAAACATGTAGAATCTAGAAGGTTAACCCGGGAAATATAAAGTATTTGACAATGACAGGGGTTTTGATGAAATTCACCAAAGTGAATGAATGTTTTAAATGTGTGATTAAATGCTGAAAGTGTTCAATGAAAATTCCATATACCAAATGGTGAAATATAATGAGTATCTGATCTGTTAAAAGGAAAAACCTTTTAAACTAATCGATCTTCTCCACAACAATTTATGTCAATGGCTTTTAAGATGATCCCACTCAGGGTGGGAGGGTTGACAAAGAAATATATCAAATATGGCTGCTAAATGGATAAATTTGCAGAGTGAGAAGTCAATGCATTTAAGAGGTCTTGCATGTGTCTGGAGAAGGTGCTAAAATAATTCCTTGCCGCTCATAAGTAAGCAGATTCTTAAGCAAAGTTTTCTCATTTGTAGTTACTGCTGACTCCATCCCAAAGTGTAAAAAAAATATTTCCACTTTAACCCATTTTATTCCAACAGGGATCTGGGAAGGAAAACATACTAGCTTCTAGTCCTAATAATCCGGACATTTTTAAAACACATTTTTTCTCCAGATTTCTCTAAGTGAATAAAATACATAGTTTAATACATTCTTTCCCCCACTTAGTTAAATGTTTAAAATGTCTTTCATAAAAAAGCACTTTAGAAAGTAATTATAGCATAAAGGGATCCTAAAATATCTACTTCCTAAAAGTTTAAGCACCTGAATCTGCTGCAGCTTATGGTCCTGCAGAGAACTAGAGAGAAAGGTGGTTTCAGTGTCTTTCTGTCCCATTCATTTGAAACAATATGGGTTGTTGGCTTCCTACGTCTTCTTCTGGTCCATAGTGCTCCAAAGTGGAACAGAAAAAGAATGAAAATCGTATATGAATCAGAGTTTAGTCCTCAGTATATAATTGTACTAGTGAGTGCTGTAAAGTGATAATCTGAACAATGCATCTGTGGACACAATGACTGAACGCAAATGACACTGGGATAATTTTGGAGGAACACAAAGAATACTCAATGAGCATTTCTTGAACACTAATGAGTATCAGGCAGGCATGTCCAGTAAAACCTGATAACTGAGTCATAATCATATGCAGAAATCACTCTGCTTCTCATGCCTGCGCACCAGAACTATTTTATAATCTTTTGACAAGTTAGTAGCTTTCAAATTGTGCATTTTCAGGAAACTCTGCATATCAGCTGGTGTATTGTGTTGGAATAAGCGACTTCTGCATGCCTGGACACTGGGGGGTGCTGTGTAACTCACTCTAACTGTGATGTTGCCTCTCTTGTTTGCCCTCATTGTCTGGGCCAGGAGACCGCCCACTAACTTCCTTTCTTCCCCATGCTGTTCTCACTTCTGTCCTAGCCTTTAACCTGAGCGCATGGTCAATGGCAGCCTGCCACAGTGGGGCCTTTCCCACTGTAGCATTCTCTCACCTGCACACACGTGATGGCGCGTTAGTTGTGCCCACTTGTCATAGGGAAAGTAATCTCTTTAGACTAGTGTTCCTTTCTATCTACCTTTTTTCCTGGAACAAAGCTATGAACTGGAGATGCTTGAATAAATGTAAGTTTTACCTTTTACATTTATCTCTTGGGAAGTTTCTATAAACTGCACTCACTACTGGGCAGATCCATGACTCTAAACTAAACTAAATCTATCACATTGATGCCCCTATATATATGTGGGTAACTACAATAGAGTTGCTACTTATTGCAGAGGAATCTTGGACACATTTTAGGGTGTATTACTGGTTCACATGAAGTGCTCACAAAGTAAGTGCAAATCACCACCATACTATGCACATTGAAAGTATACCCTAGAACACAGCTAACACTGCTACAGTTGCATATTTCACAGGAAGCTTGGTACTGGTAGAAATAAACTGCATTCTTGTTATTAAGGAATATATGACACATCTTTTAAGATAGGCAAGCCATTCTATCATGGAATACATCTTGAAAACAATTTACCAGTGCAGTTATTGTCTTTGCTGTTTGTTTGTTTGTTCATTCAGACAGCCAATTAATATCTTTACTTTCTCCCTGAGACTCAAGATGGATAACATACTACAGAAAGAGGAAAAAAAATAACCATACAGCTGCTTTTTGCCTATCAAGTCACAGCTGACGTAATCAAAGGGACATTTAGGGGTAATTTGCCATAGCTTGCCTTCTCATCAAAACCCTGGTATCACTTAGAGGTCTTCCACCCAAATACCAACCAGGGCCACCCCTGTGTAGCTTATGAGATCTCATGAAATCAGGCTAGCCTGAGATGTTTAATAAACAATGCAATAGGACAAGGAGTCCAAAATTGAATGATAATGTGAGCAACAATGTGAACACACAGTATGTGACATACAATGAGCAATGCAAATGAACAATGCAATAAAACCAGGAATACAAAATTAAACGACAATGTGAATGGCAAACTGCCCAGGTTGGCATAGTTTGCAGAATGTAGACTTGCAAATCAAAATACCAACCATAATCCACACAATGCTATGTATTAGGACCAAACAAAATGACACAAAACTGAAAGCTTTTGAATGCTCCAATAGTCTTTATCTAGTCAGAGATTAGAAAATGTATTAGTGACTGGCAGTGCTTTCTTTCTTTTGTTGTGTAATCCATATGTTTGGATTGATTCAACCAGCTCTGGTTCCTACAACAAAATTTAATGTGATTATTTAGGTGCTAAATATATACTGCAGGAATCACCATATTTGAACATTTACTTTTTAAAAAGTCCATAGCCAAAATACAATAGTTATTTCTTGATCTAACCTCCCCCGTCGAAAAAAAAGCAAAGAAAGAAAAAGGAAAAAGGCCCAAGTTTTCAAAGAGTACACACTTGGAAAGCAGACAGGAAATTGTTGCCACAGTTTTTCATCTCAAACTATGAAAAACCTATTGCGGGATGATGTGGTATGGATTTAAAAAAGAAAACAAAAATAATAATTCTAGAATCAAGGTATTACAAAATGTTCAGATGCCAAGATCACTTAATTCTTGTACCTGGCTGAGTGCAGGATTAGAACCTCAGCTTTGGAACCCACAGCTTTTGTTAGGGGTTGAGTGGTAGTGATATATTTTCTGAAAAGCTGCCTGCAAGTGTAGTGGCATTTCCTCCTGTATAGATAACAGAGGAGAAATTGGTCTTCCTGTGGATTCAGAGTCACAACTTTTCATTCCCCACCCCCATCCCCATCCCCATCACGCCACCAAGTGGAAAGGATGCCACTTTAAAAAACAGTTAATGTTTTCAAGGTGAGACTCCAGTATTCAGCAGTACTCTGGACAAACTTTCCAAAATTTATTTGGAAGTCTCCATTTGGGTGAGGGCCACCAAATTCTCCTATATAAAACACAGCACCCATTCTGCTGTTCTCTTGACCTCCACAGCTTTCATCAACATGACCTGCTTTTCAACCCTTCGGCACCCCTGCCTCTGCTTCCTCTGCTTTTGCCATTAACTGGTTTCCATATCTCAATGAATACCTGCAATAATCACATTATGCCATTTTGACAGATGTAATGCAGCTGTTGCCACTTTCAGAGGACCAATTTTGGGAGTCCCTTGGTATGTAGGTGCAATATAGAAAGTGGCAAAATTGTCCTAATTATATTCCAAACCAATTCCCCAAGTAAACTGTAAGTTCCAGGTAAATGTTGTGGGTCTATCATACAGAAGTTGCTTAAAAGGTGGTACAATGTATGTGTATTAGAAGATGCATAACGCTGTTTTGCATGGAAATGACAAAGGCACAGAGATAGGAAATCCTATCAAAGGTCTTGGGATAAATATGTGACTCATTGGCCATGTTGCCAGACCTATGGTAGACCAAGGGGACCCTTTCTGGAAGGCAGTGGCATCTCTTCCACCTCAACCATCTCTTGGGGTGCCTAGCAATGCAATGCCAAAATAGGGAGCCCATTCCTTGCATTTGCTCAATGCACCAGTGAGAAAGAACTATGTCTGGACTTGTCCCCGTCAAATCAATTTTCACAGCGTTTTTCTTCCACCCTTCCTGACAGGATTAAGTGAACACAATGATTTTGCCCTGGAGAGAGATCTCCTCTCCAGCCCTGGACCATGCACCCTGGTGAAGGCAATGGATGTGTTAATCTGCTTACCTGCTCAATGTTGTACTAATTAATGTTTCTTACTCTGACTAATACATATAGCAACCCCCTTATTTGCTTTGTCATTGTTTCACAGCTGTAATTTCTTCAGCTAACTTCCCCCTTGAAGACACTCCCAAGCCTAGAACATCAGGCTTATGTCTCAAACCATTAGACCAATGGCCCAGGAAAAGAAGGAAATCCCTTTGTCTAGGGAGATTAAATATCACTCTGCATAACCCCAAGGGTCTTCTCCATGTAAGATGCCCACTCTCCCAATAGCCAGTGTTCAATATCTCTGGACATCTCTCTGTCTGCGATATTGTTCCACAGTGCTGTTCCTCCAAAGCTAAGAATGTGTCGCTCAGCTCCATTCATCTGGCCATTCCACTTCAAGATCAGCTGAGTATAACGTTTATTGCCCCTCACCATATATTCTTTAGATACTCCAGATGTATACCCTCAAAACTATCTATATTCTAGGACTCTCTCTCTCTCTGTGTGTGTGTGTGTTCTGCTGCTTTTATTGCGTGCTTGTGTACTCCTATTATCCCTAAATAAAAATTATTAAACTTTATTCGCTCTCCTGTAAGTTTCTTGCAAAAGCTGACTCTTGTATAAATAAGGAATCAAGGTCTCATGTTGCCTGACTTCTAGCTAAGCCAAGAGTATGCTACTGCTAAGTCCTTGCTCTAAAAGAGAGCATATAAACTCCAAGTAGTCCTTGCCCACTCAGAAGACATTTCCATATGCAGCTGTGATATCCCTTTCCAGGTGAACTGTTCAGCACCTCATAATGCCCCCTGACCTTTTTGAACAGCCTGAAAAAGGACAGCAGGAAGGGTGTGTTCGACACATGGCTACTGAGATATTGGTCATGAAACAGAAGACACAAAAACAAATTAAATATCCTTGTGGCTTTGATATGTCTTCTGTTGTCACACATTATAGTTCTGTCATTTAAAGTGTTTAAAGTAAAACAAAAGTATATATCCCCATCTAAAATGAACTAAGCAGATAGCAGAAGATAAACATTTGATAATTCAAAAGATATTTCTTCCAGAGTTCCACTCCTGCGTCTTGATGTAATCATACTGCAATGTTAAATGAAAACAGCGTAAGGCATAACAGGCATTCAGGGGATGAGAAGCCGGTCATTTTGACATTTTATGAATAGCTGAATAATGCTGGATATGAAAAAATAGGGTCAGATCCTGAAAATTGTTTGGTGGAACAATAAGAATGGATTATTTAAGGTTATGAGTTCAAAGTGGCACTTATAATTTCTTTGTTCATCTGAATCTTTAGTCACTGAGAGTGTGTCATAACTGAAAAACAAACCTTTTTCAAGATACATACTTAAAAGGGAAAGGCAAAAGATACATAGGAAGAGATGTTTGGATATGCACATCAAATGAGTCTGAAACTTACTCTGAAGATAAAATCATCTGCAACAACAGAAATTTAAAGTTTCCAAGGTAGAAATCTTATCTAAGACCTCCTTAGACCATCATACTATAAGTATGGTATGTAAAGGGAAATCTTTCAGTGCAATCCATATTGGGGGAGGGGAAGAAATTGTTGGGGAGGTGGTGCAAGGGAACATCAATGTAAATGCCCATAATGCTGGCACAAGGGGCCAATACAATGGTAAGGTGGACATTCACACTGGAGGTGGGGTGCTGTGGAGCTCTGCAGTGCCCCAAAGTGGAAGTAGTCCCTGCGCCAGTGCTCCTCCACTGCAGGAGTCCATTTTTGCTCTAGATGCCTTTTTTCTCTAAGCAGCCTGCAAGACATCTGTCTGGCTGTGCAGGATGCAGAGCTCTGGAGGTGTAATATGTTTCCTGCCCAACTGTTTTGCTCTCTGGTCTGTTTGACTCTCAGTTTGTGCCCGGCATTTTGTGTGCAGCTGAAGGGATTCTCCCTGCCGCTATTTGCTGAAGATTGCCCTAGGACATTTGTTCTGCAGGCTCTGATTCTGGTTGCCTTTTCAGCCCGAAAAGTACATAGTTGTACTCAGCTGGTCCTGCTGATTCTGGCAATTTATAGTTTTCCTTTTTTTAATTTTCAAGGAGCTATCTTTGTAGCTATACAGACATACAGAAGAGAATATTAGCCACTGTGAAGTGGGTCTGCCACTCATTGAAAAGCATTGGGTTGACCAGCCCTCTGTGGACCAACTTCGTTTTTTCTTACTGCACAGAAAAACTTTGATGTTTGACTGGTATTTGGAAACCAAAAGAACTTTGCATTTGTAAATAAACCAGGAAAATGGTTAGCATATACCTTAGAAAAGGAAAGGAAAATGATTTTTAAAAATTCAAGGAAAAGATAATATTCTAACAAACAATTTGATTAAATTCAAAAAATATTTGTCAATTCAGAATATATTGTACAACTATTTAAGAATTGATATAAAGGAAAAGAGATCCCATTGATAAAAACAAAAGAATATCTTGCTAAACCAAACCTTCCCCAGATTTCAGAAGAACAGAGTTAGATTTTGAATTTAATATAACAGAGATTTGGTAGAGGCTATAAAAAATTAAAAACAGGAAAAGTTCTGGGTCCAGATGGTGTCTCGATTTTTTTTGGTGAGTGTTTTGAAATTTTAGAACCTTTACAAAACACAGTGGATTCCATTTTGCAAGGAGAAAAGATGCCAGAATCATAGAGAGAGGCCAATATAACATTGATACCTAAAGAAGAGCAAGACATAACTTTAGCAAAAAAAAAAATTACAGACCAATATCACTATTGAATAAATTAGATGCACCCGAATAACCGGGGGCAGCCATAGCTGCTGGGGTGAGCAACGGAGCGAAATATGGGCATGCATGGTTTTGGCGGCATGCTGCAGAATCCGGTGTACGATTGCCTCCCAGCCATAAAGCAAGGGAGGAGCCAGGGTGGCGGACGCTTCGGGCTCAGTCCGCTTCCTTCCCGGGCGGCGCAGACCCAGCAAGGCGTGGTAGTTTTCGGTTGGTGTTCCTCGTAGGCGGCCTGGAAGCGAGACTGGCCTGCGGCCTTTGCTCACTCTCTTACTCTCTTGCATCCATTCTTACTCACCTTCCTTTGTTTCCTCTCCTTTTCTTTCCTTTCCTTTGGTCGACAGCCGGTCTCGAAGTCGGAATGGGGCCAAAGCGGGCCAAGAGCAAGGAGCTCCCCGCGGGGGGGCCGGCACCTTCGGGCAGAGCCCGAGCCCTCTTCAACAGGGTCCGGGCCCAGACCGGCCCGGGGACTTCGGACGAGGGCCCCGTGGTGGGTCGCATCGGAGCGGCCGCGCGGGCAGCCACCACTGCGGTTTTGGGCCTGTCCCCGACTGGCAGGGGCAGGCCGGTGGGACGGGGGGGTGCAGTCCTCCCCGGCTGGGGAGGCTCTTCCTTCGACTTCCGACGGCGCCGGAGCGGTCCCCCGGCCCGGGCCTGCCTGTGAGCCGGGCCCCGATTCCACCCTGGTCAGGAACCTGGCGGACACGCTGCTGCACCTTTCTCAAGCCCTCGGTGGAGTGGCGGGGGATTCGGGGACCCCCTGCGGCGCAGGGGAATCTGAACCCACCGCGCCGACGGCGGCCGGCACAGCACGGGCGGGCACCACGAGTGGAACGGCAGAGGACCTCCAGCTTTCCCCACCAGTCAGCGCGTCCACGTCAGTGGACGCGTCCGTCGGTCCCTCCGAGCAAGAGGGCCGGAGGAAGAAGCGGTCATCGCGGCGTTCCAGTTCCTCCAGACGGTCTTCCAGCTCTTCATCGTCGGGTGAGTCTACCGAGGACGATGACTTGCAGGCTAGCGGGGAGTTTTGGTTCCAAGGGGAGAAGGTGCCCGCCCTCCCCACTTGGCTCGCGAAGCGTAGACGATTGGGGGGGGGGTGAGCATGGCGCCATCCCCTGGCCTGGCCCCTGACGACAACGGCAATCCTCCCGGGTCCCATCTCCCCAGGAAACTCCGGGAGCGGGCCCTTGACAGGTACTATGTGGATATTTTCAAGTTTCCTCGGTGGGAGGGGGAACATGGCTTGTCGGGCGGGAAGGCCGACAAAAAACGGAGGGACCCGGCGGCGGCCGAGCGGAATTTCAACAACTGGCTGCAGGGTTTCACCGAATACCTAGCCCTCATCGGGGCCGCCTACCCCCTGCGGGCTTGGCACTTGGCGGCCCATATGGCCCATGTGCTGCGGGCCCGGGCGCTGGCCGGCGAACCCGCGGCTATAGCCTACGATGAGGCGATACGCAAGAACGCTTCCCATAAGAGCCGTTTCCGCTGGGATCTCATTCACAACCAAACGTGGATGGTCGTGGTCCACCCTGCCAGGAAAGGGGCCGCGGAACCCCCCTTCCCGGACAAGTCCGCCAGGGCTTACTTAGGGCGGGCGGGGGCCAAGGGGCTCTGTTGGGAATTCAATAGAGGTGCTTGCCAGCGGCCCAAATGCAGGTTTGTGATAACGCATGCTAAACTGTTCTTGGAAATCACAGCCGGGCAGGCTGCCCTGATCAGTCAAGCCCTCTCTTTTGGCAGGCCCAGTCCCCTGGTGCCGGGCCCTCCCAAAAGATGCCGGTGACCAGGGCAGCGTCGCCGCCGCCCAGAAGCACTGAACCTCTCTCCCCTTTAACTGCAGTTCTATTGGCCCCCACACCCATCCGGGTGGGGGTGCTGCTGGACTGGCTGCGATATTATCCCGACAGGTGCGCGGCACGCATGCTGGATGATGGTTTTTCGACAGGTTTCAGGATCCCTTATCGGGGCCTCAGGAAGGCCTACCAGGCGAGCAACTTAAAATCTGTTCGCGATCACCCGGGCGTGGTGGCTGACAAGCTTGCAAAGGAAATCAAGGCCGGTCGCATCGCTTGGCCCTTCGAAGCCACCCTCCTCCTCTCCTAACCTTCGGGTCTCCCCCATCGGGCATAGTGTTTAAGAAGGCCCCGGGGGAGTTTCGCTTAATTCAACACTTCTCCCACCCCCCGGGCGATTCAGTGAACGACATATCGACCCCGGAGTTTTGCATTGTCCGCACGCCACTCCCTGGACGAAAAAAGCTGTCTGCCTCATCAGACAGGCCGGCACGGGTGCCTCCTTGGCAAAATGTGACATCCAGTCGGCTTTCCGGCTCCTGCCCATCTCCCCGCTGGATTTCGAGCTGCTGGGCATCCACTTCCATGGCATGTGGACAAGGCCATGCCCATGGGTTGCTCCTTTGCCTGTGCCGCTTTTGAGGCTTTCAGTACTTTCCTCAAATGGGCCTTCAGCCAGCAGGTGCCCTCCGGGCTGGTGACCCATTACTTAGATGATTTCTTGTTCATCGGCAGGCAGGGTGCCGGGGAGTGCGAGGTCACCCTGCAGGCTTTCCAGACCATGGCTGCCGAGCTGGGGGTCCCCCTGGCCCCCAACAAGATGGAGGGCCCCTCCCCCGCCCTCAGCTACTTGGGCATCCACCTGGATACGGTACTAGGCACGTCATCACTCCCTGGCGATAAACTCCTGGCCTTAACCAACCTGCTTCAGTCCGTTCTCCCCCTGAGCAAATGCAGAGTGCCTGGTGCAGTCCCACTGGGGCCACCCCACTCTCACTTACAGGGTGGTTGCACCGGGCAGGGCCTTCTGTTCCCGGCTGGTGAGATCGTTGTCTGGCTGCAAGTCCCCTGACCACCACATCAGGGTCTCCCGGGGCCTAAAAGACGACCTGCAGGCTTCAACGGCATCTCCTTGTGGCAGACACCTCTGGAGCCCGGCTTGGAGTTGCAGGTGCACTCTGATGCCTCCGGGGCTCACGGTTTTGGTGTGTATTTTCAGGTCAGTGGGCACAGGCCTCTGGCCTCCAGCTGGCACACGCGAGGCATCACCAGGGACCCTACTTTCCTGTAAACTTTTCCCCATCTTGGTGGCGTGCACATTTGGCACGATCTCTGGCTCAACAAAAGGGTGCTTTTCTGGCGCGAGCACCCCAGGCGGTGGTGCTGCGGGTGAACAGGCGTCTAGCAAATCTGCACGGTCATGCGTTTGGTTCCGCAATCTTGTTCTACCTGCCTCTACCTATAACATTTCTTTAAAGCTGCTTTCGTCTGTTTGCAAAATGAGATCGCTGATGCTTTTATCTCGCTTCGTAGCAGGTGGATCGATTCCGCCGCTGCCTGGCCCCGGGCGAGCTTACCGGGCGACAGTGCCGGGCGTCCCTGTGGAACTCCTTGGCAGCGAGCTGCCATCACAGGTGTTTTGAACTTCGCTGGCGCCCAGCCACGCTGTGGAGCGAGAATACGACAGAGCCGTCGCGCTGACTTCGAGGAACTTCACGCGAGCGCCCAAGGCGCTTCCTGTCCGTGGGCGGGTGGACAGGCCTTCTACTTGAGTATTTGGTACAACTCCATGGAAGTGGGGGATGCACCCATGCCCATGGGGGGTGCAATTGGGCGGGCTTATCGCCTTTTACTGCAGGAGTTTTGGGCTTCCCAGATGCTGACCAAAGAGGCATTCGTTGTCGATACCGCCTGGTGGCCCGGGCTGGTATGGTGGACCCCAGTCAGAGGGACCTCCGCACCAGTCACCAGGGGAGGCATTAAAGAGGCGGTCACCGGAGAGCTGGCGGCAGGTGTGCGCTTCACGCTTATGAGCTACTTTTCGCAGTCAGCCGCTTTCCACCTGGCGCACCATGGGGCTTTCAGGCCCGGGGAGCCAGTTTGCCCCACCAGGGACCGGGCCGGCCCAGCACCGCAGCACAGTAAAGGGAGCATTTAGTCCTGTCTGGGGACATGGTTCCATGCGTGGTTTGCCCATTCCAAATCAATTAGGAAGGCAGCCGGTGCACCTGGGTCACTATGCCCGGCCCCTGCCGGGCGATGCCACCCGTCCCCTAAGCCTCCCCTCATCTCTTGGCTCCTCGCACAGGCCTTCTGCGTGGGTGGCATGCTACTGATTCACGAGGACGGTTCCCCCCTCACCAGGTTCCAGATGCTGGCGGTAGCCCAGGGGCATGCCTGGCTCGGGCTGGACTGCTGGCCGCCAATTTCGGGTTGCACTCCTTCCGACTACAGCCGCCATCGCTCATGGGCGCAGGAGGGCAGTGCCCAGAGGACATCCATCTTGGGGGGAGGGTGGCAGTCCAGAGGCCTTTCGGGCTTACATTCGCCTCCATCTGAGCTTCTTTTCTCTTCACAGTGCCTCCAGGGATGCCAGCGACTGTTTTTTCTCGACAGGTGTGGGTCATGCGGGCACAGCCTTCGCCAACGGAGTCCAGGGACTACGCCTGCTCATCCGACTGGGGCCAGTATCTCAAATTTGGGGATCACGTGAAGAATCACATGGCTGTGCTGGGGTAAGGGCACATGCTTTGGCATGAGCTGGTTTCTCCAAGCTCATCGGTGCACATTTTCAGTTGGCCACACCGATCTCTCTGGTCATCCCACCTGGGGAGGATCTCCCGGCCAGGTTCCGGGCTTGGAGCTCCGCCATGCGGTGGCTACTACAGCTGGAGCCTCGGCCAGGCATCTGACCCGGCATGACTTTGGTTTTGGTCCGGGAAAGGTTTCAGCCGGGTCCACTGGAGGGGAGCGGTGGACTCCACCGCCGTGGACAGGGCTTGCAGGAAAGGGAAGTAAATAAAGGCGTCAGCTAAGGTGGGTGCTTTCTCCTCGAGGGGGGGAGCGGTGGCGGATCACGCTGAAATCACCCGGACAACAAAGAACTGCCATTGCCGGATGGCGTCCACGCTTCTGTTCCGGTGGGGCATGGACTTCAGGATTCAATTGGTCCGGTACACCTTAACCGTTGGGTCCGGGCTAGGAGCAGTCTCAGGCTGAGGAGCTTGGGCATGAGGAGCTGCAAAGGCTGCAGCTTCGTGGCGGGTTTGCAATGGGCTTCGCGACATCTGGGGAAACGCAGCCTTCCGCTGGAGTCTCCCAGGCTTGTATTGCCCTGTGGAAGGGCCGGGTGGAAGGCGGGCAGGCTGGCAGGCCAGCAGGCCGGGCCGCTGCCCGACACCGTGCAGAATTGGGTTGGGTCGGGCCTATTGAATAATCGCCATGGCTTAGCCGTGCAGTTCGATAATCTCATCAAGCATGGGAGGAGGCCGGGCCGTCAGGCACGACCATGGGCTTAGCCGGTGCCCGCCTCCCCTCAGCATAAGCGGGAAGGGTGAAGCCAGAGTGCCATCTCTGGGGCTTCCCTTTCCCTCGCCAGTCCCATATATTGGGATGCGATGCGAATCTAATTTTCCGCCTACAGCTCTAACGGCCACATAGTTCTGTTTTGATTGTGTTATTATATATTTAATAAACTGGGCTGCGGCCCATTCCTTTTCCAGCCTGTCATTGTTGTGTGATTATTGAGCGAAGAAAGGTCTCACCATCTGCAGCAATTAGTATAAATTGTTTACTACAATTCTAGCTGACAGATTGAAAATAGAGCATTTGCTAATGATTTGATATTGGTCTTAGAAAACCTATTGAAGGGGGTAAAATTTATAATTTGTGGTTTTGAGGAGTAGAGAATCAAGGAAATGTACCTAAGAAAAGTGTGAATTGCTTTAATGATATCAATTAAGAATTAATTTCCATTTTGACTATGTAGGTAACAAGTGATAAACATTTAAGTGTGACTACGTTTGGCACAGAAGAAACTGGGAACCATTATGTATATTCTTTTCCTTTTTTCCTTTTTTTGTAACATGACTTTCTTTTTTATACTGATTTCTTTATATTATTTTATAAATTGTAGTAAAATTAAATACCTATTATATGTGAAAATTAAAAGTGAAAATAAAAAATGCATATGTGTAGTTCTCAGTTTGTTTTTTCAACAAGACTTGAAAGTACATTCATGTTATTTTATTACTTTTTATGAGTTTATGCCACAAACTCTCCACTCAACAGAAAACACAGTATGGGATAAAGGATAAAAATATTTCTTTTGTGCTTCTAATATATTTGTTTACTATTTTTGCTTTCCCATAAATTGTTTGGTTTGTGTTTATTTAAAAGCTTAAAACTTGGTATATTTTTCAGTTCCTTTTATTAGGCCCCTGACAATCGTAAAGGCTATAAATTTGTCAGAGTCTATTTTCTAATGTATTCTATTTATCATCATTTCTTTGTCATTATATGGGTGCTATTTTTGCTGCTTTATAGAAGGTGCAGCTGTCAGAATTTTCATTACAAACACAGTTGCAGTGAGAGAGGAGGGAGAGATGTACACTGTACATTAAAATTCCTTTTGAGATGAAATTTGGCAGACAAGTCTAAGCACATGAACATTTTTCTCCAGTTGAATGTGAATTGGCGTAGCCATTTTTTCCTTTTAAAACATGACTATAAGTATTGCAAACCACACATACCCAATATAGAGGCAAAGATTTAAAATACAAAAAAAATCCTATTTATAACAAATGTCTCTGAATTCTAATGGGTATCAATCTTCTGCCACTAAAAGTACAGAATGAGAGGCCTTGAAAAATATGACATTCACTCTATAAATACACATTGACAATCTTCTGGGTACTTGGACATTTACTAAGCAGTAAATTAAACTGCTGAACTTTGACAAAGCTGCAGTGTCTATTATAGACAGTTACTATGGAGGCAGAGGATGCATACTGGTGTCAGTATCAAATGAACATGTGTGTACATCTATCTTTATTTAAATCTGAAAGTGCAACAGTTCCTTACTATAATGAGTCACACTATTCTTTTCCACAGTTGGTTGACAGTGGCCCCTTCCTCACAGACCAATAAACCCAGGCTAACCATTGTATAAAACCCGTGTTGGGGAACTTTGCATGGATCCCACTCCTAATAGGAATCCGCTCCACGTTTCCCTAAAAATCACACTATTAGTGATTCTTTAGTTTTAACGTGGATTGCAGCCATGGCCAAGTGAATGGCTGCTCTGGGAAGCGTGTTACTTGGCCACGCTTCCTCTCTTTTTCAGTCCTTGGTTGGCTATGGAGGGGCACAGGGATGGCAGCACCTCCCCTGGCCCAACATCAAAAGGGGGGGTGCAGCAGCCAGGTAAGTGGGAAATGAAGGGCGCAGAGGGGGCGCAGTCGGAGGGCGAACTGGTAGATAAACCATTAAAATCCCATCACTGGGGGGAGGCCTGCTCGTGCTTGGCTGCTGTGGCGCTCTGAAAGCCCCCTTCCTCCTCTCCCCTGGGAGAGGGAAGGACTGGGCTTTTAGTGCCCCAGAGCAGCTGGCCGCATTTAGCAACCAGTTCACCCAAATTGGTGCGAACTGGCTGAATCCCACCACTGGATATAATGCTATGGACACAGACACACTTCCCACCCCCAACTCCTTTCTTAAAATGAAAAACAGCCTCAGGACTACACGTTTAAGAGGAATGATGCTGCAGAATTAAATTCTCGTTTAACCATTTTCCTGCTCAATCAGCTCCCTCCTTCAAGATTTTCTTCCCCAAAATTCATTTTCACTTGAAAGTCAAAGAACAGCTAGGTTATTGGAAATATTTTTTCTATCTAAACTCAAGCTTCTCAGGGCTGCTTCTGGTTTTGAAAAGAGTCAGTGCAAAGATTTGCTAAAAACAATGTCAAAGTTTAAGCGAGAGGACCCCAATGTGGTATATTTAGGCACCATGGGTGCCAAACCTCTTCACTCACAACTTGGCCATCGCACTGCGATCAAGACTCTCTGTCTGTCTTTCTGAAATATGATTCTGGTGTCACATGACTTCTGTTACATGTTCACAATGATCAGGTCCCATGTAAAATCCAGGTCTGGAAAAGCTGAAACCACTTTCCCAGAGTACCTTAGGCCTTTATCCTTACCAATCATCTTTAAATTAAATTTGGCAGTTACAGTCATTCTTTTTTTTTACATTAGTGTAGGCTGAGCTTAGTGTTCAACTCTGTACCACCCCCAAAGTCCACCTGGAATTCAGAGGCCCAGGCACAGAGTCGAATGCTGGTTCTTGCCAGGCTGAGCCAAGTCCTGCTACCATACAGATCTCAGAGGCAGCAGTGACAATGCAGAACTGAAGCCAGCAGATAAGTGAAGGGGGAGGGGAAAGGGTTCCTCCATCTTATTTTAATGATGGCAAAGATGAAGCAGCCCCAAAAATGCAAAAAAAAAAATTGGCTTTTTTCAGAGACCACTTTTTGCCTCCTTTAAATCACCTCCAGTGGAGGGGGGGAGAGAGAGAGAGAAATCTGGCAGGTGTGCAGGTGGATTAGTTCTCAGTGTTACAGGTGATTTTATTAGGTTCTGTGATAACATTATTTGATCATATAGGATGATAAGAGTAGGCACTAGGCATCTATTCTCAAAGCTAATCCTCAGGTTGTATTGGGTGGGTTCATTGTTCATGGTAAATTGTTGCTTCAGGTTGGGGGATTATTTGTCAGCAAAGAGCGATATACTGCCCAGGTCTATGAGAAGGGAAGGTCTGCATATGCTGACTTTTTTTCTTAATTGGAAGTTTTCAAAGCTAGATTGAATAGGGTTTTAATTGATGGTGAAATCAATAAGGCTTCTCAAGTTCACATATAATATGCATGTCATAATTCTGGAGATTGATTTATCAAAACATTTATATTCAGAGCCCTTTGATTTTAGTTGTCAAAGTAGTGTTGTAGCATGATATATCAACATATTCATACAAACTACAACCTGTATCTCTGATTTATTGCTTAACTTGTTTGTGTTGTTTAGATTATCACCAATTTTCATTTCTATAGCATTTCTCAGAATACAAAGTACTTTTTTTGTCCTTGTACCTTATATATTAGACTAAGATACAGAATTTGTTTATTTGTTACACAGCAGTGTGGTTCTTATTGCATATGTGGTTGTTCCCCTGTTCCTCATGATACATTATCTATAAGTCATTAGCACAGATGACGTAGCCATTTACCCCCCTAATGTAATGTGTCCTAATGACTGCCATAATTGGGTACAGACATTTGATTTCAATTCCAGTTCATTTTGTCTGTTTGCTCAGATTCCACAGTAGCATAAAGATGTGCGTTAAGAAGGGGAAGAGGAAGAAGACTGATAGAAGGTGGGAAAAGTAAAAAACCTGCTGTGCAGAAAAAAAGTCTAAAAATATCCTAAGAGCACTTTATCTGTGCTGTGCAGATTGAAAAAACCAACAGCTCTTTTTAAGACATCCTCAGGACGTTTAATTTGTGCTGTGCAGTATGGAACAGAGTCTAATCAGGACAGATTGTGGCTCATTTCCAATCCCAGAGTGGGGAGCTAAGGAACAGTCCAGAACAGAAAATCTGTTGGTAAGTTGAAGCCCATCTGCGAAAGGGACTGAGTGTTGACTGCTGGTGTAGGAGTCAATTTTGGTCTGCTTGCATGCTTTTTGACTTAAAGCTGGGTTAGAGTTTGAATGGTTTCACTTTCTGGCTTTCATAATGCGGGGGCTGCAACAGAGGTTAAAACAATAGCTATTAGGACTGACTCTTCAAGGTTGCTGGGCTCAGTAACCCCCTCCACAGTTGGCCATATGCCTTCATTGGGCTGAGAGGAGAAAGCAGGCCTCATTTTTGAACTCCAAAAAACTCTTTCAGAACACAGTGAGCCAAAATTAGTAGATCTCTAACAAGTAATTAATGACATGACATTCATAGGAAGTTTCTACATTATTAGGGATGTCTGTTATCCCAGGATGCAAACTGATTTAACAATGGGCTTGGTTATGTCAATTCACCCACTAATGATCAGTTTAGCCAGAACATTTTCAGGTATCTTGCCATGCCGAGATGAAGTGTATGATTTGGGCTGCCAAATGAAAAATGCTTTCCCCCTTAACATGTACACAAAGTACAATAATGTTTAAAACATACTTGTTTGATAGGCCAAGTTGTGTTCAGCTCCTCCAAGAAAAATATACTGATATTTCAGTTTATAACATTAATGTTTTAAAATATATGTACATCTCTGGATATAACCTATCATTGCCAATTACTTGAAGTATACAGTGCAAAGTCAATAACGTGCTCTCAATAATAATTAAACCTTTGGCTAGGAATGTAGCCAAAAATAACACTGAACTCATGCTGATGCACCTTATTTTCACTTGCCCATTGTGAGCAGGAGTCCAGTTATATGGCAGACAGTTCACATTGTTCATATGCAGCCTGAACCTATTTGCTGAGTTGCTTTCCAGGCAGGCACACAGACATACACATTTTCCATTAACCTCCCTACTCACTGTCGTCTTGCTATGTTTTAAATGAAGAATTCATGAAATAAGTCAGTCCTATCAAAACAAGCATTGTTTAAGCTTTCATTTTTAAAGTCTTGCCATTAAATGTTCAGCTTTGTCTGTCTGATAGACACTAAGGGATACCAAACCATCTAGAACTCTTGCACTTCCCACATGGGAAGTTTTGTATAGTCTCATGGGAGCTGTAGTTTAGCAATTGGCCTTAGTTACAATTAATTATCTGAGACAACTACTTGTGACCTTGGAAGAAAATAGGTTTCACATAGTTTGCAGGTGCAAAAGCAGCCATAAAACTGAAGCTAATGAAACTCTACCAGTGTATCTACTCCTAGCTGAAAAGTGCCCAGCATAATGCTCAAACAGTGAAGGTTAAGATGAGCATCTGAGGGCTTGTCTCATGAGTGATTACAGCATCCAAAAGCTATGTTCACTTTCTGAGCACGTTCACTGAGGAGGTTTTAACACTTCTGTGCAACCATCAAAGATTACCAATGATTTCACTCCACTTGATTGGGAACCATGGAACATGCCCTAAGGTCACAATCAACACTTGGCAACCTTTTCATGGGTTTACAAAGCAAGAGAGGAGCAGAGGTGATTTGCCATTGTCTTTATCTATGAAGCAACCTAAGTCTTTGTTTGGGGCTTTACCAACTGCAGCCAGACCTTAGCTTCTGAGCTTTGGTCTTTTTCACACATACAGCTGTGAAGAAGTGTTCTGGTTACAGTATCAGGCAGATTTACACTAACCTGAGAAGGAACTTTGATCTTTGGACATAGCAGGCCTAGCTGCTTTCAGCGTTGCAAAACCTGAAAAAATTACACAAAGGAAGCAAGTTGCCAAATGGTTGTAGATCAGACCCTACTGCCGAAATTGTATGATTCCTAATAGCGGTGGGACACTACCTGTAACACAGAAGAACCTCCCCCTCCTTTTCTTTGTGCAGTTACATTGAAGCAGCAATTCAAAAAATGTCTCAGCTTTCATTTCTACAATAGAGAAGTACCCACAAAAATTGAAGCAAAAAACAAAACAAAATCCTACTGGAGCAGGCACCATTACTTGAAGTAACAGAAACATGTAGTCCCCCCCCCCCCAGCAACACTTATTTTGGCCAAATTAGTGACACACAATCATTACCATATTAGTTCCTTGTATATTTCACTTGCTCCTAACTGCAGATACAGTGTCTCTTCACCTTAAGGTTAGCAGTGCAAGCTGTGTATGAAATTGACAAAGTTATCACCCCACCTTCTTTGTTTTTGTTCCTGACCTTACCTTCTCAAGCTTTATGTGAAACTGACTGAGCTGATCTAATTTCCCCTGCATCTTATCTTTGCCTCTGCATCTTAACATTAGTTTAATGTGATAAAGAGAAAAATTTTAAATTCCTTTTGAAAATGGAGGACTAGGGGAGCAGAAAATGGCTGAAGGGGAGGTTGGGTGACTACACAGGGACATGGATAAGAACTTTGTGATATCGAGAAATGATACTATTTCAGCATGATCACACAATCAAGGAAAGCTGACTCAGAAACAAATAGGAAAAAAATTGCTGTAAAACTGCTCAGAAACACCGGAGGCGTAGCTGGACCAGAGTGCGCCTGGTGCGCACTCTGGCTTTTTCGCCCCCCTGGTGCAGCACCGCCCCCCCCTGCAGCACACACCCCCGTGGCGCCCCCCCCCTTACTTTAGAAACTGAGCAGGCTGGAGAACAGGCCTTTTCCCTTCCAGGCTTCAAAGGCCCTGGTGGGAACTACATTTCCCAGGAGGCCCAGGGAAATGTAGTTTCCACCAGGGCCTTTGAAGCCTGTTCTCCAGCCTCCTCAGTATGTAACGTAAGTGTGGGGGGGCACCGTGGGGGGTGGCGCAGGGCAAAGGGGAAGGGATCTGGGGGAATTTTCCGCCCCCCACATGATCCAAAACGGTGCGCCTGGTGCGCCACTGAGGAAAACAATGGAGGAAAAATGAAGGGGAAACATTTCTGAAACAAAATGGAAGAAAACATGTGCAGAATTGAAAGGAAAAAAAACTGTGTTTGGCAGTTAGAATCAGTGTAAACAACTCATGCAGAAAAGGCCTTTGACAAACCTAGGCTAGACTGGGCTGCACAGGCTGGTTACAGAAAATTAATGGTCCTGATTATGGCACAAACTCCTCATATATGACTAGGTGTAAATGCACAGGTTTTAGCAAATGTGCAAGGAAATCAAAATCTGATTTGCTCTCATTGCACATTTTGAAAGAACACACCTGTATGGAGCTATTACTGTGAGTCATGTGGATAATGCCACAGAGATGACAGCAACCATTTTATTCTGGGCTGTGTATAAACAGAGCCATAGTAACTTGCTCAAGGCCAGTGTCTGAATTTCAAGGCTGAACAGGCATTTAAACCTGGTTTTCCCACAGGTAAAACTTACTATCCATTGCATCATGCTAGCCTCTTGAAATTATTTTTGTCAAGAATACCAATGAGAATAGAGCTATTACACTTATAAGAAATGTGCTTGAAGGAAAGGGACATAAACAGCTTGGAAACTCTGTTTCCATTTCACAAAGTTACTCAGAGCCATTTCACACCTTCAATTTCAGAGCCACCCTCTGGAGAAAATTCGAGAACATATTACTAAGCTCACAGTTGGGCTAAGCAAAAGTGGTTTAAAGTCAGATATCTTAGTTAAGCACTCTTAAGCAGGGTGCCCTGTTAACAATCTGCTAGAGGAAACCGAGTTCTGCATTATTTCATTAAGTGTGAAATGTGTTACCCTTCATGTCATGCACATAAATGGATTAAAATAATACAATTCAGAAGTAAAATTACTAGTGGTAAATAAGACCAGTTGCAATGAATAATTGTGTTAGCTTTTAATATTGTGTAGATATAAACTTATGAATAGAACATGGAAGCTCCATTTTAACTACAGATTACTAGAGTGATTCTGTTTAAATGTAAATCAATTGCAACAGTCTTTGTGAATAGAGTAGGAATTAAATGATCCCATGATGAAAGCATATTGTGATTAGCCTATAATACAAAGATAAGTTAATGTAGCAGAAAGAAAGATGTAGTAGCCTCATGTATCTTTATTTTCTTTAAAAGCTTTCCAAATGTCAGCCATAGCAAACTGAGCTCTATATAATTATTCAGTTAACATAATGCAGATAGTTTCACAGTTATTACATGGTGTAAAGGTTAGAATGCTAGACTAGGATCTGAGATGTCAATGTTCAAATTCCCATGACACCCTGCAAACTTGTTGGGTGTCCTTGGGCCATTTTATATCCATCAGCCTATGGACCATTCAGTATCTGTCAACTTTTATCTCACAAGGTTCTTGTTGTGAGTTGATGAGGGGAGAATAATGGTATAAGCTGCTTTGGATACCGTGTGAGTATAAATAGCTATCTATTTATAAACATAAATAAACCAATGATTGTGTTGCTTTTCAGAGCATGCTGGAATGCACTTTTGTTCCTGTGGTAGAAATTGTGGACCACAAATTGTTAACAATCCATTTGTTATTTCACAGACATGGATTACTGTGTTTCCCCAAAAATAAGACAGTGTCTTATATTAATTTTTGCTCCCAAAGATGCGCTATGTCTTATTTTCAGGGGATGTTTTATTTTTCCACTCCACAGCTGCATGCTCTGGTCAACGGGCAAGCTTCCAAACAAAAACTTTGCTACGTCTTACTTTCGGGGGATGCTTTATATTTAGCACTTCAGCAAAACCTCTACAATGTCTTATTTTCAGGGAATGTCTTATTTTCAGGGAAACAGGGTAGGTTAGGTGGTTCATGTCTCATGTGTTTGTGTTAAGTCCAGTCAAGTTGCTTCCAACTCCTGACAACCCCTATGAATTTATGTCCTCCAAAAGTCCTATCACTAACAGCCTTGCAAACTAAAGGCTATGACTTCATCTATCTGAAACTTGAAACACTGGGACCTGAACGTGGACCTTCAGCAAACAAGGTAGATGCTCTATCATTAAGCCTTGGTCTTTCCTCCATGTGAAACTTGATACAGTATCACACATAATGGGGGCCTTGAAAAGTTGTCGATAAGCATAACTGCAGCATATTCATTCACTCAGTCAACATTCTGTACTGCTATAATATTAGTATTCTCATGTTATTTCAACTCTTGTTCCAATCATGAATGGAATAGACATAATGAAGAGTCTGTGCATCCTCATTTAGCAAAACCCATGATGTAGTGCAACTACAAGTTAAAAAGTTGTAGAGAATTCATCCTGAGTCTTTATTTTACTTATGCATATAATGATTATGAAGGTAGAACAGCAGAAACAGAACTGGTTGCATCTTGGAGCTGGGAAAATGAATTTAAAAATGAAATCCTTCCCATAGATTTAATAAACACCTAGTTTAAAGTACCCACAGAGGTTTCTTTGAGCTATGTTTAGATGACAGACTATATTGATTTCTTTATTTCTTAAAATGACTTACCTTGATCTTTTTTTAAAAAAAAAGAATCCTGAAGGATCTTTCCTGTGCAATATGTGTAGGGAAGAACAAGAAACAGCAATCCATTCCACTTATGGATGACTGGTAGAATATAAGCATGGAGTCTATGGCTATTTCCACACAGCCAACTGAGCGGGCATCAATTGGCATAGTTCATGCTGATGCACCCCCCCCCCCCGGGCCATTTGCATGAACGGCCCGGCTGGCTCCGCAGCCGGTGGCGCAGGCTTCATATGGGCTGCACATTCCCAAATGCCTCCTACCTCTTGCCGCCTTCCATCGCTTTGTGGAGGCCGGGGGACACGCCCCGGTGGCCAGAGTGATGCCTCTGGGGTCGCAGGCCAGGAGGCATGTTCCCTGGCCTCCACAAAGTGATGGAAGGTGCAGGAGGTAGGAGGCGTCCGGGAGCAGCAGGGGAAATATGCCGGCTTCCACCCGGTGCTGTTTGCTCGGCACTGGATGGAAGCCGGCGTTTTCCAAAAACCCCGCTCAGGGAGTGAGGTTCAAAAACACCATGGGGGGGGGGAGAGTGATGTTGCATTGATTTGGTGGTTATGCATTGATTTGGTGGTGGCGCCTGTGCTAAGGCACCCCCCCCCCAAAACAGTGTTTTACAGTGAAATCACCAATTTCAGCCCATGCAGAAATGGCCTAAGAGTGGAAAAAGAGTCCACATAATGGTATCTTTCTGATGATTGGAAACGTTGATTTTTTACATAAACATTGGAAACATTGACTTTTTTTAAAAAAAAATCCCCCATCACAGTAATAGAACAGTTTCCATGTGTAGGTCCCATGTTCATATTATGGCATTGGGGGGGGGGGGTGTAAGGCCAGTACATTCAGGCAGGGCCAGGGTCAAGGTCAGTACACTCATTCCCAGTCCTTGTCTACATACATTGTCTTCTCTCTGTATGGATTATCTAAAGAGAGTTAGTGTGAATTTGTAAAGAAGACACAGACTGGTACATACCAAGTGTATTCAAATGTCTGGATTTGTTGAAAACATACATATTTATAATTTGTTTAAATTATTCCTATTGCCCACTGAGTACCAATTTCCAGGATAGCTTACATCACTAAAGCAATAAAACCAGCTGTACAGCAATAAAACCAGCAGTACATTAAGTAAAACCAGCGATAAAAAGGCAGATATTGGTTGTATGGGGGGAAACAGCAATTGTCAATTTTAATAGGCTGAGGAATTTTCTTTTTAAAGTTTTTTGCCTTGTAAAACCTTTATTTTCTATTTTATGTTTCAAGGTATATTAGCCAATGCAAGAGAAACATACTGCTCAACTGGGACACTGAGAGGTTGCACATGTATAAAATTGTGAGCAATTTACCAGGGTTACGCAGACTTGGTTCTTCAGATAGTAAATGGAAACAATTCTCTAGATGTACAGAAAAGTGCATTCTGTATGAAAATGGGCCTTCACAACCGATAAAAAGTAAAATGTTTCTTATTGAGGACAAGTAGGTAGCTTCACATTACTGAAATAGATATGCGTAAAAGCCTTTCTGAGCATGGTTGCTTGAAACAGACCTTGGAATTCATGTAGTGGTAGTAAAAACCCATATATACATTTTCAACTTCAAGAATGCCAGTTGGCTGCCAGCTAAATTCCAGTCACAAGGAATACCAAAGAAAGACCAGAAGGAGGAAATCACTCAGCATAGGTCATTATCAGTAGCAACAGGAAATTTCAAGACCAACTATTAGTTAGAATCTTGGAACATCAATACATAGTACCAGCCAAGGTGGGAGTCTGGAGCATGGAAATCCAGACAGAGTATAGTTAGACTTACTTCCTAGAAAAGTACTTTCCTTGAGGCTCTTCATATTGCAGTGGGGTCTCCTTGTGTTTCTCTGTTTACACATGAGTGCCCCACAGCTTGTCCATTAGCTGATCATTGAGGCACACTGGGTACTTCCAACTATGTGCAGATGTGAAGGTTCAGAACAGGTGCACAGAGATATTTCTTAGGTACCTATGAGAAACTCCTGAGTCCATCTCTGATGGTATATGAGATGTGCATGCTACAGCAACTCCAACAAGAGCTAAATTAATTGAAGTGACTGTGGGTTCTCATCCTCTCTAATATATGTTGTTTGATTTCTGATAGGATTCAGTTTGTATTCACTTTATTGAATGTTCAGCTATGAAGAAAATGATCCAGGTTGTTTTGAAGACCATTTAACTTGATGGGTTTAGACATATAACAGGTGGTCCAAACTGAGAAATCAGTACATCTATAGGATATCCTGTATGTGTATACATGCTTCACAAAATGTAGTCTGAATGATCCTATCTTTTCATAATGCTCTCTTTTGTGGTGTTATAGAAAAACAGAATATCTCTTATTGATTGTTCATCCACAGAGACATCTCTGTCCTTCAGCAGTGGACCAGGTTACCTCTGCTACATGACTCATTAGAGGAAAGGTCAGCCAGAGGGATTTTTCAAAATCATTTTTGATCCTTTGGGTCCATACCATAAGCCTGCTACAAAACGATTATTGATTACAATGTCTTTGCAACATCCTGTCTAGATTCCCATTAGCACCTTATAAAAGTGAGCTACTTTCTGTCAATTGCATTACTCATTCTCCCAAAGACATAAGAATGGCAAATTCAGTGTCACTGAGTACACTGGTTTGTTGCAATGTCAAGGTAATTCCATATGAAAAGCAGTAAAAGGAGACTATCAAGTTATTTTATTTTGTAACAATAAATACTTAGCATTTAAATATAAATATTTATATTTGCACAACAAGATTCAGGTTTGGAATGGTTCATCTTGTTCGTTAAACACTTTGTTTAGATTCATTACATCACATATTCTGGCTCATCAATCAAGTCTATAATCATTAGTTTCAACATAGCTTCTCTCATCTTAGCTGGGATGAAATTCTTAGGGACTATACCTGTCACTTGATTCCCTGTCCAAATTTCAGGTAGAAGGTGTCCTAGTCTCTCATTGCAGAACCGATGAAAGGTATAACACATTGCGTGCTGATGTGCAGAGGCTGGCTTACTCCAATACCATCAACTCAGTTTCTTTGGAATGAACTTGGCCACAGCTTGTTTTATTAAACCAACATAGGAAGCTGCGTGAGCAAATGGGGCACATCCTAGCCGCCAGGCAGCAAGCCTGCTGAATCTGGCACCATCTCAAACCCCTATTGGGCAACTGGGAAAGTTACTAGGTGCCACCTGAGCATGTGTCCATTAAGTGACACCTCTTCTTGCCAGGGGTAGTGGGCTCCCTAGCAGAGCTTCTGCAGCTTGTATTACCGAGCCTGCCCTACCCCCAGACCTCTTATTGAGGCCCCCAGCCACAGGGAGATCCTGCTACCCCTGGATTAAGGCTAATTGTGTTAACTGCTGTATTTATTTGTTTTGTCGCAGCTCTAGCGGGTATGGGCATAGGGCCACATCCTTTCTGAGGAGGACCAGTGTGCAAGCTCAGCCTCACCAGAAAAGATGTTGCCCTATGCCTATACCCCCTACAGCTGCGACAAAACAAATAAATGCAACAATTAACACAACTAACCTTAATCCAGGGGTGGGAGGGTGGGATCCGCTCATAAGAGTCTGGGGCCTTGCCAGCACTGCCTTTTAAAGGTGCACCATGCCCCCCCATCATGTGATGGGCCCCCTTCATATGACTCCAGCCCTGCCTTGTACTCCCTTAGTACTTGTTCCCAAGTGCCATTTTCGAAAGGTACACTGCTGCTCCTTCTGCCAAACTGCAGAAATAATGACTCTGTATTTTATAGGGCATTAACCTTTTCCCTTGCAGGTCACATGGCTGCCCCCCCCCACCTTGTCATTTGCCATTGGCCCCTGATGGGATGCTGATGCAAGTAAAGGGTTGAATGCATCAACCAAATCCAGAAGGTAGTCCCAGCTGTTGAGCAGAGCAACTGTAGACTCCCTCAGCTAGGGATTCAGAGGAGGACATGCTGTAATAAAGAGAAACACCCTGTACACGCACAAATTTGGATTAGCTACCCTTCTAATGTTAACAAGGAGACTGTGATCGACTTGGGAGTTTGATGAGATATTATGTGGAAGGCATATAATTTCTAAAGCATGCCTGTGTCTGGTCAGTGGCAATATGGGAAACCTCCTTGGAACATATGTGTGATGCCCTGACATCTGAAGAAGACAGGTGGGATACTAATGAAATAATTATTATATAATGCTAATTATTACTTAAGTATTATATGCTGTCCTTGAGATTCAATATTATATATTCCTGTGCAGCAAAGAAAAGCAACTTGTCAAAACATATCTTTTCAGTTTTCACCCCAAAATGATGAAGCTACATATAATTTGCTTGGCCTTTGAAAGTCTGAAATGCATATAAATCTGAATCCTCTTCCCATTTTTTTCCATTCCAGATTTTCAGTCTGACCCATTGGCAAAGTTACGAATATTGCTCCACTTTCTGGGTCACATTGTAAGAAACAAATCTAAAATGGAGGTCTTTAGAATATAGCTTTAAAATATATGCCCCAAACACGTATACTCAAAGCTGTCAGCTCTACTGTGTTAATTGCAGCAGGAGTGCCTTCTTCCCCTCCCTTCCTAGAATAAGTGATGAGCTGTTTAAAATACTGCATTTCCATTTAGGAAAATTTATTGCACAGTAAGTACTGAACATTTGGCCACAGCATTTTCACTTTGGGTCCGCCTAATGAGCCTATAATCATCGTCTTTTTGCTAAGGATTTTTATCCCAACAGGGTTGCTCTGACATTCACACAGGCACTTGCATTTTTAGGAGGTGAAGCCCTGAAACAAAGAGAAACGGGTGACCATAATGATGAATTTTCTGGCAAAGAACACCTGTTGGTGAAAGTCAGCAAATGCTGCATCAACCAAATCCAGAAGGTAGTCCCAGCTGTTGAGCAGAGCAACTGTAGACTCCTTCAGCTAGGGATTCAGAGGAGGACATGCTGTAATAAATGCAGACATTCATTCTGCAAATGGCATTGTTACAAATGCTATGAAGCCTTTACATTGTAACACAGGGTTCATATTTTTTTAAATGTTAGAAATTATTTTAAGTGGCAAATATATATTTACTATGAAATGGTAGGCGGCACTGTGAGCCACAAATATTTAAAATGATATACTTGCAGGAATGAAAAATTCTAAATTGTAGCTGAGTTGCTCATTAGATTATTCATGGCTATAGAAGCATTGTGCAGTTTGAGCTCCTAACAGGGACTGGCACGATTCACCATCAAATAATTGATAGGAGTGATAACTACTCGCAAATAACTGTGTCAAGGGAAATCATACAGAGCTTCAGATTTGCATACCTGGGATGCTCCTGGCAAGGTCAGAACCATTTTTCCTAAGTTTCCAGAAATGAAATCATGCCATCTAAAGGACACTTAATTTTACCTAGTGAACTGTCAACATAATGAGCTCAGTTAAAAATCTCCTCCTTTTCTTTCTTCCTCTGTGTTCCCCACATCCTCCCAACAGTGGCCCCTGAAGTCTGGTAGTGGGTTGCAGCATGTGACTGGGGTACGTACCTGTTGGGAAAATTGTCTGAAGTCATCCCCACCTCTTGCTTTTACTCCTGCTCCATTTACAGAAAAAAAAACCTGCACAGGAGGAGATAGGGCTGACTTTTATTACAGTCAGAATACATTTGATGCATATCCAGTATCTACTTATGGAATGGCTCTCTGAGGGGCACAAGACGTTACTAGAGAAGGGGGATGCTATCTGTAAACATATTGCACACACATTTCACTGGAACAAAACCATATATTAAAAGCAAGCCAAGTTGACACACATGGTAGGATTTTAATTGAGAACTAGCTATTGAAGCATTGTTCAACCACTAATATACACCGATGCCACACATGTTTACCGGAAAGACCTTTTTTACAGAACTTTGTTCCAAGTAACTTTCTTTAATATCAGCAGCACAAATCTATGCAGGTTCTTACTAAAGCAAACCTCACTGTGTTCAGTGGGACCTCCTTTCAGAGAAGTGTGCATAGGATTGTAGTCTTAGCAGTATTTCATACAGTTAGTTGAGCCAATCGTATGAACTCATCTGTTCAGTAGCACGGCTTTTTTGCCATTGTGCACATTCAATTGATAAATTCTGCAACCTTGTCTTTAGCAGCTATTGTAGATTTTTCATGCGGTTCCAACCATTATCACATTTTGTTATGGACAGTATGCCATAAAACTATTTACTCACAGCCTCTCCCTGTGAAACATCAGAGTTTTAAAGGCCGTTTAGATTGAAGAAATTGTGTAATTTGACCACCGCAGTCTCTACCACAACCTTCTACTGACAAACTGAATCCAAATGGTCTTATAAATGCAGTTTTTACATATAAGATATCAGAGGAACAGGATAAAAAAAAATTTCTATTCACTACCAGGATTAAGAGGAATAAGGAGGCTCAGTAATGAGTCTTAAAATTATTAACAGATAACACTTGTTGTTATAATATTCAGATATCAAACCTTGCATGCACAGAATAATTAACAGCCAAACTACTGATCTTGAAGTAAAACTTGACCTTCCCTCATTCAGGATTCTTACACTGCAAATTTGAACTCCTCTTAAAAGCTATGGATCTTTAGCCAGTATCCCTAAAAAACTGGGTCCTGAGACAATTTAATCTGTTCCTCATGCATTCACTCTGCTGTCTTTCTTTGCCAGGGGATGCAGAAATGAGGACAGCTGATGCTATTGTATGGGGAAATAAAAGGGCTGAACCACTGAACCAAAATGAGAATCTGTAGCTCCCAGCCTCAATCATTCCTACTGACTGCAAACTTTGCCTCTTCCCTCACTTCTTGAGGGAGAGATACAGAACACACCCCAAGATTTCCAAAGTACCCTGAGAAAGGATTATCAGCCTCCCCTTCTATAAACCCAAACACTATCTCCAAACTGGTTTAGCCTGCTTATATACAAGGCAGACACTGATACTTCTATAGTTTCCTGAGACAGGTTCTCTCCCAACTAGCGCTCTGGAGATGCAAGCCGTATTTGAGCTGAGCTGATGGTGTAACAGCTTTTTCTCTCTCCCTCCTCCCTCCAATCTGGCTTCTTCAGCCATTCAGGATCATTGATTGGTTGTTAGCTGCTCTGAACATACTCACCAGACAGAAATATAGGGTATCAGTGACTGACAGAAAGGAGCAGGACATCTGCCCATCTGTCACCCTCATTCCAATTTACTTTACCACCAGTAAATGTAAACTGATAAGATGTACTTCCCACTTTTTAGCCCTGTCTACATATTTAGATTTTGGTAGCGTTCCCAACCATACAGTCTCTCTCTTCCAGAATAAATAAGATAAAGTGAACAGACTGCTTAACACTAAATATATACAGCATCTTTATTATAGTCATTCATAATAATTTACTAATTTAACATACATAAACTTACAGATGAAATAGAAAACCAGGGTGAGAATATATGTGCAGCTTCTTACTGTCAGGGCAGACAGCTACTGTAGTATTCATATCTCCTTCAAGTTTAATAACTGGAAGAGGAGAAAACAGAGCAGGGATCGTGTGCAGTTTCTCATTTTGATTTTAAATGTGTGTGGAGTGGAAAACTCCCTACTTTGGAATTGCTCTTTTGGATTCAGGGCGTTTAATTTTAGGCAAATCTAGCTCAGGGACAAAACCTGAGTTTGGCGCCCCCCCCCCCACCCGGTGTATGGGCGGCCACCCTCCCCCACCATGACCAAACAATATTTTTTTGTACCAGCTCACAAAACACCTCCCATTCTTATAAAAACATACATGGCTCTCTACCCACCAACTCTTTTCCTAATTTCCTTTCTAATCTCACAACAACCCTTCTAATGAGGTAGGCTTGCCAGTTAGCCTTGAGAGAACAACCCCAAGCCACTCCCAGTGGGTATCAAGCATGCAAATCTCACAAATCACCCCCCAGCAAAACATTCACCCAACAAATGTCACATCATCTCCTCACAAAACACCTTCCAGTGGAATTCACCCCCAAACAGCATCACTTTCAATGGTGTTTAAACTAGGGAGCTCAGATTCTTATTTTAAATCTACCTTAAAGGAGAATCTAAAACGTGGTTAAAACCAAATTGAAAGTGATGCTGTTTGGGGGTGGATTCTCCCCCACCCTGAAACAGCATCACTTTTGAGGGTTGGAGATTCAGATGAAACAAATAGCAGATTCGGCTGGAATCTGGGCAAATTTGGGCACATTCAGACAAAAATTGTCCGATTATGTCCTGCCCAAAAATGAACAAATGCGAATGCAAGGTGGGGGGGGGTATTTTTGGTGTTTAAGCTAGCATCACCATGGTTTCAGGGCATCATCCAGAGACTGCCGTGATGATACCACCCGAGTTTGGCGATGTTTGGTTCAGGGGCAGCAAAGTTATGGACGCCCAAATGGAATGCCCCCATCCCCACTGTTTTCAATGGGAGCTAACCTGAGATGGGGGCTACCCATTTGAGGGACCATAACTTTGGTCCCCCTGAACATAACTTCACCAAACTTCGGTGGCATCATAATAATAGTTAACAGATGATACCCTGAAATTTTGGTGTCACTAGCTTTAAAAATACATCCCTTCCAGGCACCCCAAGAAATTTGCCCAAGATTCTTTGTTTTGCAGTGACTTTGCTCCATTGTAGCTAATGAGGAATTTCTGAGGCAGGCTGCACATTTTTGAAGATAGAGGCGCCAAACTTTCAAGGTGGTAATCTAAGAGCTCCCTTGGGTAATAGCATCCAATCTTGGTGAGCTTTGCTTCTGGGCGGGGTGGGAGGGGTTTCAGAGAGTTCTGAGAGAACTCAGCCCACAGGCTTTCATGTGCAGGAGCAGGGAAACAAAATAAGCCTTTTGGGGGCCCATAAAATTGAACCCCAGAAGCAAAGGTCTCCAAACCTGGATGTTATTACCAGGAGGCCCTCCTGGAGCCACCCTGAAAGTCTGGTGCCTCTATCTTCAAAAATGTGCAGCCTGCCTACACACTCAGAAATTCCCCATTGGCTACAATGGAGCAAAGTCACTGCAAAACAAAGAATCTTGGGCACATTTCTTGGGGTGCCTGGAAGGGGTTATTTTTAAAGCTAGTGACACCAAAATTTCAGGGTATCATCTGTTAACTATTATTATGATGCCATCCAAGTTTGGTGAAGTTATGTTAAGGGGGACCAAAGTTATGGTCCCTCAAATGGGTAGCCCCATCTCCTGTTAGCTCCCATTGAAAACAATGGGAATGGGGCACCCCCTTTGGGGGTCCATAACTTTTCTCCCCCTGAACCAAACATCACCAAATTTGGATGGTATCACCAGGACAGGTTCTGGATGGCACCCTGAAAGTTTTGTGCTGCTAGCTTTAAAAATGTGCCCCCTGCAGGCCAGAATGTGAAAAACACTTAAAAATTTAAAAACACACAAACGACCCTGAAATGTTGGCGCCCCCCATGTGACCAAATGGGGGCGCCCGGGGACATAGGGTACCCCCTGTCCCTAGGCAGGAACGCCACTGTTTGGATTTCTCTACTTCTACTATTTAAAGCAGATGATTCACCACCCATCAGAGCCAAAATATTATCAAAGCACCAAACAGACTGTTTGCATAGTTGTGACTTTGGAACTGAGCCCCAAATCTCATATCTACTTTTGTATGGGAAAGACATCCAGAGGTGACCTTTTCAAGTAAGTTTTATTTAGTTTTGTTGATTCTTTTTTACCTTGTGTCACTTGATGGTTTGTAACCATTCCAGGGAATCCAACTGAAATCTGAAATTTTCTTGATATGTACATTGTCATCAACTCACAGATGGGTTATGGTTTTCAAGGCAAGGCAAGGCAAGATGCTCAAAGGTAACTTGCATTGCCCGCCTCTGTGTTGTGACCCTCATCCAAATATTAATGAGGGCTAACCCTGCTTAGTTTCTGAGAACTGACATGTTCAGACTAGCCTAGGCTATGTAGGTCAGGGTTAACAGCTCCAATACACATTTGTTTTCACCTGATTCACCTCACAGTTAAATTATAGTTAAGACTTGACCCTAAATTTCACTTTATTCTGACTCTGGTGAAAAAAAATGTTGCTAGTGAAAAGATCACAAACAAAGGACGTTTCCGCACGGGCATTTAATGGCGGCCTGGAGACGGCAAAAACACCGTCTCCAGGCCGCCATTCGCACAGGGGGCACGGCTGTGTCGCAGCCGCGCCGCCCTCGCGCCACCCGACCACCGGGCGGAATTTCCGCGTATTTCCAGAGCGCTTCTGGTGAGCCAGCCTGTTAAAATCCGCCACCTGGCTGCTGCCGCAGCTTAACGGCAGTGGCTTCGAGACGCCTCTCCCACCCGGCACTTACCTTGTCCCCAGGCCTCCGGTGCGTCGCCGAGGCCTGGGGATATGCCCCCCTGCCCTGAGCCGCTGGAGCAGGTGCGCAGGGCCAGGGGGGCGTGTCCCCAGGCCTCGGCGATGCGCCGGAGGCTTGGGGACATGCCGGGTCGGCCGGGCGCCAGTGCTCTGCGGCGCTTGGCTGCCTCGGTGTTTCTTTCCAGGATCCGTTCGCCAGGATTAGTCCTGGTTTTCCAGATAGGGTCTGATAATTCCTTGTCAGCTTTCGCCAGCATGGCCACTTGGCCATGCTGATAGAGGCTTTATTGGAATTGTAGTGTTCCTGGAACATCTGGAGAGTTTAGGTTCCTGCAATTCCCTGGTGGTGGACGGTCCCAGTGTCATCGGGTCAGTGTCGGAAACACCGACCCGGCCTTTTCTGCATTCATGCGGAAATGGCCATAGTGCAGCCAGACACTGTTAATGTCTATGACTATATGTGTGCTTTTAAATGTATATGGCACAAATATCAATTGAGCTCAGGCAGGGAACAGGTAGTTTTTAGAGTAAAATACTATGACAAAAAAAACCTAATGGTGATATCTGCCCTAAAATTTTGTAGGTTTGTGTTTTGAATCCAATAGCTAGTTGATGTCCTGTAAGATTTTCGTTCTTCTTTGAACAAGAGTGGTTGACATGAAATTATGTTTGACTATGCTAAAAGTTCTTTTATTTCCAGATAAAAGGTAATAGCATGTTTTAAAATATTGTTTGATATTTCTGTCATATTCTATAGGAAGACAGCTCTTGCGCCGAAAAACACCCACATTTTACCATACTATGCTAAAACTGTTTTTACCACTTGGCAGATTTATACAGAAAACCCATACAGTTAACAAAGTACCTTGGTCTCCCAAACCAAAATAGTTTGGTTGTCTGTAACATCCTGCTAAGAAATAAGGAAAATGTTACCCCACGTATAGGTGCTGGAGTTATATATTTAAAAAGCTAGATAACGGTGAAAATCAGGCTCTGTTTTGAATCACCATTGTGGAAAAGATGTCAATCATGTCATATTACACATAACACACAAACAAGTATATTTCTTTTCATTTGGTCAGGGACATATTTTTTGTTAAAATAAACAATTAAACAATTAACCCCCCCTCCCCAAATTTTGACTATAAAAGAATTCATGAGCTCTTCAGTCTAACTTTTGGGAATGTATTTGGCCTTCAGTCTGTTTGACCTTCAGTGCATTTAACGATGGCTGAAAAATGGCAACCCATTGTTTACATCTCTGGTGTCTGCTACCTGATTTAAGCTGGCCTATTTGATTTCTAAATATACATTTCCTTAGCCATAAATGCTGTCAAAATACAGAAACTGCTTATTGTTTCTGTAGAAAAGTAGAACCATGGCGGGCAGATTTTATTGGGTAATACTGGGAAATGCACTGCTGTGCAGGGTGGAAAGGAGAAGTAGTTCTATTTAAAAGTCTGTGTATTCATGCTTTTTTGGGTAAAATGCTACAAGCAATAGAGTACCTTGTGAAAATCACTACAAAATGTGTTACATAATTTACATAGTCCCAAGATTCCAGCTGGACAAAAATGCAAGAAGCGTACTGTGAAAATTAATAAATAAAAAGTATAAAGCTTCTGAGACTGCACTTTGTGAAAAAAGTGACCTCAAATAGAAACCATTGCCCTAGGCAAACCCCTATTCACAGGAGATGGTTTAAGTGAAAGTCTGATCTTCTCCATTTTGTTTTTCCTTGCTGATACACCTTTGCTGATTTCATAGGCATTCCTCTAAATTTTTGTCACTGGACTGAGACTCAAAATCTTAAAGGGGAAAGGAATATATCTGATTAAACATATATCTTATTTCTGAAATGATAGTCTGTAAATGTAAAGTGTATTTACAGTATTTTCACTAAACAGGTATACTGATGGTCTCTTTCTCATTATCTAAATACTACAACTTACATGAAAGGGATTTGCCACTTGACTGGCGTTTCCATAGTCCCTGAGGAGCAAATATATTTTCAAGTGAAATATATGTGCTAATTCAACTGACACCAGGCAGACCTGTCATCAGATGTGGGAGGTGGGAGGGATCAGCTATAGTACCTGCCAAACCTTGATATTATATGAAACCCAACTGGAGGAAACAGAGCCAGGGTAAAATAGATGTTAGCCTAGAAGTGAGAACATGTTATCAAGCAGGTCTGCCTGACATATGACATCATTCTTCCCTCTGCCAAATTAGGAATGAAGAGCATCAGACAATGCCCCTCCTAAGGGCATAACCACAGACATCTGATTAATAACAGCCTAGCTTTGACAAAGAACACCTGGCTCCGATTCTGCAATGAACTTGCAAAAATCAGCACCTTAAATACATCAGCAAACCCCCTGAACTGCTCTGTACCCTCTTTTTGTCAGAATAAGGAACATTCACCTCATCCTGAAGCCTCCTATCCAATCATTAAGGATCATCAAGCTTCCTGAGTTTCTTTGTTTTAATCTCATCAGCCCAGCCCAAAACTCATCAAGTCTTGGGCTTTCTCAGGTTTAATCTCATCAAATCATTTCCAGTGACATTGTCTGTTCCTAGTTTGCATTGTTCCAAGAGATTTCCTCTTTTGTGTTCATTTTTCCTATAACTAGTAGAGCCCCAAAAGCCTTAGTCCAGAGAGTCAATTTTTTTCTATAACTAAAGACTTAGTCCTTTGCTCTTGGAATTCCTCCTTGTACCTGATGTTATTGGTCATCCTCTCATTCTTTCTTGGTTCTCTCCATTTCTGGAATAATAATTATCACCTTCCTCCTATCAGTTCCTGCTATCACTCATCACTTTATTTTTTAGGTCTCAATCTCTGCATTCACAGGTGTTAGATCTCCTCTCACACAGTTGGTCTACCTCTAATTCCTTCAATATCCCAAAAGGCACACCCAATCAATTTGGGTAACACAGTGTTATCCTATCATGGTACTCAAGCTAAAAAAAAAAAGTGGCTTGGACTTTAAATATTCCCAAGCCACAGTTTTACCTTCCTTTTTGTATTCTGCTATTTCTCATGAACATCCTGCCCAGGAAAACAGCATAAAAATTTAACAAGAGATTAATAACAGATATCAGAAAAGCCCTGTGCAGATATTTTGAGTGTGTGGTGGTACAGAGCTAGTGTAACCTCCGCTTGTGGGTTCTGTGGGGCAGAACTTGGAAGAAGTTTGCAACAACTAAATTTTAAACAAAATGGTTTACTTTCTTAACATATGACAATTATCAAACATTAACATTTAACTTAACACTCCATTATCAAACATTAACATTTAACTTAACACTCCAAGCTCCTGTTCAAGTTTCATTCCAAGTCCTTCTAATTACAGTCTGATAATGCCAAGTCCATTCTTCCTGCTGGTGGTTGGCTCATGGAGACTCCAGAGGCTTGGTGAACTGGATTCAAGATGTTGAAAGTTCCCAGAAAAACATTTACCATTTACATACACAAAAACCCTGAAACAATAAATTCTAACATTTACAATATAGCAAAAATAAACAACTCCCTTCCCACTAGTTCCCAACAACATTGCAGTTACCTTAAACAATGTGTTAAGAGCTTATAAAAATCAATCAAGGTCCCAGCCGGGTAGCCTTGCTTCCTCCAACCTCATGAGTTCTTCTGCTTCTTTTCAGACTCCACCCCTTTCTGGGTCATCCCATTCTTAGCATAGGGGTTACACTAGCCCTCTGAGAATTTCAGAGAGACCCAGCTCAGACTACTTACAGCTTTTGAGACCTCCAGTACCATTATGGAAGAACCCTTAGAGGAGGAATAGGGAATAGTGTTGTCAGGAAATCTTGTCTGAGCTTAGAGCATCTAGATTCCATCCAAGTGGCTGTAGGATCAATTACCTTCCTAATAAGTGAAGGACAGGTGCAAGCCCTAACTTAGCATGATTGTCGATGCCTACATCAGGAGGTGGCACACAAGCAGGCTATAAAAGAAGAGGAGACATCAGTGAGTGGGATTAATAGGGGCTTTATTGAAGAGCTGGAGCTGCTAAAAACTGGTGCTGCTACAAAAAGCCCCCAGTGGCTAGACGGATGTTAAGAACCACAGTAAGTCTGTGGAGAGGGCACATCTTTCTGTCCTTTCTTCATTCCCTCTTCCCCCACCCTTGAAGCTCTCACCGACGACCACTCCCACTCCCACTCTTGAAGCTGTTCCCAATGACTATTCCCTACACTTGAAGCTCTTCCCACTGATGATTGCTGGAGTCTTCTTTTGGAGCACTTGCCTCTTCTTATTGGCCTGGTCAGGCCCAGGGTATGTAGCCCTACTCTTAAAGCTCTTCCCAATTATCCCCACCCTTTGTAGTTTTCCCCAACAACCTCACACCCTTTAAGCTCCTCCCACTTACCCACCAATGACTGCTGTCCTCTTTGGAACAGCTGCCTCCTCTCACTGGCCCAGGCAGGCTGGTGGTGCTGTGTAGCACTGTACTGGCGAGGGACAGAGGCAACTGCTGTGGGCATGGCTGGCCCTTCAAATACCTTTAGTCTTTCTAACTAGCCCATTCCTGCTTCATACCATCTTTTTAATGTCATGGTGCTCTTTCAAGAGCCTGCTCCCATGAGACCTTGCTGAGCATGCAAATTAACATAAGCCTAAGTACACATCATCTATCTGCTTGTCTAGGCTGACCTAAAGACTGTCTGACTATCTGTGGTCTACTAACCAGACCTAGGCCCCAAACCCTTTTTTAAAGTACATGCTTACATCTGTTTCTTCATAGTGCTAGAACATCCACGAGACAGAGACTCATTTCATTTGCAACTTAGTGAGCTGCATTCTGAGAGGCTTCTGCAGTTCTTAATTTTTAAAGAAAGTTTACTTGGATGTCTTTAACAGCTCCAGAACTCGTTATATAAGTTCAGCTTTTCAAAGCACAGAATCAGATTATTCAGTTTTGCTAATATCCAGATTCTTTTTCTTTATAGCTAACTTAGCGCTGCTATCCATAAGTCTTGTGCAACATTGTGCCTACTTCTAAGGAGAAGCACAACAGAATATTACTGATTCCATAGTGGCCTTGTAAGGAGAGACCTAGAGGTGGTCTCTGCATTATTTAAAATAATTCAAGACTTTTCCCCAGCAACAAATGCATAAATGCATCATTCTCTCTTTACCAGCTTTAGCCGTGATCTAAAAATGGTGCAGTTGAAAGGGAAAATGAAACGAAGGTTGAAAGAGAAACGCCAGCCAATGTGCACATGAAATTTTCTCTTGGGTTTCCCTGTAAAAGGGTCTCATGGCAAATACCTAAATTACTTCTGAAGTTTGAAAAATCAGTTAGAGGGCTGTCTCAGGGGGCAGATTCTGAAAATAAAACCAAAAAAAAAATATATCAGGAGCATAAACAGAACACAAGTTTATTTCTTTTTGGACATTTGTTTAAAGTTCCAAGGATCAGGAAGACTCCTAACAAATTATAATAATCCTGTATTCAAAACTCTGTGGAGTCTTGCTTCTTACAAGCCAGGCCAGCATCAGCATACTCTGAGGTGGGGCAACTGCCAGGATCCAGTTCTGCCAGCCTTCCCTCGTGCATATCCCCTGCAACCTGTCTGCAAGTGCTTTCCCATCTGTTTGTTTGAAGCGCCCTGCCACCCATGCTTCCAGCTGCCCAGCATCATGGGGAAAGGCATGTGGCGATGTTAGGGAAAAGGTCTGCAGGTAGTGCAGGCAGCAAATGGGTTTACAAGGGGGTGAACACAGATGGGGTGAAAAGATTTGAGCGGGGTGATGGTTGGCTAATGGGGATCTGAGAGTATTTTCTGTCTTGGGCCTCTCAAAACCTGGAACCAGCCTGGCTTACAAGCACAGAGAGAACTATGACTAGGCAGCCACAAGACAACAGGTGTTTTTTTACAGTAATTAATCTACACATTTTCATTTACATTTTTGTCCCATGTTCTGTCCTGGAGTAGCATACTGAAAAAATACCCGCAAACACATGTTACACATAATGAATTGTGTTTTGGGAAGTCCATAATTTTGGGTGAACCACAAGAGGGCAACATAGCCTTGTCATAACTACAGCAGCATGTGATGTATGATCTGTTTTGAATACAAATGTGCAGCCCAGATTTGACCTGTCCCATTTCCTAATATCCTCCCCAAACCTGCATCATAATTACAATAAAAGTCTTTAAGGTAAGACGTGCACATTTGAATAAGCACAGGGTGAAAACTTGCAATGTATCATACATAATACAAACAGTCTTGTAAGGGGGGGAAAAAAGCAAGTTGACACATTTGAAGAGGAAATGCAAACAGAGACAGCTGGTGGCTATGGTTATGCCAGGCAAGAGGATAGAACACTGCTCCAAGGGTGAGAAGCTGTTAAAGAATCCGCACAGCACCCATGAGAAACAAGTACTGCTATTCCCAGTTCACCCATATAGAGATGTACCAGGTGTTACTTCTTCATTTAGTTGCAGCGCTAGGTATTTCGGGTGGAGTGGGGGAACAATCTAGTGAGCACACAGAGAGAGAAAAGAGGAAGATAAACATAGCAGAAAAATGGGAGAGAGACATGTCTTCTGTTATTTTTTTCATTTCAGGTGCTCAGGATGCCTTCCTGTGCTCTCTTTTTTTTGTACAAAATTAATCTCAACTGCAGCAGTGTGGTAGTGAATGCGACAGAAATTAGAGCAAAGATTATATTTAATGCACTGGGATATTCAAAGTCCACCACTACCATACTTTATGCCTTTTCACAGCTTAAATTTTTTATGCTCCGGTAAGTACTTTTGCTTCCAGTAGTGAAAAAGAGGAACAAGAAGAAAACAGGACATTTAGAACTGGCACCAACTGGCAGCATGTTGATTCATGGAACTAGTAATAGCATATTGTTTTGTTTTTAATGAAAGGCATGCTCACATAGACAGACACTGGGGAGCAGTTAATATTACTCTAGATTAGAAGCAGTTTTAAAAATGGAACCACAAGGCACAAGAATGCTATCCTCCATGCAGACTATATCTTCGCTCTTCAGTAACAATTTATCTCAGTCACTTTAGCACAGCCTGTTTTAGACTGACAAATTTAAATTGAATAGTAGAGCTGTGGGGTCCACTATTATTTCAGTCTGAGACATCCCCATGTCTTAAACTTTATCATAGGGTGTTAGGGACTTTTCACACAGAGAGAAAAATCAGTATCCATAAACATGAAACGCATTATCTATAAGAATAGCAGAACATAAGCATTAATGTTGAAGACCCCAACATTTTTAATGTGGTAGTTTTGTAGTGGATTTCTGTTTTGGAGATGGTGTTACCAGGAAATATGAAAATGCAGAACCCTACATAAGGAAATATGTGACAAACTACAGTTAGACCCAGTGGGTAGGGAAAACCCCTACCATCAGAATAAATTGAAAGGTTTTTTTTAAAAAAATAAAGTCATCACATATCCTTCCTTGAATATTTTAGACATGGAAAATATCATTGCTTGGGCTAGGAAAATATCATTTTTGGTATGACCAGCACACAGAAAGCTTGAACTGAAAGTCATCTTGTAGGCTTCAAACTCCTCAAACAGTACTTGGTGAATCTCTGACTTTAATGATACTATCCTTATTTTTTAAATAAATACTGTATTAAAAATATTTCAAAGAAGTGTGGAGAAACAAAAAGGAAACGCACAACTTTGTTAAAGCTAATAAATCAACAGGAAGTCTACTAATTAACAAAATAATGCAATTAGTAAAAAAAGACATCCAAAATCTTTTTGAAACAAAAATGTTTAAATTTGCCTTTGGAATGGGTGAGGGCATATGGATCTCTGGTGGGAGGCAACGGGACTGACAGAAAACACCCTGCTTCTTCTGGAACCAAGCTAGTCTTCACAAAAGATGGTGTTGGCACAATGACCTCATTTGTAGATCTTGAAGGTTCATATGGGATGAGATACTCCCTGCCATGATCAGGATCTACACTATTTAGGGCTGAACGTAGTACTGGCTTAAACCAGCACTTTGAATAGGACCCAAACATCCATTGGCAGCCAGCATAGTGTCTTTATTAATGAACAGTTGACAGTATTCCGATATAGACCTAACTATCATTTGTCTGGTATCCTTGGGAAGTGACATAGAAGCAAGTTTATTAGATCTCTTCATGCTTGTTTCAGATGGTTTCCAAACCAAGACAGGCATCCCTGGAACCTTTAAAAAATTGCATTTTTCTTTTCTTTTTCAAAACTTACAAAGCCTACCAGCACAATAAAAATAATAGCTGAGATTCCTATGTGTTTTCAGTAACTAGCTCACTGGCATGCCTGAATATGATTTAGGTTCACACAGAGACATAGAGCTTTTGGCTTGTAGCCCACAGCATCAAAGTGCCCCATTAGCCAGTGATCAATAGGAACCTGTCAGCATGATTAGTCAGAAGTAACTGGCACTGTGCTCAACAGGACTTAATCCCTGCTTACTATTGCCTTCTAAATATCTGAGACATCATATTTCTACAATAATCCTTTTGTTTAAGGGGCTGTACATGGCTATACAAATCGAAACCATCTTGAAGAAAAGCTGGTTAAATAGAATCTCTAAGTCTGCAATCCCTTCATATGCATGTTTGCTTATGAAAAAGGCCCATCAAACCTCTAAGTTTGCCTGAGATATGGTGTTGACAAGCAATATAGAGAAGTTCAAGCTAGTCTATACCACATCCCTGAGTTTGCCACATAAACATGAAACCATATTAAAGCTTGATTTTTACCTTTTCTAAATGCTTGTGGGAACCACAGAGTAGGGGAATGATGCACTTCTCCCCCCTCCCATTTTTGAGAGTCATTTCAGCTTTTGAAAATGGTGCAGGAGGGGAGAACAGGATAGCCTCATCCCCTTCCACCTCTGTCCCTGGGAAAATTGGGCCCCTGTGGTTCTAAAATTGTTGCACATACCCATGACGGGTACAGGGACACAGCATTGTCTAGTTTGGTCCTAAGGTACTGGTATTTTGAAGTGATAAAGCAAATTATATCACTTCAGGCTGCAGGCAGGAGATACCATTTTGGAATGGACACCAACGCTAAAAATACAAGAAGTTAAAAAAACCCTAGTAAATCTAGTTGGACAGTTGCCATCATTTCAGGGAGTAAGGGAGCAATCTTAGTTTTAATATACCTCCTGGAGTTTGAAATGAGAAAGTCTTCCTACCATCTCATTTCACTGCATGGTGATCTTGTGTTGTACAAGTGGAACTGAGCAATGGAGCATATTTAGTTCCAAACGAAACATTGTGTTATGTGTGCTTAAAAACAGAATTGCCTCAATAACAATGAGAGATTGAGGACAATTTCAAACATCACAGGATAAGTTGGTTAGAAGAAGAAGAATTTGGATTTATACCCCACCTTTCTGTTCTGTAAGGAGACTGCAAAGGTTGAGGTCCTCTTGAAATGCCCCTTTGTTGCTCTGGAGGCTTCCACTGCTGTGCAAAACTCCTCCATAGAAGAAATGGGGCCAGTTTTCCCACCTTGCCACTCTGACCCACCCCACCAATGGACAGGCACCCTCCCCCCCTTGAAGTGAAAAAAAAACAGCAGAAGAAACCTTGGTTTTTAGAAAGAAGAGAGAAACTTTGGGCAGAAAAGTAGTGTGTGCAGACACCGTGAATGGGACTTCACTAAAGTTGAAGTGATGTGCTAATTAATTAAAAGTCTAGAAATGTTGGTTTAACTAATACTGCAGTCTTGTTGAGTTATGAGTAGAATGTTCCAAAGGAAAATATCTAGCCATAAAGAACACAAATCCCTACTCAGCCATGAAGAATGAATAACATTGGTCTGAGACAAGTCACCATCCTAGTTTAAATTACCTGGATTTGTTCCTCTAATGGTGGCACTTCCTAGGGCAAGGAGCTTTCCATATTCCCATTAGTGGAATGGGTCCACAGGGTCCCACCCAAATGCTGCTATTACAATAAACGAAATCAGAATCAGGAAGGACTCTAGTCACAAAAAACTGCCATGCAAAATAACAACAACAACAAAGCCTAACTGGTGTATAGTTAGATCAATATGTACAGGTGTACATCATAATAATTCCTGTCAAGTTAAAACAAACTGCAGCTAATTTCATATCAAGGGCCCCTTCTGCACACGCAAAATAATGCATTTTCAAACCACTTTCACAACTGTTTGCAAGTAGATTTTGCTGTTCCGCACAGCTTCAAAGAGCACTGAAAGCAGTTTGAAAGTGCATTATTCTGCATGTGCGGAATGAGCCAAAGTCATTGAGCTAAAGCCTAGAATTTCTAACATTTGTTAGAAACTACAATCAAAGGATCTTAACTAGAGGACAGGAAATTGTTAACTATACTAAAGTAACTAAATTGTATTATGCTCTTACAACTCATAAACCAATCAGGGGTGAAAACTATGACATCCTTTCATTTCCCCATTAAGTTTACTTCTGAGCTTGGCTTTAGACTAAGTTAGAAAGAGATGTTATCCTTAAAAATCATCCTATCCTGACAAAGAGTCAAATCCAACCAGCTTCTCCACTGGTGAAAAGAGGATGAGGGGTATCATGGGACCTGCATGGACAAATGGGGAAGGGTCTGCAATAAGGAGAAGAAAAGGCTGAGTGAAAAGCTGGCTATAGAAATGCCAACTAGCACTAAAATATTGTGCTGAAAAGTGCCGTCAAATAGCAGTTTACATATGGTGACCCCCATGGGGGTTTCAAGGCAAGAGGCATTCAGAGATGGTTTGTCATTGGCTGCTTCCCTGTGGGCTTAGAGAGGTCTGGGACAGCTGTAACTGGCCCAAGATCAACCAGCAGACCTTTTGTGGAAGAGTGGGGAATCACACCAGGTTTTCCAGAATACAGTTTGCTGCTGTGATAGACTGCAGAAGAAAAGTGTAAATTTAAAAGTGCATTTCTAAGCAAAGTGTTGTTTACATTCAGAGTGAAGCACAAAGGCTTAGGAACAGAACAAGCCACCTGGTTGGCTGTGGCATCCTGCACTCTGATTGATCTAAAGGGTTAGATGATAAAGATGGGGAGGAGGTTAACTCGTCAGAACATTTGAAGAGGCTTTTGCTCTTTAGAGTTCCTGGTGTTAAAAGTTATGTGCCTTAACTGTGTTTTAAAGCATGACCTCTCTGAAGGTATGACTGGATTTACTAGTATCTGTGGTGAAAGCAATAACATACACTGACTGAAAGAACTGTTAGAGGAATTTATAAAAGGGCAAAACTGAAAGGTCCTATATAGATCAACCAGTGAGGAATATCTTCTAGTTAGGGAAGAATTCCAGTATACCAGTTAATCCGGTGTATTGGGTTTTGTTTTGTGTTTCCTGAGTTTTAGTTGAGAGATTTTCTAACTGTGAGGGCTGAGTGTGGGTACTGAGTATATGTGCCAAGCCTGTTAGAACTCTCTGTGTGTGAACAAGCATTTAGCCAGAACATCTTAAGTTTAAGGAACTGTACCCTCTAAGAAACCTCTACCGGTACATAATATCTAAGCTGAACTGTAACTGAGAATTGAAACTGAATATTATTAAGTCTATGCTTAAAGCTAAATACTGAAGCTCTGTGCCAAGCACTAGTGTATATATATTTCTCATACTTTATTTGCCTCATCCACTCCATCTCCCTGGCCATTTCCACACGGGCAGAATATGGCAGCCTGGGGACGGCAAAAACGCCGTCCCCAGGCCGCCATTCGCACAGGGGGCGCAGCGAGGTTGTTGGGAAATGCTGGCTTGGAGCCGCTGCTGTGCGAACGGCAGCGGCTCCAAGGCACCTCCCCCCCACTCCCTCCCTTCACTTACCTGGTCTCTGGCCCTCTGGCACATCGCCGGGGCCTGAACACACGCCCCCCTGCTCTGCGACGCTGAAGCAGGCGCGCAGGGCAGGGGAGGCATATCCCCAGGCCCCCGCGATGCGCCGGATGGACGCAGGAACGGTAAGTCCACAGGGCGACGGCGCCCAGGGGCACCCGTCTTCCCGGTTCTTTCTGGGACCGTCCATGCAGATGGTCCCAGCGGCGTCGGGTCGCCGTCGGTTACGCAGTGCGGAAGCAGCCCCTGAGTTATTCATCTTCTTTTCCCATCTCCTCTCTGTTAATAAACTTTTTATTCTGTTTAAGTTTAAAATCTGCCTCAGTTCTTATTTTGCATACATTATTAAGGGGTTTACCTAAAAAGTAAATGGGCAACCCTCACTTTCAGGGTCAATCATAGGGCTGAGGGAAACTACTTATATCTTGCCAGGGAAAATCAGCAAAATCTGACTACCTAGGACAGTGCAAGTTTTCCCTTCATGAAGAAGTTAAAGAAGGTGGGGAGCTGGTCAGTCACAGACACTCTTAATCATTATGTCACATTGGCTCTCTTTACCAGTTCTGAATTCTCATAATAATAAGAGTTGTAGTAATCATACAAGCTCACTCTTTTCTTTGTTTCCTTCTTCATTTCAGATCTTATTGTAGCCAAGCAGCAGGAAAAAATTGCCTTTCAACATCAGCATCATAATTTTTACAGATTTATTTTTTGTCATGTCTGGCTTTAACTAGACCTACATAGGATCTTTTTCAGCCAATTAGAAACAGAAAGCAACTGGTGAATACTTCATGCTAGAAACCGTTAACTGCTATTTTGAACTGAACACCTCTTTTCTATTACCTTTCTATTTCACGCATGTCTTTGTAAGGGTGGTTTTGGAGAAAGTATTTCCTTTCTTCACCCTTCCAATAAAGAAATGAAACATCTTCTGAATTTCTAAAGCTGATATTTCATTTATCTCTCATTTAAAATGAATTGCTGTGCTCTGATGACCTACTTGCTCTTGCTTCTTACGGAGGGAGAATGAGAAATCATTGTGCTGCTTGCTTTCTTTTAAACTCACCTCTCCTCACTGTTGGCATTTGCACAGGGGCAAGCGAAATGGTCCATACCCATGTGCAAACACAGATGTAACAGTCATGAGTCATCAGTTAAAACATATGCATGCAGCTAAGGGGATAATATTACCTAATAAAATGCTTGCCTCAAGGGAAAGTTAAAGTGCTTTGCAAATCTATATACATCCTGTTGTGGGCAAAGGTGGGGAGCAGATGAGGATAATAACGTTTCTGAAATAAATCTGACAAGAAGTTTGAGTAGGCTCAGCTATCTTCCAACTCCAAACTGTTTAGCTGCAACACTAGCAGCTTAAATATTCATGACCTCATTGTTAACCTATTGATTCCAAGACTGTATCCACTTTATACAATGAGGTGAGTTGTATATTCAGAAAATCTTGATTAGGACAAAATTAAATGAATGTCATTTTTGATGGTCACACAAACTCTTGAAATATGTAAATGGATGTTTTATGAATGGTTCTTCTGCTACATCAATAATTGGATAGAACAGATTTTTTAAAAATGGTTCAAAGGGACTCTTTTAGCCCTATCCCAGTGGTGAGGCAGGTGGCTGCAGTCCCACCAAGGCTTCCTGATGGCACAAGCAAGCTTGCAAAACAACACAGCTTCCCCACTGCCAAGGAGCCTCTGTGGGGCAGGGTAGACTTATATGACCCCAAAGGTCCTGAATTTCCTGCCGCCAGCATAGCCTGGTAAATGGCCTGGAGGAAGCCAACTAATGTTAACTCTTCCCCCAGCCACATGTCTGGACCATCCTACTGCACTGGCAGGGGTGCTGGTGCAGTGTTTTGTACTGTGTTAAGCACCAGGGGAGGCTGGCAGCAGCCGAACACAAGCAGTTTCACTTTTCCACTAGGGCCGTGGTGGCGAACCTTTGGCACTCCAGATGTTATGGACTACAATTCCCATCAGCCCCTGCCAGCATGGCCAATTGTAGGGGCTGATGGGAATTGTAGTCCATAACATCTGGAGTGCCAAAGGTTCGCCACCACTGCACTAGGGTAAGTGCCCCAGGGAGGGAAAACCCACCAATGTGAAGGTGTACCACTCCCACAAACCCTTTCCCCCCTTCAGATGGAGCTCTTTAACATCTAAATGTGCCCTTTTTCCAGGTAGTCCAGAGTTTGGGGCTGGGTTATTAATATGCAGATAACACCCAGTTGTATCTGTACATGGATATAATTTATTAAAAGTTTTTAAAATGCAAAAAAAAAGACAAACTGAAACAGCAAGGGGAAAAGGGGGGATTCCCAATTTCTTCTGCACCAAAGATAAACACAGTTAAAATTTTACCTCTTGCTGCCTAGTTACCATTATGAAATTATAGTTCACTTAATTCTTACTTATTATTACTAATTAAATAAAATCCACACTTTTGCCTATTATATCCAGTTTTTGATACTCTTAGTCTTCAAATCCACAAATCAACAGCTCATTTTTCCCCCTGGTAATCAAAAAGCCTATCAGGAGGTTCTGGTTATCAATAAACATAGATAAATTATTTGCTCTGATCTCTGTCAAATCCAGTACTTTCACAAACATGCCCCCAGAACACTCTCACAACGCCCCTGCAGGGGCGCATGCCCAGTGCGTTGCACACCCCTCATCCCCTTCGTGCTATGCCACTGCTGAGTGCCCAAACTGGGATGATAGTGCACGTGCCCACAAAGAGGGCTCTGAGTGCCACCTCTGGCATGTGTGCCATAGGTTGGCCATCACTGGTCTAGAAGACACAAAAGGCAAGTCTCTGGTTTTATTTGTATATTACTCTTTAAAAATCTTCTGGAGCCCTTCAGGGGTGGGTGGTATTAATAAATAATTATTATTATTATTGAATGTATTTATGGGGCTTTCCCCACTGACAGAGTTGAACTGGTTTCTACCTAGGTTCGCCTCAGTGAATCCCCACTGCCACCGAGCTCAACATTGTTTTGTCTCAGTCCCCTCCCCCTCCGAACTGCGACATCCTTGTCGCAGTTATGAACTACACTTTTCTGCTGGAACAAGGTTCGTGAGTACCGCTTCAAAGCTTCAGGTGAGAGCATCGAAACGATAATTCATCTATCCGTCTCAATCCAATCATTGAGTCAGCTTTTGTTGTGGCATGCGCAGAACTGGAGAGTCGTGGCGGACAGAAAGCGCATGTAACTGTAAACTGTAAACTGTAAAAACTGTAAAAAAAAGAACTCTCCCATTTCCCGTTGTAACAAAAGCGCCAATCATTATCAAGGAGTGAAACAGGCACCAAGATGATACCACCCACTTAGCTCGGTTCCAGGGGGCCAACTCAGTTGCTGTGGGGACAGCCTGGAATCGCCCTCCACTGAAGGGAACCGAGTTGACCTTAGCTCCCTTCTGTAGTGGGGAAAGCCCCTATAACAAAAATATTTTAGAAGTGTTGTTTTTTAAACCCACATTTCTTTACTTAAGGACTCTCAAAGCAGCTTTCAATTGGCTTCTCTTTCCTTCCCCACAACAATAATTTGATGTAGGTGGAATCAAGAGCATTCTGAAAGAATTGTGACTAGTCCAAGGTCACCCAGCAGGCTTCATTTGGAGAATGGGGAAACAAACCCAGTTCACTAGATTAGACTCCACCTGTCATGTAGAGGAGTGGGGAATCAAACTTGGTTTTTCAAATTACAGACTGCTAGTCTTGACCACTACATCACACTGGCTTTATTACAAGTTGGCTTGGCTGTATTACAAGTTCACCATGAATGGTAAAATCAGTCTTCATGATGTTCTCATTTTCAACGTGTTTGGAACGTTTTTATACATTTTTCCAGTTTCACCAGTGAAAAATACCAATGATGCATCGTTTTATAGAAATTCTTTTTGAGACTGGAACTTAATGTAAATTAAAGATCCTTTAACCACACACATCGATCCATTTGTATGTTATCCTTAAAGTTACTGGCCCATTTTATCATACAATCTTTCACTCATTCTACCTTGTTTCAAGTATCAACAGAAGCTTATACATTTTAGCAATAATGATCACCAGCAGTGGCATAGTGGTTAAGAGCAGGTGCATTCTAATATGGAGGAGCCGGGTTTGATTCCCGCTCTGCCGCCTGAGCTGTGGAGGCTTATCTGGGGAATTCAGATTAGCCTGTACACTCCCACACACACCAGCCGGGTGACTTTGGGCTAGTCACAGGTTTTCAGAGCTCTCTCAACCCCACCCACCTCACAGGTTGTTTGTTGTGAGGGGGGAAGGGCAAGGAGATTGTAAGCCCCTTTGAGTCTCCTAGAGAAGAGAAAGGGGGGATATAAATCCAAACTCTTCTTCTTCATCATCATCATTCATACATAGTTCTACTTCAAATTCAAAACAATGAGATCATTTATCTGCTTTGAACTTTTTAAATAATTGTGCATAGAAATTCGTGATAGTATGTCCTTCTGCTACTAAATCTCCTCTTGATTTCATTTCCCATTCCCCTGAGAAAAGTCCAGTATATTACTATATGTTAACTACCTATTTTCCAATATAATTTCTTATCTGTACAGGGCTTCATGTAATGAGAGTCATAATGGTGTTTTTTGACATAGCCCACGTTTATGTTTGTCCCATATTCTCAGAATGGCACATCTAATGCAATGATTTTAAAAATCCTTATTAAAATTAACATTGTCACACCATTAATAGCCATGCTGTCTGAATTTCATATCACAACCCTCTAATTCCAGCAATCTTCTATTTCTTAACAAAACCCATTATTTCAACCAAACCAAGCAACAAGCAGCAAAATATAATTGCTGCAGATGGTGAGACCTTTCTTCGCTCAATAATCACACAACAACGACAGGCTGGAAAAGGAATGGGCCGCAGCCCAGTTTATTAAATATATAATAACACAAACAAAACAGAACTATGTACATTAGAGCTGGGCAGCAAATGGGTCGCACATCACATCCCAATACCCATGGGACTGACGGGAAGGGAAGCCCCAGAGATAGCACTCCGGCTTCACCCTTCCCGCCCATGCTGAGGAGGCGGGCACCGGCTAAGCCCATGGCCGCCTGACAGCCCAGCCTCCTCCCATTCTTGCTGGGGTGTCAGGCACCGGCTAAGCCCATGGCCGCCTGATGGCCCTACCCAACCCCACTCCCTGGGGTGTCGGGCAGCGGCCCGGCCTACCGGCCTGCCAGCCTGCCCGCCCCACCCCCGGCCCTACCACAGGGCACAAGCCTGGGAGACCCAGCCGGAAGGCTTGTTTTTCCCCCCAGATGTGTGAACCCGTTGCAAACCCACCACAAGCTGCTCCCCTTGCAGCTCCCCGCCCCAAGCTCCTCAAGCCTGAGCCTGTCCAGACCGGACCCAACAGAGAAGAGTGTAGCGCACCGATTGGATCCACAGGTCCATGCCCCACCCGGGACAGGCGGGCGCCATCCGGCGCAAACAGGTTCTTTGTTGGTCCCGGGTGATTTCTAGGCGTGGTCCGCCACCGCTCCCCCGAGGGAGAGCACCACCTTGGCGGCACGCCTTATTTACTTTCCTGCAAGCCCTGTCCCACGGCAGTGGAGGTCCACCGCTCCCACTCCAGTGGACCTGCTGAAGCCGCAGCTCAGACCAAACCAAAGTCATGCCGGGCCGATGCCTGGCCCGAAAGGAGCTCCGAAGCGTGATGTGGCCACCGCGATGACTGAGGAGCTCCAAGCCCTGACCTGGCCTGGAGATCCTCCTCCTCCCCAGGTGGATGACCAGGAGATCCGGCGGTGTAGCCTAACTGAAAAAATGTACTTTTCGATGAAGAGCTTGGGCTCCAGCTCATGCCAAAGCATGTTCCCTTGCCCCCCCAGCCATGTGATTCTTACGTGATCCCCAAGTCCGAGATGCTGGCCCCAGTCGGATGAGCAGGCGTAGTCCCCGACTCCGTTGATGAGGCTGTGCCCCATGACCCACACCTGTCGAAAAACAGTCTGCGGCGTCCCTGGAGGCACTGTGAAGAAAATCAACAAGTCAGATGGGGGCGAATGTAAGCCCAAAAGGCCCCCGACCGCCACCTCCCCAAGGTTCGGATGTCCTCCTGGGCCCTGCCCTCCTGCGCTGCGGACGTGGCGGCCCCAATACGGAAGGAGTGCAACCCGAAATCAGCGGCTGGCAGCCCGGCCCGAGCCAGGCATGCCCTGAACACTGCCAGCATTTGGAACCTGGTGAGGGGGGAACCGTCCTCATGTATCAGGAGCATGAGGCCTGTGCCGGAGCCAAGAGATGAGGGAGGCGAGGGGGCAGGTGGCGTCGCCCAGCAGGACCGGCATGGTGACCCAGGCACCGCGGCCTTCCTGGTCGGTTTTGGAATGGGCAAGCCAGGCATAAACCATGTCCCCGGACAGGACTAAATGTCTCCTTTGTGCAGCGCCGGTGCTGACGGCCGCGGTCCCTAGTGGGGAGGACAACTAGCTCCCCGGGCCTGAAAGCCCCCATGGTGCGCCCAGGTGGAAAGCTGACTGCGAAAGTAACCGCTCATAGCGTGAAGCGGCATTCACCTGCCGCAGGCTCCCTCGGGTGATCAGCCCTTAACACCTCCCTGGTGACTGGGCGCCGGAGGTCCCTCTGACTGGGGCCCACCCGCCACCAGCCTGCCACCAGCCGACGAACAACGAATGCCTTGGTCACATCTGGGAAGCCCAAAACCCTGCAGTAAAAGGCGATGCCCGCCAATTGCACCCCCATGGAGCATGGGTGCATCCCCCGCCCATGGAGTTGTACCAAATACTCAAGTAGAAGGCCTGTGTCCACTCCCCGCCACACGGACAGAGCTTCCCTTGGACGCTTCTGCGTAGTTCGAGGAAGTGCAGCGTACGGCTCTGTGCGGTGACTGCCGCACAGCGTGGCCGGGCGCCAACGGAAGTTCAAAACACCTGTGATGACGGCATTTCGCATGCCAAGGTTCCACAGGGACGCCCGGCACTGTCGCCCGGGGAACATCTCCGCCCGAGGGCCAGACAGCCGGAATGTCCGCATCCACCTGCTGGCGTAGATAGAAGAGCATCAGCTGATCTCATTTTGCTGGAAAAAACCTGGAGCGAAAAGCAGCTTTAAAAGGAAATGTTGCATAGGTGAGGGCAAGGTAAGAACAAGAATCACCGAACCAAACGCGATGACCCATGCTACAGAATTTTGCTAGACTGCCTGTTCACCCACGCTGCACCACCAGCCTGGTTGTCGCGACCAGAAAAGCACCCTTTTGTTGGAGCCAGAGATTCGTGCCAAATGTGCACCGCCACCAGGGATGGGGGAAAAGTTCTGGAGGAAAGTGAGGTCCCTGGTGATGCCCCCCCCTGCATTGTAAGGCACGCTGGAGGCCAGAAGGCCCTGTGCCGCACTGACCCTTGTGAAAATACACACCAAAACCGAAGTGGAGCCCCGGAGGCATCAGAGTGCACCTGCAACTCCAAGCCGGGCTCCAGAGGTGTCTGCCACAAAGCGAGATGCCCGTTAGGAGGCGAAGGACAGCCTTGAACCTGGGGGAAAGGACAGCCAGACCTGCAGATTCGCTCTTTTTTAGGCCCCGGGAGACCCTGATGCTTGGTGGGTCAGGGGACTTGCAGCCAGACAACGATCTCACCAGCCGGGAACAGAAGGCCCTGCCTGGTGCAACCACCCTGCAGGGGAAATTGGGAGGTGGCTCCAGTGGGACTGCACCAGGGCGCACTCTGCATTTGCACAGGGGGAGCACGGACTGAAGCAGGTTGGTTAAGGCCAGGAGTTTATGCCAGCCAGGAGAGTGATGGCGTGCCTTTAGTACCGTGATCCAGGTGGATGCCCAAGTAGCTGAGGGCGGGAGGGGCCCTCCGTCTTGTTGAGGGGCCAGGGGGACCCCCAGCTTCGGCAGCCATGGTCTGGAAAGCCTGCAGGGCGACCTCGCGACTCCCTGGTACCCTGCTCTGCCGGAGTGAACAAGAAATCATCTTAAGTAATGGGTCATCAGCCCGGAGGGCACCCGCTACGCCTGGAAGGCCCATTCGAGGAAAGTACTGAAAGCCTAAAAGCGGCACAGGCAAAGGAGCAACCCATGGGCATGGCCTTGTCCACGTACCACATACCCTGGAAGTGGATGCCCAACAGCTCGAAATCCAGCGGGGGATGGGCAGGAGCCGGAAAGCCTACTGGATGTCACATTTTGCCAAGGAGGCACCCGTGCCGGCCTGTCTGATGAGGCAGACAGCCTCGCCCAGGGTGGCGTACCGGACTGTGCAAAGCTCAGGGTCAATGTAATCGTTCACTGAATCGTCCCGGGGGTAGGAGAGGTGTTGAATTAAACGAAACTCCCCCGAGCCCTTTTTAGGCACTATGCCGATGGGGGAGACCCGAAGGTTAGGGAGAGGAGGATGGCTAAAGGGGCCGGCGATGTGACCGGCCTTGATTTCCTTTGCAAGCTTGTCAGCCACCACACCCGGGTGATCGCAAACAGATTTTAAGTTGCTTTCCTGGTAGGCCTTCCTGAGGCCGCGATAAGGGATCCTGAAACCTGTCGAAAAACTATCACCCAGCATGCGCGCCGCGCGCCTGTCGGGATAATATCGCAGCCAGTCCACCACACCCCACGCCGGACGGGTGTGGGAGACCAATAGACCGCTACAGTGGGCGCAGGAGTTCTACAGGTGCTTCTGGGCGGCGACGATAAGCTGCCCTGGCCACCCGGCATCTTTTGGGAGGGCCCGGCGCTAGGGGACCGGGCCTCCCGAAGGGGAGGGGCGCCGGCTGTCGTGGGGCAGCCCGCCTCGCTGTGATTTCCAGAAGCAGTTGGAGCAAACGTGCTAACAAACCTTGCATTTGGGCTCGCCGCTGGCAAGTGTCTCTATTGAATTCCCAAAGAGGAGCCCTTGGCCCTCGCCCAGCCACTAAGTAAGCCCTGGCCGGACTTGTCCGGGAAGTGGGGTTCCACGGCCCCTTTCATGGCAGGCTGGAGCCCACGACGCCATCCATGTTTGGTGCGTGAATGAGATCCTTCCAGCGGAAACGAGCTTGTCTTATGGGAAGGCGCTTCTTAGCGTATGACAGCCTACGTCAGTGAGGCTATGGAAGCCCGGCTTGGGTTCGCTGGCCAGCGCCCGAGACCCCGCAGAGCACATGGGCCATATGGGCCGCCAAGTGCGCCAAGCCCGCGAGGTGGGTAGAGCAAGCCCCGATGAGGAGCTAGGTATTTGGTGAAACCCCTGCAGCCAGTTGTTGAAATTCCGGCTCAGCTGCGCCGGAGTCCCTCTCCGGTTTTTTTTGTCGGACCTTCCCGCCCGACAAGCCATATGTTCCCCCACTCCCACCGAGGAAACTTGAAAATATCCAAGTAGTACCCGTCAAGGGCCCGCTCCCGGAGTTTCCTGGGGAGATGGGACCCGGGAGGATTGCCGTTGTGCGTCAGGGGCTGGGAGCCAGGAGACGGCGCCACGCTCACCTCTAATGCGTCTACGCTTCAGCGAACAGCCAAGGGAGAGGGCGGGCACCTTTTCCCGTTGGAACCAAAGAACTCCCCCCGCCTAGCCTGCAGAGTCGGCCATTGTCGCCTCGGTAGACTCCACCTGGCGATGAAGAGCTGGAGAGAGACAGTCTGGAAGGAACGGGAACGCCAGCGATGACCACGCTTCTTCCACTCCGGCCCTCACGCTTCGGAGAGGGACCCGACGGGCAGCGATCCACCGACGATGGACGCGCTGACTGGTGGGGAAAAGCTGGAGGTCCTCCGCCCCATTTCCACTGCGTGGTGCCCGCAGCGCCAGCCACGCCAGCCCGGCCCTTTCAGTCGGCGCGGTGGGTTCAGATTCCCCTGCACTGCAGGGGGTCCCCGAATCCCCCGCCCGCTCCGCCGAGGAGCTTGAGAAAGGTGTGCAGCAGCATGTCCGGGCCAGGTTCCAGACCAGGGGCAGAATCGGGGCCCGGCTCGCGGGAACAGGAGTCCGGGCCGGGGGACCGCCTTCCGGCGCCCGTGTCCGAGGAAGTTGAAAGGAAAGAGCCTCCCCAGCCGGGGAGGACTGCACCCCCCTGTCCCACCCGAGCCTGCTCCTACCCGGTCCGGGGGGGACAGAGCCCAAAAGCCGCAGCGATGGCCGCCAGCGGCGCTCAGCTCACGATGCGCACCCACCACAGGGGCCCTGCGTCCAGAAGTCTCCAGGCCGGGTCTGGGCCTGGACCCTAAGTTGAAGAGGGCTCGGGCTCTGCCCGAAGGTGCCGGCCCCCACAGGGGAGCTCCTTACTCTTGGCCCGCTTTGGCCCCATACCGACTTCGAGACCGGCTGTCGACCAAAGGAAAGGAAAGAAAAGGAGAGGAAAAACAAGGAAGGTGAGTAAGAATGGAAGCGAGAGAGAAAAAGAGTGAGCAAAGGCCGCAACCAGTCTCCTTCCAGGCCTTACACGAGACACCAACCAAAACTACCACGCCTTGCTGGGTCTCGCCGCCGGGAAGGGCGCGGACTGAGTGAGGCGTCCTTATATACCCTGGCTCCTCCCGCCTTTACAGCTGGGAGCCAATCATTGCACCCGGTTCTGCAGCATGCCGCCAAAACCATGCATGCCCATATTTCGCTCTGTTGCTCACCCCGGCAGCAATGGCTGCCCCCGGTTATTCGGGTGCATCTAATTTTTAGGTGAGGTAAACCCAATTTTCCTCTGTCCTATACATCTTGCAATATGTTACATTTAATCCAAGGTTTTTCCCTTGCCCTGTTATGTTCTTCTGCTGTTGTTTAAATGATACATCATTTGCTAATACAGGTTGTGTTAGGATAAAATAACATTCTCCATAAAACATTTATCTTAATCACAGAAATTCTCCCCAGCAATGATAGCTGAAGTTTGTTTCACCTTGACATTTTTTTGGCTTCACTCCATGGTTTGACATAATTATTTTGAAATAACTTACAGTTCATATTTGTCAACACAATATTCAGATGTTTCGCCTTTTTCCAAGTTAAATCCCATTTTACCCATCATCTCTATCTAATCTTGAAATTCCATAGTTTTTATTAAAACCTTTATTTTTTGTTTATAATTTAAAAACCCACTAATGCACTTTTTTCAGTTTTAACATTAAAAAATTCAACATCCTTTAAGGGGTTTTCCAAAACTAACATGAAGTCATCTGCAAAGGGTCTTAATGTATAGGCCTCTTTCTAATATAACTTCTCATCTTATCTTATTCAATGATGGACTCACCCATGCATAAAAGGCCAGGAGAAGGAGGTGGCTGGGACCCAGAGAAGAATTGCTCTGACACAGTTGAGAACAAGACAGGGAACCAGGCAGTGGCAGGGAGGGACATGGTCAGAAGACAAGGCTGGACTAGGACTTTGGGAAGGTCAGAATGGAAGAGACGAAGTGCCAGCCCTGAACAGCAAGAGGAAAGAGCAGGGTAAGGAGACAGGCAATGTGGGGGGGGGGGGGGGGAAGAGGTAGGAAAGGTTCTTTATATATTCTTCCTCATATAGGTGAAAGCAGATTAGAGACAGGCCAGGACAGGGGGGGCAGGGGTTCCTATAAAAGGAAGGACTCCACACGTAGTAAGGTAGGAAGCAACAAACTGAGTTCAGGTGACAGAGTGAGAAAGCAGAGTCTGTTTGGGGAAAGAACAACACCAAAATATTGGAACCCCTTTTCCTTTCCAATTCTGAGGCCTGGGGGCCAGGTGCCCTCTTTGGTGGCAAGGTAGTAGACATCTGGAGTGACGGAGCCTTATTCTCATGACCACTATGAGGGTGACCTATGAGGGATCTATGAGGAGATCTTGCAGGCTGTCCCAATAATCTACTATATCAGATTCTAAGAGTAACCTTTGAAAGACTTTTCACAGAAGAATGTTTAAATGCATCTGAACCACGGATAAGACTCTGAATTGGCATACCTGTGTACCGTTGCTCCAGGATCCAATTGAGAATATGGCACAGTCCAAGGTCATTCAACATCTCCATCATGCATGATTCAGCACCAAGGACCTGCCTGTCAAATTTTCTGCATGTTCACATGAAGGATAAAACTATGGTAGCTATCATTCTCTGCTTGGAAACAGAAGGGGCAGCTGAGCTTTGGGCTATGTTAGATAAAAATCTGCCTTTCCCTTGTTAGTAAAAATGAAGCCAATTTCCTGCACTTTCTTTGCACTAATAAAAATGCAAAATAGTTCAGGTTACAAACTCCCTTTGTGACCTTTCATTTGAACAGTATCTGAGATAAAAATTGGAATTTGCAAATAGAACTTAACAAAAATGTACTTTGAATATTCATCTGAGACCAAATAAAAGAAGCTTTGATGTAAATAAAGCAGAGTACAGGCTACACAGAAATCTTTATGGAATTCTCATCGCAGCTAACCTTTTTGCCTGGAGGCCTTTTGTATGTCTTCCGTGCCTTTCCCCTGATAAAGAAAGGCTATCTTAGGATCTCTCTAGATGACCATTATTTTTTTTGCCAAAATAAATGAGGAGGTGCCACTGAGGTGTGGCAGGGACTCAAAACATCACTCTGTAAGGTGAAGCTTCTGTTTTATATTTTGCTTCCACTTGTTCTTGCTAGCTAAATAAGATCCTCCCTCTCTCCAGCTAGCACATTGATTATGGAGTGTGGAATGTAGTTGTGTGACCACCATGGGTACCCATCACTTTTGGCATAGGTAATGATCATTCTAACATCCCTGCTTGAAAACTTATGTTGTATTGTGAATTTTATTTTTAGTAATAAACTGTTTAAAATTATTTATCAGTTTACTGCTGCTCTGCTGTAATGATGATTGAGAATCAATGGACGCTTTAGGGCAAAAAAATATGTATGGGAGGACAGTGACTTGCCATGCCCTCAACACCATTTGTTCTTTTCTTGTTAAATTTAGTTTTTTGCGTCCTGTGTACTTCATCTTTGTGGTGAGGATAGGGAGAAACATTTGTCTGGTTTAATAAATACTGGTGATCTCCATGCAGTCTGGCTATTCCGCTTTCAGCAAGACTACTTCTTCATGCATAGCAAAGGAACAGAGTGGTACAAACATTGCTAGTATTGTCATAAAGATGTTTTGTTGTTCTCTGGAAAAGTATTTATTGCTTTCAGCACAAATTTAGAGGAATGACTATCCAAAGGTATGTTGAAATTATTATTATTTGCATTAGGAAAAAAAACCCCTGTCAAATCTGTGTGGACAGTTTTAGTTTCTTGAGCATTTCGTACCATTTGTAGGCAACATTTATTGTGCCACCCCTTCCCCTCAGGTTTGTGAGGAGAATCCAAAATTATTCAGTGAGATACAGTTGGTCATTTTTAATACCCCCCCCCACACACACACACACACATTTCTCCTGCATTTTCTTCATGTTACATTGTGACAGGAAACGGGCATCTTGTTAGTATCTATAATGATCTGTCTGTCTGGTTTGTGTAGTCTGGTCATAGCTGAAGAAAATGGAGTCTAATATATGAAGAAGCAATGCACCCAGAACACAATGAAATGTTTTCTCTTTGGGAAAAGAATATATATAGGCTCACTTTTACAACTTTGGAGTGTTAAATTACTTTGACTGAACAGAATGCTTTAGTAGTTATAATTGGTAATATGAATAAAAATATCACCATCACCCTGTGTATATGTTGGTACTTATTTAATCTGTTTTTAGTTATATTTCCCATATATGATGTCATTAATGGCAGGAAAAAAGAAGCCAAAAGTTGAGTGGCCTTTCAATCAGAAGTTTCTTCTGACTTTTATGTAAGGTTTTTTTTCTGCTTTTGAACATACTGTGAATAGGAAGCACTCTTTACAGATGGGCAAGCAGATTCTTCAACTGCTACTTCTCTCTAAACCTGCCAGGCCAGTTTAAATAAACCTTTATTGGACTTCTTGCCCTACTGTAATGTCACCTCACCATCACCTCAGATCTGCATGCATAAATTGGCCCTAAGAAGCATCAGTATGCACTCCTTTTCAAAGAGGAGTACTTTACTCTTGACCTATTTTTCCAAGAGACTGTAACCTAAAGAGGGCCTTGATAATCTCTTCCTTTCACACATTTATCACCACAAAGAGAAGTACTACTTCTTCTCTAGAAAACAAAGTGAAGGGAAATACAATGACTTCTGTCAGCTTGGATCACACATGTTGCAGGAGACTGAGGTGTTCAAATACTGATGTGATAGAATGGACTTGACCCAACAGGAGGAAGATAGAGGATCACATTTTGGGATGCTCTCCACAAATAAAAAAGCAGGGTCAGTTATAGCACTTCTGAATCATAGAACACCATTTGATAATTTGTTGTTCTCCAGCCTATAGGAAGACCAAAGGGTGCCCTTTAAGGACCTCACCTTTCTTGGATGCAGAAATTTGCCTCATGTGGCTTACTATCATCTCATGGAATAATATGGGACTACCCAGTGACCTTTGGGAATCAATGAGGAATGTTTGGCTCTCCTATGATTGGCCCAAGTAGCGGATCATTTTCTACTTGCTTCAGTTGTACCTAGAGTAAGGTAAAATTAGGTTTGGTCTTCAGATTAGTTAGACCATGACTAGGGATGGTAGGAATAGGACAGGTTGCTCAGTATAGATAGGGTGAATTGGCAAGCGCCCGGAAGCATCCATGGTATGACAGGATGGGCTACTTTGGTACTGAGCAGCATCAACTAAATGCTCAGTTGCTGGTGTGGCATATTATGGAATTTCTGGTTTTTAAAATCTATTTGTCATTTGATTTAATATAGTACATATAATACAGAGTAAATTCAGACAGAAAAATTTAAAAATTGCATACTTTTTCTTTGTTTGAATTTATCATATGTACTATAATGCCTCATCTGTACAATGCATTAAATGGGAAACAGAAGAGAATTGGAAACAGATGGAAATATAGGGAACTTGGAATTATTCATTCCTTGACAATAGTTGTTAATAAAGAAGAATGTTGATCTTCTGATAGTTAACTAATGATTCCTTTGTGCTGCATGGGGGAGGGCCCTGATGTTATATGGGAGTGCAGGGGGAAGAAGTTTAGCTAATTATTGCTTTTTGGGGAGGAGGAATCTCTTATGAACTTACTTATGCACTTACTTTAGCCATCAGTTTTATTGGTATTGTAATGTTGCTATATTTATGATATTATGTTTATGATGTTATGATCCTATGTTTATTGATGTGTTTACTGATGGTTGTTGTACAATGTTATGATTTATGATGTTATGTTTATTGACCCTATGTTATTGATGCATTTATTGATGGTTGTTCTGTGATGTTATGTTTATTGATGTTGTTATGATACTGTTGTGCACCGTCCTGAGCCTTTCGGGGGAGGGCGGTATATAAATTAAATATACCATACCATACCATTGTCACAGTTCAAATGCAAACAAGAATAGACAAGAGTAGTGGCTATTAGTGTTTTACTTTGGAGACTGGGTAGAGTTGCCTAAAATATTGGAAGCTGATTGGTTCTTGAATCACAGTTAGAGGCATTTAATGTTGACCTGCCATTTAAATAAAGTAACTTAATACAACGTTCAGACTCCTGTGTTTATTGTGTGTGTGTGTGTGTGTGTGTGTGTGTGTGTGTGTGTGTGTGTGTGTGTGTGTGTGTGTGTTTGTGTGTTCCAGAACAACAAGCATAGGTAGGTAGAACCTTTGTAGGTAGTACCTTTCCCTAGCTGTGCTATTTTTCTATTTGGATGGAGGTTTTAATCTTCAGCTGGAATCTATCAACTACAGTCTGAAAAAGAGCAGTTTATTCTTTTGCCACATGACTATGCCTACAGTGATCACCAACATTTCAACAACTCCACCCTGGCTCAAAAGTAAGAACACCAATTCTACCACTCCAGAAGTTACCCTTACTGCACAACAAACTGTCCAGAGATACTATCCTTCAATGCCAGCCAACATGATGAAGGCACAAATGATGCTGTTCAGTAACAAAGGAATGACCTCCCTCTTCTCCTGTTTCCAGACATGTAAGAAAATCTGGTTGGGATTTCTCCATTCTCCCTGGATGCTTTAGGGTGTTAAAGCCTGACCAAAGTTGTTGAGATCAGATTTATTTTATGAATAAACATTTATATCAAGAGCAATGTGAAACAGGTGAATAAATGTTCTCCTCCAAGTCTATTTGAGATAACACTTCCCAAATTCCATCTTCGTTTCTAAGTGACTGGCTAATCCCACGTTTTTTCACTGGCAAAAGCCTGACATAAATAGGCTACTCATAATCATCTCTGATTGGCTGAACTGAGCAAGACAGCCTACCCACCCTTTCCAACATCCTTCATCTTTATCTCTAAAAAGGCGTTGAATGCAAATTCAATGCTCCATTTGGGTTGGAATCTGATAAAAGGATAAAGATGATGAATGGCACATACACTGCAATTATGAAAAAAAATATGAGGCTTGGTTACAAGAAACCTCCAAGAGTGCAGAAGGTAAAGCATGCATCCTTTGCAGAAAGGGCAGAATCGTATGTCTGAAGAAAAATGGCTCCTTATGGCAAAACATAATTATTGTCAACTGCAAGATGTTAAAACTCTGTAAAGACATATGCATGATCTGGTAAAGTGCCATAGGTTGCCATAACAGAGCTCTCTGTGTTGTCAAGGGCAATCAAATTATGACACTGTATTGATAACTGGCATAGATAATCTACTATGAAAAAATGGACTTTCAAAAGTGTTGAAAAGCTCTCTCAGGACCAATATGCAAGTCTTCCACTTACATATCATTACCATTTCTCCATCTAGAATAAGTGTATAATAAAAAACGTGTCATTCTTAAAATTACAATAGTTTGCACTTCAGAGCATAACAGGCAAAGAAGTGCAAGAGCTGCCAGGAAAACTATAGAACCTATTTTATAAAGTTTGTGAAATCCTGACATTATATGTCATCCTTTTGTGAAGAGACGTATATATGATATGACTTTTTAATATTACACTTTTGATAAACCTTTTGGGCAGTTAGTGTGGCTATTTTATTGTCCTACTAAGCAATCAAGGTTGTGTCTTTTTCAAAGCCATTTGCTCATATAGAAAATGGGCATACTGGCAGTGGTTTGGCTTTGGCATCCCAATAGCAGTTGCAATCCAGTTTTTTGCTTTATTGATCTCCTCTCAGCAGCCCATTCTGAACCTCAGAAAATTGATTTCTGGGGTTTTGGAGTCTACTTGAAGAAACAGTTGTAAGCAGCTGGACCCCCGCCCCCTCCACTAAGGGGTGCCACAATGGCACAGTGGCCAAAGACTGACAAAAGAGCAAGACACCGCGACCCACAAAATGGAAGCCTCTCAGAGAGTTTTGGTATCCATCTTGTGTTTCAAGCCTGGGCAAAAAGGTGGTTGATGCTAAACTTTCCTCCTGGTACTAAGGTGTGCCTGACTAGGTGATGGGGCTAGCTAATCCCCATTGTGTCACCATAAGGTGATTTAATCAGCACTCCAAGAAGACCATTATTTACCCTTTCTGCATCCATTCCAGCAATAAATCAGCATTCAGAAGAATAGCCCAGGTTTTCTGTTGGGTTCTGATGATTCATCAAGCTTCTACTATCTTTTTGTTGGATCCCTGGAAAACTCTGTAAATCAATTTTTGCAATCTCTGCAATCAATTTTTGTCTATGGCTTTCTAACCAACTAGCCTGCAGCCTGCCATTTGGGGATATACATATTGGTCCTTTGGCAATTCAGTGTGTGTGTGCGTGCGTGCGTGCATGCGTGCGTTCTGGATCCACATGCATACCCACACTTTCATGAGGCTCTTCCTGTTGCTTCTGGAAATGCTCGTCAGGAAATGCTGAAAATGCTCTCCAATACTTCTTTCCCTGGATGAGCCATCAAGACTGATCACTAGTATCACCCATCCCTAAAGCACTATCCAACACCCCCCCCTTTCTCTTAGTTAGCTCTTGTATGCTTTATGTGCGTGTGTTCATTGGTTAAAGTATATTCCTTATTTTACAGTTCTTTATTCCTTTATAAAATCCATTTAATTATGTAATCACTTGCTCATTTGAGAGTTTTCACCCAGGACTATCTTGGGATACAAAGATTATAGATCCCGGTTATCCCCCTCTCTCTGCCTCTTGCTGATTTTTCCAACTAAAGAGGAGAATGTCTACATAGGGTAACACATGCAAGGGGAGGGAGGGAGGGATGGCATACAAGGGAGGGGAGGGGGAGGGAGGGATGGCATGCAAAGGGAGGGAGGGCTGTCATGCAAGGGAGGGAAGGGGAGGGGCCACGGAAACTGGACATGGCCCACCTGCTTTGGCTGAAAGAAGGGGGAGGGGGCATGCAAGGGGTGGGGAGTGGGGGAGGGAAGGGAGGGAGGGAGGGGTGGCATGCAAGGAAGAGGAGGGGAGGGGGCACAGCATCTGGACATGGCCCACCCACCGTAGCAGAGGGAGGGGTGGCGTGCAAGGGAAAGGGAGGGTGGGAGGGGAGGGAGTTACAGGTGGCCTGCAAGGGAGGGGGAGGAAGGGAACCTGGGATCTGGACATGGCTCACCCACCCTAGTGGAGGGAGGGGAGGGAAGAGAGGGAGAGGTGGCATGCATCTGAAGGTTTTCTAGGGAAAGTCCAGGTAATAAAAAGGGGGATAAAGAGGGATGGCCCACCCATTCTAGTGAAGGGAGAGGGAAGGGAGGGAGAGAGAGGGGTGGCATGAAAGGGAAGGGGAGGGAGGGAGGGAGGGAGCGGGGCTAGAATGCAAGGGGTGGCATGTAAGGGAACGGGAGGGGAGGGGCCCAGCATCTGGACATGATCCACCCACCCTAGTGGAGGGAGAGGGAAGGGAGGGAGGGGGAAGGGTGGCATGCAAGGAAAGTGGAGTGAGGGGAGGAAGTGAGGGGTGGCATGCAAGGGAAGGGGAGGGAGGTGCCTGAAATGGAAGAAGAGAGGAATATAGACCTCTCCATGAGGCTTCTGGTAAGGGATGGCATGCAAGGGAGGGGAGGGAAAGGGGCCCGGCATCTGGACATACAAGGGAAGGGGTGCCATTCAGTCATTTAGGGCTGGTGCTTCAGTAAGAACGGAGTGACATCTTTCTTCTAGTCATTGGTCCTTTATCATGATAAATGCCAGAAAGGATGTCTCATGAGCAATTGTAAAATTTAAAAACAGTTGCAGATTGATGGTCTATACTGGAGTGTAGGGAAGTTTCTTGGCCTCTCATGACAAAAAGTTAGGGTGAGGAGAGAAAGACAAATCAAATTAAAAACTTGTTGGCAACATCTGGCAGTTCTGAAATAGATCAGGATTGTTAAGTACCTGGCATTGTAAGGGGATGTGTGTAGCATGCTACAACAGGTGGTTCAGACCCTATGCAGTATTTGTTAACTAACTGATTCTACTCAAAGGAAACCCAGGACAGCAACTGTGAGTACCAGACTCTTGGTGGGTGGATCTAGGTACTTTGGTGGGATTAAAGCCTTGGATAAATTTTCCTGAATGAACAGGAAGCTTTTGAGGGTGAACTCTATGGCATCACATCTCTGCTGCATTTCCTTTACTCCCCAAACTAGCCACCACCTCCAAATCTCCTGAGATTTCCTGTGGAGAAATGGCTCCTTCCCCCCTCCCTTTTCTTTTTCTTTCCTCCTCCCCTGCTCCAACCAGGTACCATAGATCTGGAGGACTGAGGCAGAGGCCTCATGCAGTTGGAAAGGAAGCTGGGAAATCCTGATCTTCCCCAGCAGGGAGTCCTCAAATGATCACGTGGTGGCAGCATACCCAGAGAGAAAGCTAGCCCTCCCCAGGAAAAGTTGGCAACTCCTGGGGGTGTGCAGAGTGTTAAATAGGGCCTGCCAGCCAAAAGCAAGCCCGTTTTGCCACATTCCCAAACCTGAGTTGACAAGCCTGTGAGAAACAAAGATATTTAGAACAGGATGGAATGGAGGATGTTTAATGTTGGAGTCTCTAAAAATTAGAGGAAAGATGGTTGGTTCTGCTTAGTACTTTCTGGTACTAGTAGGTTCTTAAGGATGTTGGAGAGGTAATAATCACCCTGCACCTAATGACAGAGTGGACCACAGAACTTATGGATTTGCCCAGAATTAGTATTCTTCTGGAGTTTATCCTGGAAGTTTTTCTATTATTGGTCCTTAGTGCCCCAATACCAGTGTTTCCTGCTGCAGAAGACACTTGCTTTTATATTGCATTTGTGAGGTGCCATCTTAAGAACAATGCAGCTCCTTTGTTAAAAAGCATCTTCTTTGCCAAGAGATCAGGTGGATGCAGCAGTATTCAGATAGCATTGTGCATGTTAATTTCAGTGCACATTAAGGAAAGAATAGGAATTCCTGCCCCTGCCTACATTTAATAATGAGGTAATGAGCATGGTGTTGGGTGAAGGTGAAAGGTAGAAGTATAACGTCTATCCCCATGACTGAAAATACTGGTGTGTTTGTGTGTATCTTTAAGTTCCCTACTGTGGGGATGGAACAATCAAACATAGATGTCATGCTCACAAAATGATGAGTGAGTGTAGATAGGAGTGAGGCAAGTGTGTTTACACCCACTGCCCCTCTAAATATGTGTAATGGTGTTTGAAGAGAGCTAATATCAGGCTCACAGAAGACAATAAGCACTGCAATTACAAGATAACGCCATGCTTTGTTATAAGAAACTAGTAAGAGTACAACAGGAGAACATAAGCTTTGGACAAGTATAACAATGAACAGATGAACATCTCCCATTTGTATTGGATGGGTTAAGCTATTACATGTGACCAAAGACCAAGTATCCAAGTCCAGAGCTTTAAAGGGGCAGACTGAAAGCATATAGAGGTTTCCATGGCAATTGAGACGAATGTAGGAGTTTTGCTATTTCCTCTCCAGTGTGAAAGACATGAAATGGGGTGGACTAGATATTCTGGCAGTGAAAGCATGAGAATAAACAATAACTTCACATGCCTGTAAGCCATTTCAGCATCCTTGTGCTCTCATGCACAGTTTCTAAAGTTGTTGCCAAGTAATAAGTAACAATTTAAATGAACAGAAATAGCAAGTGATTCAAAAGTTATATTTACTTTTTCTTGGAGGGTAGTGGTGGAAAGAGTGAGATTTTGCAAAGAAAATAAAACTACACTTCAATTTAAGATACAGTACAATCGTGAGATGGGGCCAAAACCCCTCAGGAGGCAGCATGGCCCCAGTGCTTATTCTGCCACTTGCGCCAGTATAAGGGACATGTATGCCAGAGCAGAGGCACTTATGCCGGCATTGGGGAGCTGCATGGCAGCACAATGCTCAGGTGCCAGTGCCACTGTGGTGCCAGCACAACTCCAGTTCAGGAGCCTGCACTGGCACTGAAGGGGGTGTTCCCAGGGGCAAGGCCAGCTTTGGTCAACTTTCTAAGCCCTTTCAGTTTGGGTCTGCCCTCATTTGCCGACACAGACTTATAACTGCAAAAATGTCAGCACATCCCATTGAGCTGCAGAGGCCATTTTCATGCCGGAAGGGAGAGCATCATTTTCAGCTTGCCTCTTTAGAGGTATCGTGGCTGCCCCATCCTTGGCTGCAGTGCAACTACCCACTTTTAGGACTGCACTGGCCACTGGGCAAAATTGTAAATACTAGCATATTTTGCATGATTTGCAAGAATATAACATAGTTTCTTCCAGAAAATACAAAGACTGGATTGGAAGTTATTTGTTCATCTGTCAAATACACATACACAAGCTGATGTTAGAAAAAGATGTTGTCCTTTTGCCCCCAAAGTGTTGTTTATCTGTATGTGCTAAATAAGTGTGGTTTTCATTGTTTCCCCTATGAGATTCCTTTCAAGTGCAAGCCAATCCCTTTTAGCATGGGCAAGAAAAATATTGTGTATGCACCCATTCATAAAAGGTTTGAAAGGTATATTTCCATAAGACAGGTAAGTTAAGCAAGCAAGGCAAAGAAACATAAATTGTGACAATGTATCTATGCTGTTGTTCTTGTGAAGTCAATTTAGACACCTACAATATCTAAAGGACAAAATCAAAACCAAATATTCCAGCCTCTCCCCCCTGCTGCCCCCACAACTATGCTTATTCAATGAAAGATTCTGGATCTGTTCAAAATCTATAAGATCTCTCAGGTATGACAGGAGCCCAGAATGATACATCTCCTTTTGGGGGGACCGTTCGAAGTCCTGCAAAAAACCAAAATTCCTGCTGAGTTAAACAATAATGGTTTATCTCTTGAGCAGTGGAAAGGGGACAAATGGCAACTCTGATTCTGTTGGTGGCCCCCTGTAGCTGAAGCTACCACCTGACCTTCAGTGTAACTTGCTGTCAAGCACAGGCACCATACGATCACTTTAGAATTTTAGATTAGCCTTTTGTCATTAAAGTCACAAGAACAGTGTAAAATTATTTCAATAATTAATAAGCGCTAGATTGCAACTTCAAAGTTTGCCCTCAGTAAGGAGCAACACATTCCAGCACAGCAGCTCCTGAAGCTGACTGGGAAATTAATTGTGCCTGAGAAATATTTCTCATCTTTTCTGTACTTCTGATAAGAAGTAGAATTTTTTCAGCTCTTCTGCATAGCCTTTATTCTATTATTCTGCCCTATGACTGTATGTATGATAAAGGGTAATAACGGCGAATGACTTTCAACCAAACCCCATTGCTTCACTGCTTTTTCCCCCTGATTTTCAAAATTAAGGGCTTCTGATCTAACATACAGAAGAATGAGCAATTGTCAACCTTATGCCCCATTCCCCCCATTGTAATCCACAGAGCCTATTCAACCATGGACAATAAGCCTCTAGTGCTTAACCCTTCTTCTGTTTTCTTTTTTTGTACCTTCAGTTCAGACCTGAATCTGCAACTATTAGTGTCCAGTTCCTTCTATATATTTTTTGCATCATTTCATTCTCCTTAAATGCTTGGTGGCTGTCTCTGTCTGCACCTGCTACCCAGCCAGGACTTGCCTAGACCCCTGCTAACCACGGTACGGCCTTCCCCAATGACCAGATCAGCAGGCACTCATCTGATGCTGGGAGAAGTTGTCAGAAGGAGAGCTGATCTCGGATGGCCAGTAGCTGCCAAGATCAGGAGCCAGCCTGTCTTCATCCCAACAAGTCCAATGATGCTGTCAGATGCAGACAGCATGACAACACCTGTGCCAGCCACAAGCAAATCTCAGCAGTCCCATACATGATCAGGGAACTGGGCCTTACCTCCAGAGAGAACAACAGCTTTTCCAATGAACTTATTGGCACCCCAGGCAAGAAGACAGGGACAAGTCAGGACAAACTGTAGGCTGAGGTGGAGACAAGCCCTCTGCCATAGAAAGGAAGCCAGGGCTTGGGGGAAGGATTAAGAAGCAGGCAGCAGACAGAGGTGAGAGAATACCCCACCCATATCTCCAGACTGGCTAGTACAGACAGCAGCACCTGGTGAGTGGGGCTGGAATTGGACCTTAGGAAAAGATAGATAGGGCAGGCACTGCTTCATAAAGGAAGCTCCAGGGACTGACTAGGCAGAAAACATGAGGATAGGACTTCCTGCTGGAAGGGAGATAACTGCACAAAGAAGGGGAGAGGGTGAAGGTGCTGCAACCACTTTTCCTTCCCAGTATGGCCAGCACAGTGAAAAGCAATATGGAAAGCAATGAGAAAGGATCCTCATGGTGGCTCTCCAAATTTGTATTGTCTGTGTCTCTGTAAGATGCTGCCTTCAGTTATTCTCTTCTGTAAAACATGACAACAACAAACATTAAACTGATTCAGAGTTGCTGTCCGAGGGTGGATCTCTTTTGTGCGAGTCCTCTTTTAACAATAATACACAGTACTCAATTGCTGGGTAATAAATTGGCCATAGCCATTTTATTGAGCAGAAGCGTGAGGCTAAGCATGGGTCTGGGTCTGGTCAAACGGGTGACGTGCGACAGCTCAGCAGGGCGGATCTACCCTGCCCGAAGCTCGTTCCATTGCGGGGCTCTGCCGGGCGGACACTCCTGGCCAGAGATGTTCCCCTTCGGCCCAGTTCGACAGGGGCGGTTGCCTCTTGCCGCTGTTGCCATTCCCAAGGGGAAGGCGTAGCTCCCTAGCTCCCTTCCCCTTCCCTTCCAGAGCTATACCCATGCGCCAAACCGCCAATCATCAGGGCTATGACAAAATAAGCATGCATTAACATAAAAAATTTAGGGAGAGGTGGGTGGGCAAATCGTAAGCCGACGAGCACATGGCCTGGGACAAAGGAGGGGAAGCCGCTTTAAAGTCTCGCTCGCCCCTCCTTTCTTCTGGTGACGCTCACCCTTCCCTAGCATGGGTCCTTCTCCCTTCTGCCCCTCCTTTAATGCGGGGGGGTCGTTACTGGCCTCGCTCTTCCCCATCCCCGGCAGCAACTGCGCCTCGTGGTGATTCACAAGTGTCTTTTCTACCAACCCTCAATTTTATCTGGCTTCAGTTCATAAAGCACTACAGAATAGGCAAAAAAATAAAATAAAAAACAACCCCCAAAACAAATTCTGCCAGAAATTCCTAATACAAAAAATCAATAGGGAAAAAATAAACATAGCTGATTCAGCGCTCTTGTAAGGTGAGAAGCACTAAAGAATAATGAGGAAAGTGAAAAGAAAACTTCCTCTTACAACCTGACTTTACCCTCCTAAAGTCCAACAGCACAGAGAGACAATCTTGTTGATTTAGCAGTCTCTAACTAGGAAGAAGAAGAAGAAGAGTTTGGATTCATATCCCCCCTTTCTCTCCTGCAGGAGACTCAAAGGTGCTTACAATCTCCTTGCCCTTCCCCCCTCACAACAAACACCCTGTGGGGTAGGTGGGGCTGAGAGAGCTCCAAGAAGCTGTGACTAGCCCAAGGTCATCCAGCTGGCATGTGTAGGAGTGTACAGGCTAATCTGAATTCCCCAGATAAACCTCCACAACTCAAGCGGCAGAGCTGGGAATCAAACTCGGTTCCTCCAGATTAGATACATGAGCTCTTAACCTCCTACGCCACTGCTGCGGTCACTATAATAGGCATACAAAGAAATGGCGGTGTCCAAAGGAATCTCTTCATGACTTGTTTAAAGTCCTAAAAAATGTTGAATCTTACAAGGAACCTGAACAAGCTTATTCATTGCTGTAATAGAAAAGTGGTTTGACTTGCAGCTAACAATCAAATTACACTTATTCAGAACAACCATTTTTAAAATAATTGAATTAATTGTCAGAAAACTATAGCCTGACTCTTAAAGGTAGAGAAATAAAACAAATGTGCATAGCTAACTCCTTCATGCATCTGTACTAAACAGCTGTTTGCTTTAGCATAAAGCATTTCCAAAGTGAATTGTTCTGCATTTGCATCTTTGTCTAAGAAGATGCTTCCCTGCTTTCTAGGAAAAAAAAATGCCCTGATGTAGCTTTGATCACATGATAGCATTGTAGGGATCAGAAGGAACTCAAAGGATTAGGGCTGGCTCCCAGGTTTGGAGTTCCATGACAAGATGCCTTCCAGTGGGCCATCATGCCTTATCCTTCATCACTAAATCTAACACCCTGTTCCTATATGCATCTGTGAATACATATATATCTGGGCTTGCTTAAGCATCTCCTGTATCGGCTTCCCTGTTGGCTTCCCAAGTAGTCAATCATTTTGGAAGCTGTTCAGATGTGTCTGAATGAATCTGGCTTCATCCATTTACATGACAACAATATTTTCTCACATAAGGACAGTGATGTTTCAATGCAACCTCCCTTTCACCTCCTAACAGCAATGGGTTTTTTTAATTAAAAAAATCACTTTCAGATTTTAGAGCAGAGATTTACTACTTATGTCTCTGTCTGCATTTGGTGTCTGTGAACCCAGCTGATCTCAGCTGTCAACTGAGAACATTTTATTCTCAGAATAATCTAAAGTAGCCATAAACAGCAACAATCTAGCCATCTAGAACTAGCAGCTACTGCTTGCCTTCTTGTTTATTCAAGGGAGATGAGCAAAATAAGTTTTTCTGGGAATCATGTTCAGGCAGAAGTTCTTAGGGTGCCTAATTTTATTTACCATTCCGGCCATACTGTTGCCACATCACTCACATCACTCATTTCAGCATGTCTCCAAAGAGGAAATGGGACGCCTCCATGACATTACACAGACTCTGAAGTGAAATCTAATTTCTAGATGAGGGAGTCACCGGGGAGGTGGCAGAGTGTGGTTCTTTTGTGCAGCTGTGCCTTGTCCTCTATAACCCCCCCGTTACACAAAGTGGTGGGAAGTCTCTCCCTTCTAGAGTAAGGAATCAGTGAGAGCAGACTTTTGCATTAGCAAAAGGTTGGGCAAGGCCTTGATTGTCTATTCATACAGGAGACAGCTTTTGCAAAAAAAAAAACTTGCAGGGGAGTAAATAAAGTTTAACAATTATTATTAAGGGATAATGGGGGTACACAAGCACATAATAAATCAGTGCAGCAGAACATACACACAGTCCTAGGATATAAGCAGTTGTGAGGAAATAGGTCTGGAATAGAAGAGGAAATTGGGGAGTAAGGGTTATAGTCACCTGATCATGGTCTGATGAATAGAACTGAGCAACCTATGTTTAGGTCTGGGAGAACCGCATGTTGTAAAGCAATGGCACAGACAGAGAGGTGTCCAGAGATATTGAGCACTAGCTACTGGGAGGGATGCTTTCTACAGGGAAAAACAGACACTTAGGGTTATGCAGAGTGATCCTTAATCTCCCAGGACAAAGAAACACCCTGCCTGTCTAGGGAAAGACAAGAGAAATCAACCTTAATGGTTGGATTGTTGATCTAATGGGTTGAGATATCAGCTTGATGTTCCAAGCTTGGGAGTGTCTCCAAGGGGGAAGCTAGCTGATGAAATCACAGCTGTGATGACAATACAAATGGGGTGGTTGTTAAAGGTATTAGTCAGAGAAAGAAGCATTGGTTAGGACAATACTGGACAGACAAGCCCATTAGCACATCCACTGTCTTCATGGGGTGTATGGTCCAGGGCTAGAGATTGTGTTCACTTAATCATGTCAGGAAAGTTGTGAAAGAGGCATTGTGCAAGGCTGATTTGGAGGGAGACAAGTCTTTCTCCTTGTGGGTACACTGAGCCATGCAAAGAATGGGATTCCCATTTTGGCACTGCTTTGCTAGACATTCCAAGGGTTGGCTAAGATGGGTAAAGGCACCACTGTTTTCCAAACAGGGTCCCTGTAGTGAAAGTGCTGACTAGTCACTTCTCAAACATGGGTCAGGATTTGAGTTACACACACGACTCAGAGGCAAAAAATTGAGTAAAATATTTAAGGTTTATTGAGTACAGCACATGCTCAATAAACAAAATAACAGAAAAAACCTAAAGATTAAAACAACAGCATAAAACATTGGCAGCGTAGCTTCAAAATAAAAAGCAAGCAAAGCGAGAGACTAAATGTATTGCTGATAAGAACTGTCCGGCAGAGTCTAACAGCTTCGAAATGCCTAAGATAGCAGGCTGGAAGAAAGGTTAAGCTTAGCTTAGTAGAAAGAGTAATAAGAATGGGAGTAGAAGTGAGAATCAGAATCAGAATACTTCTTTGAATGTTGAAGGGCAATTATACAAAACTACTGGTCATGTGGCATAAACAGACCAATCACACACTAATTAACAAAACAGTTTGGTGCAAAGTCATTGTTGCTAACAGGTACAAATACTTGAAAGGGATTGTTGAAGCCCTAACTCTGAAGGACATAATCCACAGCTGGGATGTGACCTTTAGTTAAAGCAGCTACAAACAAGTTGGGAGAAAATTAAAGCAAAAAAGGCCATTTCTCCACAGTCCCCTTAGAAGAAGAAGAAAAAGAGTTTGGATTTATATCCCCCCTTTCTCTCCTGCAGGAGATTCAAAGGGGCTGACAATCTCCTCGCCCTTCCCCCCTCACAACAAACACCCTGTGAGGTAGGTGGGGCTGAGAGAGCTCCAAGAAGCTGTGACTAGCCCAAGGTCACCCAGCTGGCGTGTGTGGGAGTGTACAGGCTAATCTGAATTCCCCAGATAAGCCTCCACAGCTCAGGCGGCAGAGCTGGGAATCAAACCCGGTTCCTCCAGATTAGATACACGAGCTCTTAACCTCCTATGCCACTGCTGCTCTTAGCCCATCATAGGTCATCCCAGAGGATGCCCCAATATTAAAATTTGCTATTTTCTGGGCAGTTTCAAAGACTCACATGAGAGTTATGGTCCACTGCCTCCTACAAGCACTTATTGCATAAGATAATGGGAGATAGTCACAGTGGCCTCCATGACTATCTCTTATTTTCTGGTGCAAGTGGGTGAGCAAAGCATTTCCATTGGTTGTGGAACCTCAGCCTTCCACTGATAGAAAATTGACCTGGAAATCTGATGTCTTCACTTTAAAGGCTAAGTAACTAATGCATATAAATATTAACTTATAGCTTGACGTCTCTGAGAGATCACTCTTTGGCAGATTCTGCACGGGCCATATAGGGTGGCATGGGGCTGGTAAAAGCGCCATTGTGGAGGAGGACTTCACACTGCTGCTGCTGCTGGAGTGCAGCTGCAGCGGCGTAGTCCTCCCCACAACGGCGTTTTTCTGCAATTCAAAAACCCTGGCATCCACCCGCTGTCGAGCAAACGGCACCAGGTGGATGTTGCCATTTTCATCGCGCTATTGTAGGTTCCCTCTTACTTCTTCTTGGCTGCCAGCGCTCTGCAGAGCCCAGGAGACAGGCCTCCTGACCTCTGACCCTGGGGACATTGCCATGACCACAGGAGCATGTCCCCACAGTCAGCAACATGATAGCAGCCAAAAGTAGGTAAAAGAGGACCTGCAACGGTGGGCCTCGTGCGAAGGCGGCCCATGAACGGCTGCCGCTCTTGAGCCACTTGCACAGAAGCGTGCAAGTGGCCCTGGGGCTCCACTGGTGTCATAAATGCCAGTGTGTCGCTGCTCCTGGGGCCTGTGCAGAAACCGCCATAGTTAGACCTTCTTCTTTTTTTTACATCTAGTCCAGGTCTAAGACAGTTTGCTGCATGAGCTTGTTTGTTAATAGAATTATTATTTAAATTAATATCTGGTGTTATTCCTCTAAATGCCATTGCCAATGGAAAGCTGGCCTTCATTCTTTGAGCATACTCAACTTGTTAGGGTATGATTTGTTTACTCAAATGGCATGCACCTAAAACCCAGTGGTCAGCTGTGTTCCCTTTGCCAGTCTTTTCTTATTCAGTTACAATAATCAGCGGGATAGTTATTTCAAGAATAAAGAATCTTGTCTGTGCGGTAGCAAAGCACATAAAAAATTCTCTTCTTTAACTGCAGTTCACTTCATATAGTCAAGTGCTGAGAATCAGTTCTTGCCCCATTCTGTTCACAAGAGTGAGTGGGAAGGTCTGATTTTCTCCTAAACAGACATTTTTGCACAAAGCCTTTAAGTACAGGATGAGTTAATTCTTTAAAAAGAAATAGTCAGCTTGATGTGTACTGGTAATACCACTTTTGAAATTGGTTAGATTTAAAGTGTTTCTTTTGAATGTTGTTTATTGTGCTTCTTTTCTTAAGGAACACTTTGCTGCAGTAAATAATTCAGGAAATCAACTTGTACTCCATTGTTCTTCAGGCATATGGATTTTTTTTCCTCCTTCAAAGTCTGTATTTCTATTGCATGAGGAAAATTCCAAAGCTCTCCAAGGGATTGAATACAGGCTTTGTAATTATAACAGTTTCTAGCCTAGCACCTGTACATCTGCTCTACCCTATAGGGAATAGAGCTAAAACAAAAACGTATCAATTCCCCGCGGAAAAAATGTGACAAGATTTCCATTTTCTATTTTTCCAGGCCACCTTGGCTTGATTATTTTTAGAACAATTGGATTGTTATTAAGCACTGGTGGGTTGTTGCTGGAAAAACAGGTCAAATGCATAGCATTATACAATTCTAACCCAATCAGGCTTACCTCAGTCCCATCTCTTTTGTCCCATCTCTTTTTCTGAAGTTGTCATGTTGCTCTAGTGTCTGGATGATATCCATCATCATGATATTCAGAACAGAAGACTTAATTGAAGGAACTATCGTAAACTTCTTTCCTCCACTGAGCCTGCATTATGTTCAAAGGTAACAATTTAAAGGTGTTTTAGTCTGATAACAATAAACATTACTCAAGTCATTTACAGTGACTCTGAAGTTACAATGGAAGTACATAAAGCATCAATTGTAATAGAATTACCTCAGTGCTGCTTTCATGTGAGTCACATCAAGTATGCAAAAGCAGGAGGGCACAATATTCGTGCATGAGGAACCTGTTCTCTGAAACAGCATGCAACTGTTAAGTGGGACTATTTTTCCTGTGAATGCATAGAAAGGAGAACAATCTCAAAAGCATCTGATCTCATTAATAACACCTCTAACTTACCCTAGATGTATATGAGAGACATTTTCCTTGTATTCCACAAAAATGCATATCATAGATTTTCTTGACAATTCTCAATTATGAACTCTGTTGAACAGCTGTCACTTTTAAAGGCCATACTCCTCTCTCACACACATGTAATTTAAGAGCCAGAGATCCTCTACCCTAATATTATCACTGAAGGTGAACCTGAGAATTCAATTGTTGACATAAAAACTTGCATCTGGCTCACTAAACACATTTAAATGCTGGATGTTTAATGTCCCAGGATACTCATCCCACCAGAACTCTCACTTTTGTAATGCTTGATCCCCGTTCCTTACACGTGTACATCTCAAAAGTAGCGTATCTGTCTGGGGACAAGGGGTCACCCAGGTCCCCAGGCACATGCCTTTTAGTCACATGGGGGACACCAGGCACCCACCACATGACCAAATGGTGTGGGCCACAGCTACCAAGTCCCACCCTCCCCCAAAGCCAGAGCTTTTGAAAGCATAGAGGCTGGGGCACACACCCCAGCTCTGTACATGCCAGGGGTTAGAGCTGGAGAGCAGTGCCTCCACACCCCCTCCAAGGTGAGGCCCCTACCCTGGAGCCGCACCCCCTGGTCTGCATGGAGGCATGGCCCCATCCCAAGCCTCACCTTTTAGCAGGCTCGGTCCTGCTTTGGACTGTCATTTCCAGTTATGGTGATCATTTCAACAACATACCCATGAGCCTTTGCTAAATATGCAAATTACCTAATTTACATATTTAGCAAAGGCTCATGGGTATGTTGTTGAAATGATTACCGTAACTGAAAAAGATAGTCCAAGGCAGGACTGGGGCTGCTAAACGAAGGACCTCCTTGCAGACCAGGAGGCGGGGTTTGGGGCAGGGGCCCACCCCTGCCCCCACCCACCACCTCCATGCAGGTAAGACAGAGCTTTTTAAAGCTGGCTGATGTGTGGGTAGGGCCGCGTGCATGGGGGGGGGGGCACCCAGAGAAGGAGTTGTCTCCGGGTGCCATTTGATACCCATACACTTCTGCATTTTAGCATGGATCTAGAAATGTATCCAACAATAGTAAATGGCAATAAGTCAGAATCATGATTAAGGACTGTAGGACAGCTCCTCCATCAATCATGCAAAGCAAATCCTAAGAGGAAGTCAGTCATTTCCCTAAAGTCTTTGGAGCTTCCTCCCTGATAATTTGATCCTAACAAATCCAGATCTTCAAAACAATAAGCAGCAGACCAATTCTAGCAATGTCCCCCATATCTTAGTGACTGAACAGAAAGGTTTCTGCCTTTTCCTAATCTTAGAACCTGGCACAAACAGCACCTCTGCCTTATCAGGATTGAGCTTAAATTGATTCACATTGCTCTAGTCCATGACCACTTCCAGGCAGTATTCCAGCACCTGCACTGCCTGATGAAAATGGAATTGTGAGGAACAGCTGAGTGTCATCGGCATATTGATGGCATCCCACACCAAACCTTCAGATGACCACCCCCAGAGGCTTCATATAAATGTTAAATAGTGCAGGTGACAGCACCAAACCCTGGGAAACTCCACAACAGAGCTTCCAGAACTCTGAGCTCACATACCCTACAACTACCCTCTGGAACTGTCATTGAGGATGAAGGAAGAGAACCACTGTAAAACACTGCTTCCCACTCCTATCCTCTTCAGATGGTCAGCAAGATACCATAGTCAATGGTATCAAAGGTTGCCAAAAGGTCCAGGAGAACCAACAGAGATGCATGACCTGTGTCTCTCTCCCTTACAAGGTCATTCATCAAGGTGACCAAGGCAGTTTCTGTGCTGTACCCCTGCCTGAACCTGGATTGCCATGGATCGTAATCGCTGCATAGGTTTTAATGGGTTAAGTGTTTTATGCTGTTGATTGCTGTTCGGTAGAACAGCCGTATTGTGAGCCGCCTCAAGCCCTTCAGAGATGAGGCGGCCTATAAGTTCAATTAATAAATAAAAAATAAAATCTAAATAATCAATTTCACCTTGTTGAAAGCAAAGGCTACTATGGATTTGGGTCCATACTGTTTTAAAAATAAAGGGTAGAATTTACATGTAAATGTGCATTTGCTTGTGCATCCTATTGAAATCAATGAATACAAGCCAAGACCTAGCCCGCACGTGCGCAGGAGCCGTGTCATCAAGGGGCACCTCCTGGCACCCTGTTGCCCACAAACAATTTGTTGTGGGGTTATTGGGACAGGGGTGGTTCTAATGCTAACTTGAGCCCACAGTATTCCTCCTCGCCCTGCAATGTAGTGCATATTAAATTATGTGTGACCTGCTCATAGTGATTTGGAGCCATACATAAGCCTAAAAATCCAATAAATTGTGAGCATGTGCCAATAGTAGCTATTCAGTCAGCCACTGTGCTGAATTCTGGTAACTGTGCAAATGCAAAATCTCTTGAAGTATTTTTTTCAAAGGAGAATGAGTAATCAGTGTTAGTGTTTTTGCCTCAAGAGAACATAGGGATAACAAGCAGAATACCATTTTTTTGCACACTCCAGAAGTCAGAATCTGTCCACAAATGGTAACCATGCTCCATGTGGGGCTGTGCCAAGCCACATTCCCTGAGTCTACCCTCAGCCTTGTCTTGCTGGCTAGTGAGCTTTTATCCTCACAAGGAGCCTCAGCTTGTTTTGTTCGTGGGAAACCCTTGGTTTTGGCACATGCATGTGCCTTCACCTCTTTCCTTTGAATGTCCCTGTTGGATAACTTGTTTCCTGAATCTTTGGATCACTTCTCTAGATGTTTGGATCTTTCCCTGGAACCTGTACATGTATAAGCTCTCTGCTTCAACCTTTGCTTTTATTTGTTTAGTTGGAAGCCATCTGCTTCAACCTCTGGCTCTATCTGTGAGCTTCTTGCCTTCCCTTCTTGCTTGATCCCCATAGCACAATGTGTAAGGGTGTTTGGAATATTTATGGATGTTTGAAATATGAGCATTCAACTGTTGCTTAATATTGACATAACTGCTCATGGGCTGATTATTTCCCTCAACCACCTTTGACTGTACCATACTCAACTTCTCAGTACTTTTTCCAAATGTGCACCTGGAGCTCAGTTTGTCTATTTGCAGTGGGTTGTGTGGACCTTTGGGCACACAAAATGGGTGCATTCTTGTATAGCTAAGTATAAACTTTCAGCCAACATCTTCTAGGATTGTGAGGTAGTAGAATGAAGGTTTTGTGCTGTATTCTGAGGCTACTTTAGTCTGGAGTTGGGGCCAAACTGGGACATGGACCCACAATGATCCATATGTCCCTCCGGCCACTCATGACAAAAGCCCTTTGACAAGTCAGTACCATGCGTTGGGAAACCAATGTGGTCAAAAGGCACATAAGTTGAGCAACTGCTGTGAGGAAGGTGAAGCAGGCAAAATCACCCCTCCATCTTGTGCTAATTGTGAAATCAAGCTTCACTAGTGTAAGAGACAAAGAAGGATGATTTTGCCTTCTTCCTCCTCCCAGCAACAGCCCATTTTGCTTGGCTTTTTGACTCTGCAAGTCCCATAATCGAATATATATTGGATTGTAAACCGCCCTCCCCAAAGGGCTCTGGGCGGTGTACAGAAGGCCAAAACAATATTACACACAATAGGCCATTACATTACACACCATAAAATACATTAAATAAGTTAAAACAATTTACAGATTTCTTAAAACCTAGCAGCATCAGACAGCATTATAGAATACATTATAAAAGTGTGACGCCCAATCCTAAGGCCAGGCGGGGCAGCAGTGCACTTTAGATATTATATTGGGCATGCCAAGAGCGGAACAGTACACAACACAGGGGCATCCTGGAGGGGGAATCCGCGGCCGGCCTTGCCAAAAGCCCGGTGGAACAAAACTGTTTTACAGGCCCTGCGAAATTCACCAAGGTCCCACAGGGCCCGTACATCTGCTGGAAGGGTGTTCCACCAGGCAGGGGTCAGTGCCGTAAATGCCCTGGCCCGGGTAGAGGCCAGCCGCATCGTTGAAGGACCGGGGACCACCAGTAGATTGGCCTCAGCTGATCGGAGAGGCCTACCCGGGACATATGGGGTGAGACGGTCGCAAAGATATGAGGGTCCCAAGCTGCGAAGAGCCTTAAAGGTTAACACCAACACCTTGAAAGTGATCCGGAATTCCACTGGAAGCCAGTGTAGGCGACGCAACTCAGGGGTGATATGATCTCGAAAGGAGCCACCCACCAACAGCCATGCCGTCACATTCTGGACCAGTTTCAGTTTCCGGATCAGCCCCAAGGGAAGGCCCGAGTGAGTTAGAGCGAGTTACAATAGTCCAGTCTAAAGGTGACCGTTGCATGGATCACAGTGGCTAGGTCAGCCTGGGAGAGGTAAAGGGCCAGTCGTCAGGCCTGGTGAAGATGGTAAAAGGCAATCTGGGTAACATGGGCCACCTGGCTCTCCATAGAGAGGGAAGAGTCCAGGCGGACCCCCAGGCTGCGGGCCAGGGAAGTAGGGGTGAGAGACACCCCTTCCAATACCGGCGGCTGAAAACCCCCATGTCCCCCACCACGGCCCAGCCAGAGGACCTACTTCTTCGATGGATTTAGTTTTAACCTGCTCTGCTTCAACCAACCAGCAACCACCTCCAAACAATGCTGTAGAACCGCAGAGGCCGAGGCCCCCCCCCTCCATCATCAGAATGATCTGGGTGTCATCGGCATATTGATGACAGACCAGCCCAAAGCTCCACACCAACTGAGCAAGGGGGCTCATGTAGATGTTTAATAAAAGTGGGGACAACAAGGCCCCCTGGGGCACACCACAATCCAGTGGGCACCTTCGGGAAGCCTGGTCTCTACACCACACTTGCTGACCCCTATCCCGGAGGAACGAGGCAATCCATTGAAGGACAATGCCCCGGACCCTGGAAACGGCCAGGCGGTGGACCAAAAGGTCATGATCGACCACATCAAATGCTGTGGTAAGGTCTAATAATACCAACAGCGCCGATCCACCATGGTCAAGTTATATGTGGAGCATATCTGTGACAGCAATGAGGACAGTCTCCGTCCCATGCCCAGCATGGAAGCCGGACTGGAAGGGATCAAATGCTGATGTGTCCTCCAGAAAGCCCTGAAGCTGCTCCAACACCACTCTCTCAATTACCTTCCCCAGAAACGAGAGATTAGAAACTGGGTGGTAATTGGCCAGATTGCCAGGATCTAAGGATGATCTTTTCATGAGTGGGCGGACCACCGCCTCCTTCAACCCACCCAGAAATACTCCTTGCTCAAGGGAACAATCAATGATGTTCAACAGGTGGGGTCGTAGCTCCTCCTGACATGTTTTAATAAGCCAGGAGGGGCACGGATCCAGAGGACAGGTAGTAGGTCTAACAGCAGCCAGGACCCTGCAACATCAGACTCAGCGAGCAGGGATAACTGGTCCAAATATGAACCTGAAGATGGCCATGGAGCCTCCAGTTCACTAATTGTATCAAGAGTGGATGGAAGGTCTTGCCGGACCGACACAACCTTATCCACAAAAAGCTTATAAATGCCTCACAGCCAATAGCCAATTGAAAATTTGTAGAACCCTCCGATAAGGAGGTAAGAGACCGAATAATCTGAAACAATTGGGCTGGGCAGGAGCTAGCGGATGCGAGAAAGGATGAGAAATACTCCTTCACCCCCTTCGTCGCCATCTCATAGGCCTTCATAAGATGTTTGTGCAGCCTCGTCACACTTCCTTTACACTCGCTCTAGATGTCTGAACTCCCGCTTCATCCTACACAGCTCCTCAGTAGACCAGGGAGCCAACTGGGAGCGGGAATGCAGAGGCCGCAAGGGTGCAACCACATCAATGGCCTCAGAGAGTCCGGAAGTCCAGTCTTCCACCAGCTCATCGAGGGTGCCAGGGGGCTCAAGATCTCACAGAGCATTCAGGAATCCAGTCGGATCCATAAGTCTTTGTGGGCGGACGAAAATCTGTCTGTTGCCTAGACAGGGTTGGAGCGGCGAATCCACCCGGACCTTCACGGCGTAATGGTCAGACCATGGCACTCTATCAATAGAGGATAAGACCACATTTACACCCGACCCAAAGACCAGATCCAGAGTGTGACCGGCCTCATGGGTGGGGCCAGAGTTTATTAAAGAGAGACCTAGCGTCGCCATGGTTGACACCAGGTCTGCAGCCGCTGAACAAGAGGAGGTATCGACATGGACGTTGAAGTCACCCAAGACAATCAGTCTGGGGAACCGCAACACCCAGTCAGCCACCGCCTCCAGCAGCTGCAGCAGGCTGTCTCCTGGTGCGCTAGGCAACCGGTATACCAGGAAGACAGCCAACCACTCCAAGGCCAACCACTCTAGGCCAGCACACTCAATACCGGTGATCCTTGGGACAGGGATCGCCCTGAAAGAGATAGAATCCCGGATGAACAACGCCACAACGCCCCCCCCGGCCCTGGGTTCGAGATGGGTGGATACACGCAAAACCTGGGGGCGAGACCTCGGCCAAAGCCACTGTCTCGCCATCACGCACCCAGGTTTGTGTTTGTGGAGCTGGATGGCTGAAGGGAAAAGTGGTGCACTGCTGCGCCATAGCATCTAACTGTACACGTGTTTGCACCCAAAGGAAAGGTGTTAAAATGAAACCGTGTCTCAGTCAGCAATATTACACATGCACAGTTACAGTGCATGGTTTTGTAACTACATGTTACATCATACATATATTATACATATTACATATTGTTACATTTGAGTAAATGATACAGTCTGGAGTAAGAAAACCCTTATTCAGCTTCCGAGTGAGAAATACTACAATCTCCCCCTTTCCATAAAGAATGGCCACTGAAAACAAAACTTAAATTGTATCTAACCTTGCTTTAAATTGATGCATAACCTTAGCTTTTTGGGAGAAAAAAAAAACCAAGAAGAACTTAGATTATGTAAACACTTCACTCCAACATAGGCTTTAGTGGTTCTCTGTCTGATAATGCTTACTTTCTTCATTCCATGTATAATCCATTTATTTCATCTAGTTCACCCTAGCTAAGTTTCTTTTAATGTTTCCTTTCATATAAACTAGCATGGGTCCTTTGTGTTTTTAAATTAGGATTTTGTAAGGCTTGTGTGTGAAAACACCATTGCCAGCAAACTGCTGTTCAGGTTATTTTGCACAGTGACACATAGCAACTGCCAGCTTCCAGAGTCATAAAAGCTTCAAGTCCCTCTGCTCTACATTAGGTGACTTTGGGAAAGCAACAGAATGTTTGGAGCCGAAACTCAAAATTACATGCTTTTAACCTTTTCACTTGATTTGAAAGATTTGCCCAAGAAGTGTGGCCCATGACAATAAACCCACAGAGGTGATATTGCTGCAAAATGTATCACATAAGGCATATGACACATTGCTGTGACAAATTAGTGATGGTAGCTTGTCTCCACTTTGAGTGAAATGAAAGATGCTTTGGCTGAATACAGAAAAGGTGTTGTATTATTGGGGCTCTAATTGAAAAGGCTGCACACAGGAAGCAAATAAAAAACTGGTATCAACATTGTTCTAAAAAACAGGAAAACACTGACTTAAAAAAAAGGTATAGCATTCCTAGCTTGGAAGTGACACTTGCTTTGGATGTGATATTGCGAAATTTTAGGCCCATTTCTTAAGAGAGTTGAATCCAACCAAGTTTTTCACCAGTGAAAAGGGGAGATGTTTTGACCACCTGAAAATACTCTTTTGGGGGATCATGCATGGCCTAAAGCCATGTGGGGAAAGAGCTGTGATGAGGAGAAATGGGTGAGATTGAATGCACAAGGTGGCTGATCTAGACCACAACTGTAGTACTGTGAACAACAGGACACAGCAGGTTTGTTTTAATTTACAAAGGTTTTCACTTAGCTGTCTGATTCTTTCTCTCTGGCTTGGCCTTTTTAAAGTCATCCTTTCAGTCAGCTCTATCAGTACTCGCATACAGGAGCCCCAACAGGGCCAAAACTAAAGAGCATGCAAAGCAGAAACTCATCCGTAGAGGCTGCTTGCATATCTTACAACAACAATGTTTGTTAATTATCTGTTCCAGTCCAGTAATGTCAACAGTCTCACTCCATCTTGTTCTCCCATGAAGGAATAAATTGTATGTGCCATTTATATGGCGACACTGCTTTGGCTGAAGACACTCTGTGCTGGCATTGATGGGTTGATGGACATGCCAGAAGGCTTTACTGGGCCATTCTACAGAATGCAATGGCACTTCACTCCTTTGTTATGTTCTTAGGATATTTACTGTTTCTTTATGTGATGGCTATTTTATGGTGTTACTTTATGCCCCTGCTTTAGTATTTATTGTTTTCTTTAAAAATGTGGAGGCTACTTTAAGAACTTTTAACTAAGAGCAGCGAGAAGGAGAATGTACTCCCACACATCAGGCACTTTCTCCTTGTGGTACTTCGTCTTAGTTCTATCTGCCAGCTACCAGACCACAGGCTTTTTTTCTGTAGGAGGTTCACTTTCCTGTAACGGTTAACTAGCTGATGTAGAGGGCATTCATTCAGGAAGGTGTGTAAAATAGTTTTATTTCAAAGGGCACATGCTGAAAAGTAAATGGTTATTTTTACCTTTTTGATTTATGTTTTGCAAGCATTTGTATCTTCTTATTTTGTTAGCTGCCTGGAGTTCAAGGAGATAAGGGGATATATGTACATTTCAAATGAATACATTTTGAAGAAATAAACTAAAAGCTTTGAGTCTGCTGCATACATTGTCATAAGACTGGCATTTGCATTCCATGGCATTATTTACTTTCTTCTGCTTCCTTAGTGGGAAATAATGCCCTCCCTGGATTCCCTGAGTAATGCCTGAGACTGCCATGGGGGGAAAAATCCCAGTGAAAAAATATATCTTGGAAAGATCACTTCTATACCAGCTTTTTAATATTAGGCATGAAGTTTACTATTCAGTAAACTATTACTACTAATGAAGTTTACTATTCAGTTTTACAGCACTACTATTACAACTTGACAATCCTTGTTTTGCTTATTTTGTGATAAAGAATATTTTTAAAAGACACCTAATAAACAGTTAACATTTGGAGAAGAGGTCATCTGGTGGTGTCTGGGAGAAAGAGTTGTTATTATTAAGATGGCTGCTAGAGTTGTGGCAGTCAGGGGCTCTAATCCTGAGTTGTATAGTATGTAAATAAACCTATAGAGTTTCTCCACAAATAACTGGAACCAGTTCTTTTGAGGATTTTCCCATTATATAGCAATCTTGTGTAAATATAGAATTGACAGTGCCCCAAGGGAACAAGGGATCTCCATCTTCTGCTCCCATTTCCCACTGTGATTTTGAGGGTGGTGGGAGAATTGTCACACTTCTCTAGGAATTGCTAGAATGTGGTAAGAATATTCTCCTGTGGCAAATAGTTACTGTAGTCTGTTCCATATACCAGCAAATGGTTAAAATGGTAGCTGTGCTTGAAATCTGGTTTTAAAAAGACCGCAGGTGAAGTTGTTTATCTAGTTTATCTGTTTCTGGTCAGTATGGAAGAAATTAAATAAATCCATCAAAAATACTCAAGCTTGAAAACTTTCCTTATGCCTTAATCCATTTTAGTATTTATTTTCTGTCAATTTGGTCTGGAAGCTGTGAATCCATTAGCGAGAGCTGAAGAACTGTGCATGCACATGAAAGTCTATGCCAAGAATTAAAACTTTGTTGGCCTTGAAGGATCCACAGGACTCAATTTTTTTCTGTGACTTCAGACCAACATGGCTACCCACCTGACTTAACATGATCTTATTACTGTTTTTAAAACTGTTTCATTTGATTAGTGAGGATGGGGTTATTCCCAGCATTTTGTATGCCCTACAACTCTTCTACTATTCCCCATCTGCAGCATGGGTGGTTTGCTGAACTCTGCAAATATTTCTTCTTTGGTAATGAATACTTATTTTTCACTGACTTCCCCCAGCAAACATTCCCATGTGTTTGCTTTTCCCCCTCCTGTTCTACCAAACTTTTTCTACACAAATAGCAGATTGCATTGCTGCTAGCCTTTTGATCTAGAGATAAAAATTCCCACCCCAATGATTCTCTTGATTTGCCGAGGCAAGCATGTCAAGATGTAATCCATCTGTAGTTTCCTCTCCATCCATTTTTTTTACAACTTGACACTGGGTACTTGTGGTTTTTCTCTCACTGGCTGCAAAGGGTCTGCCAAATCTAATTCTTTTGGAGAGACTTGTTCGGTTTAATTTTAAAATTGCTCTGAAATTAAATCACTCCAGTCTTGTGAAGAGTAATGTACATGCTGCATTTCAACGAGATATTGAAACTGGTCCTTCTAATTCTTTAAAATTTTGCACACTTAAATTGTCATAGTTTTAAATCCTTATTCCTGCCTTCAGGGATTTGCAGTTCTTCCGAGTTAAACAAAATGCACCTCATCTTCAGTCTCCCTCAGTTTTCCTTTTCCAGTCCTCTGCTCAATGTTTGCAGTAAAGTTGTGGAAAGCACTTTTGTGTTTCTCTTGGCACACACAGGACTGTTAATTTTTGCAAACACTGACACTGGAATGAAGTCTGTTTTTTACTTAAAATATCAACAATATAGAACAACTCCAGCTTTCTCTTAATACATCTCCTTTTGGCCTCAGATCCCATTTATAAAATGTTGTAACCTGGTCATCTCAGTATTTTTTAAACTACCTGACTATGTACTTATTATGTTAGTTAGAATTGATTATCCCTTTGATAAACTGGTAATTCCCCCCTCCAAAAAAAATGTTATTCAGTACCAACAATATGTAGATTAATAACCTCTTGACAAGAGACTGGAAAGATAAGCACATCCTTGTAATTTTGACATCATACTTGTCTATACTTGTCCACATACTTTCACAGGTTATGAATTATTGTTTGCTGCATCACCTGATCCAGTGACTATACACTTATTATATATATGACTAGCAGGGAACCCGTGCTTCGCTATTCATACTTCATCACAGGCTCTCTATGAATTTTGGGGTTACATTCAGCATATTTCTTTTCAGCCTGTTTGTGAACTTTGGGGTGACATGCAGCATATTTCTTCACAGCTTGACTGTGGACTGATGGGCTTGTTTTTGCATATTTTGCAGCAGCTTCCTGTTGTTGTCTTTTTCTAATGCAATGTGTTATTGCTCTCTTTCACCAGGTGGGCTCCAAAAGATGTCATTTGGAAGCAGCCATTGTATTTTCGGGATGCAGAAAGGAAGTGTTCTGCCATTAGATGCTGATGAGTGAGAAGGCTGTGAAGAGGTTCAAGGTAGGGTTGAAGGGCAGGGAGCTGGACTGTACCGCCACTGCAGCACATTCCTGGGGACTCATCCCGCCACTTCAGAGCACAACACCAAGCACAGGGTGATAGGAGGCCGAGAGCAATAAACTTGTCTCCACAGTAATCAATCTGATGTCCAAATATAAAACCCGACAAATGTTTAGTAATCCAAGGTGATAGCATGGTTTGTAATCTGTTTTGATAGTATTTGGCTGTAGCGGTGTTGTTAACGTGAGGGTGGGTGGAGGAGTACTTTTTCACAGCCTGTCTGTTAACTTCGGGGTGACATTCAGCATACTTTTTTGCAGCCTGTTTTTGAACTTTGGGATGACATGCAGCATATTTCCTCACAGCCTGTCTGTGGACTGATGGGTTTGTTTTCAAATAGGTTCACATGCGTTGTGGAGGGCAGTGGTAGAGTGCAGTTGGTGAAAGACATGAAGCTGGTGGTGTTTAACTGTCACCCTTAGAATGTTCATGCAGCATGTCTGCGGACTGAGGGACTGGTTTGCCCTTAGAATGTTCGCACAGATGGCCAGAGATGAGCAGTGAAAACAGTAAATAGGTAATAAATCAAGTGGAAGTGAATATTTTGGGAAATCCTTTCTTAGTGAGCACCTGGAGTACGTAAGGAACAGGTGTGCCAAATTTCATGTGTGTGGCTTCGGTGGTTTTTTAGTTCTGTTGATGAGTCAGTGAGTCAGTCAGTGGTATTTCGCGTTTATATATTTAGATAACTAGCAGGGCTCGCGTGCTTCACTACGCATACTTCATCACAGGCTCTTTATGATATTCAGGGTGACATTCAACATACGTCATCACAGCCTGTCTGTGAACTTCAGGGTGACATTCAGCATACTTCATCACAGCCTCTCTATTAACTGTGGGGTGACATTCAGCATACCTCATCACAGCCTGTCTGTGAACTTTGGGGTGACATTCAGCATACTTTTTCACAGCCTCTTTATGAACAACTGGGTTGTTTTTCACATATTTTGCAGCAGCTTCCTGTAGTTGTCTTTTTCTAATAGAATTTGTAAATCACTTTCTGCATGTAATCCCTCTCCTCCCTTTAGCTGTTTCAACAGAAGGAACAGGTTTGTATGCGGCAAGGAGGTCGGAGGGAAAATCCTGTTGGGCTACCATTTGCTCGATTGTGCTTGTTGTTTGGTGGGCATTATCAGAACTTGTCGATTCGACACATGGAAGTAGAGCGTCAACGTGCCCTTCATTAAAATCTCCTGTGAAACGAATCATTTTTACCCCCCTCTAGCTTGGCATCCTCTAGCTTGGCAAGCAGGCTTTTAACTGTCACCTTTAGAATGCTCATGCAGATGGCCAGAGTTCAACAGTAACGCAGATGGCCAGAGTTCAACAGTAAATGTGTCATAACTCGAGTAAAACTGAATATTTTGAAAAATCCTTTTCTAGTGAGCACCTAAACCACATAATGAACAAGTATGCCAATTTCAACTTTGTAGGTTAGGTGGTTTTTGAGTTCTGTTGATGAGTCAGTGAGTCGGTCAGTCAGTCAGTGGTATTTCGTGTTTATAGATATAGATTTAGTATCATCACTCATTTACTGTCATGGAAAAGTTCCTGCCAGATTCAGTTCAAATTCACTCTGCAAATACCTTGTGGGAATGGTGTCAAAAGGGATCTACACTACTGTTCCTGAGGATATTGATATGTTACTTTGAATTATTTTCAGCAATTCTGGTAACTGAAGTTAGGTTTGACTGAAGTTGGCCAAAAATTGTGGCTTTAAAATTATTATCTCATTTTATTGCTTCTCATGACAATTAAATTATTATAGCAAAAAGAGGGGGGGGATTGGCAAATTCCTTGCATTATGCATTTTCTATGTAGGATTGGCTTTTGGGCGTCAGGTTTGTACAAAGAATAATGGAAATGTTTGGACACAAATAGTATATTTCTTGAATTTCAATCAGAGTCATAAGTTTTCCTTGGACTGTAAACTGTTGTAAAACACCATGTTAACATCCCATGCTTATTATCTGCTTTGCAAAAAAGTACTCTTGTATGTCTGCAAGGAAGAAAATTGCTAACGTATTATGAGTTCAGAGCAGCTTTGTCATTGTCAGACAAAGGAGAAGATATTCTGTGCCTCTCTACAAGTGTTAGAACCCCTTGCCTCAAGCCAATGCAGTCCACTTGGTGTAAAGATTTAATCAGTATCTTTCTATTTAGAGCTGAAATTAAGAATGCATTTCAAACTGAATACATCTAACACCAATCTCCATTTACTCACATCTCTAAAACTAATCTCAACTTGAAAGTATATTTCTGTAATCAGCACAGTACCACATTCTGTGTCCTGGCCTTTTTACCCTCCTGTTTACAACTTCCACCCCCACACCATGTGTTCTGGTAGATAGCTCTCCACTTTAATAGTGGGAACTCCAATAAAGACCTATGTGACTTGAACAAATAACTAGAATTGCAGTTCAGTATGGGTCAGAGAGTTAAAAGAGGAATGTGAACAATAGCCAAAGGTTTCCAAAATGTTACAATACAATCCCAAGTAATTAAAGTTAGGCCTCTGTGTTCTTTAAATAACCCAAGCACTATGAAAACAATACATTTTTATATGTCTGCCAACAGAGATCCCCCACATGCCTCTAAAGAAGTGGGTTCAAGTTAGTGTAATCTGATGTTAATATAAACTATACTCATCTTAAAGGTGCCACACATTCCTGTTTATTGTTGCATCTCTGTGTTTGCCAAGAACAAAGTTACTCAGAGAATTGTATCTATTCAAACTAATATACTTCATTTATTGTAGGAACTCAATTGTTGGATAGGATAAAATATAATTTCCTAACATAGTGTAAGTAACTAGGAGGGAGGGAGATACAAGGCCTGTGCCCTGTCCTCATGGTTGCAAGATGTAGAAGTGGGGTGGCAAAAGGGTGTAAAAGGTGGAAGAAAGGAAATTTCCCTGAGAGTAGCAGTCAAAACATCAAAGGAGTAGTGTCGGAGTGATAGAGAAAGGATGCTCAGTACCTGTACCCCTCTATTTTTCTGACTGTCTAGTTAATACCCGCTCTTAAGTATGAGGTTAAGAAGCAGACCAGAGTCTTTCAGTACCAACAGAACTAATAGGTAGTAGGTTTTACAACACAAAGGGTCCCATCAATTCTGTCACAAAACAAAATCAAGAAGACCCACATGGTTCTACAGACACCTCTAGACTTAATAACAAACTAGTATACTCAATGGAGCAGATTTTATCAGCAAAATATGATGCCAAGAATCACAGATAATGGCTGAATTAAAATCTTTCCAAGAGTCATTAGTTGTTGAATTACCCTAAACAAAATTAAGCTAATGCAGTGATAGCAGAGAAGTAACACTTCTTCAATATTCTCAAAATGCTCTGAAACATTTGGCCTTTGATGTCCACGATTGATGCTGTAAACTTCTTACTGCTTTCTTAAGGTGCTTCAGCTGAGAACTGGGTGCGTTTTGAGGGGGCAGGAGGGCATTGGAAGAAGAAGAAGAAGAAGAAGAAGAAGAAGAAGAAGCAGCAGCAGCAGCAGCAGCAGCAGCAGCAGCAGCGTTGGATTTATATCCCCTCTTTCTCTTCTGTAAGGAGACTCAAAGGGGCTTACAAACTCCTTTCCCTTCTCCCCTCACAACAAACACCCTGTGAGATAGATGGGGCTGAGAGAGCTCAGAAGAACCGTGACTAGCCCAAGGCCACCCAGTTGGTGTGTGTTGGAATGCACAGGCTAATCTGAATTCCCCAGACAAGCTTCTACAGCTCAAGCAGGGAATCAAACCTGGTTCCTCCAGTTTAGAGTACACCTGCTCTTAACTACTATGCCACTGCTGCTCCCTGTCTATTGTCTAGCAGAGCCCTGCATTCTAGGTCATACTGCAGAGCCATCACTTGGACCTTCCAATTTCCCCCAAGGTGCATGGAAACAAATAGGATCCATGTCATAGGTTGAATATTTACATCCCCCACCAGCTCATCAGATAAAGTTGGTGCAGAGGATCAAATTGTGTATGTGTGTGTGTTTTTTATGGGCTGGATGCAAAACAATCTGAAACAGGCTGATAGTAGCTGGGGCAGTCATAAAATCCAAAACCAGACCCGACAAAAAAAGATGCTCTACTGATGAAGTCAGTTGGCTAAGGCAGAACACATTGAATCAAACAACGTGCTGACACAACTGACCTGGGATGTATGTCATGATCTGCATGACATTTGTCCATTATGGCATATGTCCATTTTTGCCAGCTAGGGTTTGGATTTGTTGTTTTGGGCTTTCCAAGCTGCAGAAAAGCCCTTTGGAAATGGTGGTGTGGCACCGCAGGGGCACCATGTCCCAACTTTCACATTCTCTGGATTGGGCTGTTAGTTACACAGTGTATATTGCAAAGGGATACAGAACAAAACAAAACAAATTAACAAGAGTAAGTAGAATCAGGAAGACTGCCCAGCCAAGGGATCTAGGCAGAACACTGACATGCACTATCAATTGAATGTATGTGAAATATAGGTTGGTGGGGGGGGGGGTTGCTATCAAGTATTGGAGAGCAGTTAGTTGAAGGAAGAAATAAAAATTAGTTTTGTGCTGGCAGGAACACCTTGGAGCAATATGTTAGCATGTTCTTTTTCTTAGTGAAGCAGATAGACCAGGGCTGGAGGTGAAACAGGTTTCCATAGCAGACGGTATTGTTTTTACCTTAATTCCTTCAGAAAGGGAAAGGTGGACTATTTTGCCAGGCAGATATGGGCAGAGGCCGGTCCAAGACAGGTTTTCTGTCCTTGTGGATACACTAGCCAATGAAGAGAATGGATGCCTCATTTTGCCACTGCACTGCTGGGCACCCCAAGGGTTGGTGGGTTGGGTAGAGACACTGGTGTACTATGAACAGACCCCCCCTCCAAAAAACCACCATGGGTTGGTCAGTAATACCACTGCTACCTCCTTGAAGAAGAAAAAGAAAGCAGGAGTGATGTGTATGATATAGAAAGCAGGGGAGCAAGGCAGGTTGGGAAACTGGAATTACTCTGGAAATAATTTCCAGGATGGCTCAGTCCATGTTTTTGTTCAGGTTGGAGATCCTTAGAAGATCAAAGGATACAGAATTAACTAGATCCTTTGGGAGCAATACTAAGAAGGTATTCTTAGAAGTAAATCCCATTTGATTCAATGTGGATTTCTCAGTTTTCTGTTTTCCTTGCATATTAATTAATTACAAGGTATCATAGCTTCATAGCATGCATTTTAATGGGAGCTGCAACTGCTTTTGCTCCCTAATAATACTTTTCCATATGTGGAGCAATACCTACAGGCAGTGGTGGGATCCAAATAATTTAACAACCGGTTCCAGTGGGTGGGATTGAAATAATTTAACTACTGGTTGTTTAAAAGCACCATTTTAACAACCGGTTCTGTCGAAGTGGTGTGAACCTGCTGAATCCCACCACTGTCTATAGGTGATAATTCACTTCATGCATGATGTGAGAGCTATGTTCGAGCTATGATATATTTTGGAGGGTGACACAAGATTCCTTTTTGGTCTCATTACAATAGATTAACAGGGCTATTGATCCCATATTAAGCAGTGTGATAGAAGGCAATGGTAGCGGAACAACTCTAGGAATATTTAGATGACACATATTCTCTAGATTTGTGAACTGTTGACCAGGAGCATCTGATAAAGGGTTTAGCCCTGAGATGGTTCCATTCCTACCTGACTGGCAGAACTCAAACAGTGGCTGTTGATGATTGGCAATCATATCAGTAGAACATGGTCTGTGGTTTCCCACAGGTATCAATGTTCTCACCAATTGTCTTTGACATCTATGTATATCCTTTGATAGAGATCATTCAGAGCCTAGGGATGAGCTGTCACCAATATGCAGATGATACCCAAATACATAGCTCTTTCACTAAGCCACCAGATGTGGCAGAGTTGCTGCTTAAATAGAGCCTAGAAGAGCTAGTAAATTGATTGAGAGAGAACAAAGTGAAATTGAAACTGGGCAAGATGGGAGCAATGCTGGTAAGGAAGGCCAGCTGTTTTTGATTGCCACAAGCTGAAATTGATGGTGTGATTGACTGCTTCCATGAATTGGTGAAAAGCCTGGAAGCAAATTAGAATCTAGTGTTGCTCTTTGAAAAACAATTGAAGGAATTGGCTATTTGTATTATCTGGCCCCTTATCTTCATTATTTTGACCTTGCCATGCTGATCCATGCCAGTGTAACTGCAAGTCTTGATTATTATTATATATTATTTATTTATTTTATTTAATAGGTCGCTTCTCCTCTTCCAGGCTTGGGGCAGGTTACAGCACAATTTAATACAATAAATGAACATCTGTATCCATTAAAACAGTCAACATTAAAACATCATTATTAAAACACCTGCAGATTCATCAATTCCAAAAGCTTCAAGCAGCAATGCTAGACATCCATCTTTGGGTGTATACAGTAGCAATACATCCATCTTCGGGTGTATACATCCCCACTAGTGGGGACAGAAGGAATGGAAAAACAGGAAAAAGAAAGAGGGAAGGGAAGGGAGAAGAGGAGGGGAAAACTATTCAGAAACTTCATCTGGTACAGAATGTCGCTGCTAAATTATTGACCACTTTACTCTGGTAGGATCACATTACACTAATGTTTTAGCAATTTCTCCAGTTACCTATTTGTTTGAGGCACAATTCATGGTGCTAGTTATTTCACTTAAAGCCCTTCATGGAACACATATATTGGACCATCCTGCCCTTGTGCCAACTAAGGTCCTCAAATACTTAACTTTTGGTAGTCCCCTCTATTCAGGGTCTGCTGTTCTACAAGCTCTGTGCACTTCTTTTCAGTGGCTATTTCCACCCTTTGGCACTACCTATCAGTAATGGTGTGGAAAATTCCTACACACTCTCTCTCTTCCAAAAAAGTGCATAGTGGGACTATTTCAATGTACTTTTGGTGGTAGTAACGAATCAATGTCTTTGCTTGGCAGCTGACGACACTTTCTTTCTTTCTTTCTTTCTTTCTTTCTTTCTTTCTTTCTTTCTTATTCAGTTTATTTCCCGCCCTCCCCCATAGGGTGGCAAACAACAGTCATATAAAACAAAACATCAATAATTATATCCATCAATGAAAAACATCACAAAATGCCCAAAAAATCAATGCATAACAGCATAGAGTACAACAGTATAAATAACAACCAACAATATCATATCAATCATAATGTAATAATATAACAATAAGACTGATTACCAGAAAAACATCAATAATCATATAACAGATAACCTGAGTAAACCGATGGCGACTTACATTTCTAAAGCTAAAACTACAAAGCATAACGACTTAAGACTAATAATCTAATGAGCTCATAGCAGTGTTCATTCAATACCAAGCCTATTAAACAAACTTAATTATAACATCAATTTCTATACTATGCCTAATACAAGAACCAACCATATCTAACACTAGTGCTATAAACTACAAACAAAATAACAAACTAGCTACCTAAAAATACAATGTCTGAACTAACTGAAACCAAAAGGGGTGTTGGGTCTTTAATAGCTGTTAATACCAAGCACCCCCCCCCCCCCGTCAGCATCTTCAGTAAAGAATAATAATGCCACCAGACTCCATCTTTGGTGTGCTGTAGCATTCAATCTGGTGGGCCACCGCCACCACCATGTTACTCCGGTCCTATACCAACTGCACTGGCTGCCGATCGAGTACCGGGTCATGTTTAAAGTTTTGGTTTTGACCTTTAAAGCCATTCGCGGCCTTGGCCCTGCATATCTAAGAGACCGTCTCTCCCTATATCGCCCTTCTAGGCCCCTCCGTTCATCGGAGGCGGACCTACTGGTGATCCCTGGCCCCAAGGCGATCTGGCTGGCCTCTACAAGGGCCAGGGCTTTTACGGCTCTGGCCCCTACCTGGTGGAACAGGCTTCCAGGTGAGATCAGGGCCCTGCGGGACTTACAAAGTTTCCGCAGGGCCTGTAAAACGGACCTGTTCCGCCAGGCATTTGGCCAGCCGGGATGATATCAACTGCAACAAAAAGCAAACATCTGGCCTCCCGTGGGTTCATAAAAGGGGGAATAGAATAGCTGAAGCCATCTTTAGTCTAATTTTATGTATTTTAATTAATTTATATATATGATGTTTTAACTTTTTATTTTGTTGGAAACCGCCCTGAGCCTTCGGGGAGGGCGGTATACAAATACAATAAATAATAATAATAATAATGTTCTTGGAGAGACACACCCAGCCTTGACTGTTGGGTGCAATATCATTGAGCATTCGGGGGGGGGGGGTTGTTGCAGTAGTTTCAGTTAACCTGATGGATGCTATTTTATCTGTTTTAACTGTATGTTTATGTTTTGTAGGCTTCCTTGGGCATAGTGAAAATGTGGGATATAAATATTTTAAAGCAATCACTCAGCCTTGGGAACCTACTGAAAAAGAAAAAGTCACAGAATGATAGTTCCTGGCTTCTCGCTCACTTGTTTGTAGTTGACAGTATTATATATTTAGTGTTCTTTAGATACAGCTGAGAAAAGGGGGCATTCTTGGGGATGGGTTGAACTTTCCCCTTGTGCTTTTTGCTATTCAATTCGGGGGAGGGGAGACAGGCAATTGTATCAAAGATTCCTGAAAAGGATTTCCACATTTGGGACATAAATGATACTTTGTGATATTCATTGAAACTTTGTTGATGAGATACATCAGAGTCATTGCATCAGCAGTGAAAAGGACATTGCTACTATTGCCAGCTTGCTTTGCATCTTACCTCTGAAGGCACTCAAACCAGAACATGGGCAGGTTAACACGAGAGTAGCGATAACTTGTACTTTTTCCCCTTCAGGAAATAGATCGAGACTACTTTTTCTTCCCCAAATATGAACTTTCCTGTTTCCTATCTCCATGTAATCTGAAAAATAAAAACTCTTATCCCAAATATTTTCAGTATTCCTATAAACCAATTATACCTCTAAAATCTACTTTTCTACAAAATATTCTTGGTTTTCTATTGGCAGCTTTTGAATGTAACAGAAGCACTTAATCTAGTTGCTACACCAAAGTAATTTTATTCATGAATCTCAAAGGGGGAAAATGACATTCACGTATTCTGACAATCATTTGCCTTTTCCTTTCAAGTATTTCTGAAGAAAAAGTAAAGTTTAATTATAACAGATAACCAGAGGTGTTATTCACAGAATTTAATTATTTGATTAAATGTTTAAAAATACACAACTAAGCTCAGACAAAGATACAAAGTGTGGTAAAACTGTAATTATAGAGGATATGAATTAAGATAAGATACGGAACATATTTTAAATACAAAATAAAAAAAGATTTCAGGAGAATAAAACTTGAATGACTTTTGCACCCTTGCTTATAAAAGTGGGACAAAAGAGACTTATTAATTGGTATCATACTGATAACCTTAAGAAGACAACTGTTCTGTCCTCAGAAGTGTGTTTGATGAGAGCAGTCCAGACAAAAGCTATAGATCTGTAGCCCTGGAGAAGCCACACTGCTACATTAAAGACACGACATAAGGATGTAACTAGACAAAACCTAGGAGATCCATAATTGGGTTTCCTGATAATATTTCATCTGTATTTGCAAGCAGAGTCAGGGGCTGGGTTTCTCATTTAGACTGGGCTAAGTTCATAGCATTGGGACAGGATTTTTTTTAAAAAAAACAACCTTTCTTCTCTGCACCACTTCCAAGTATACGTGACCCTTTTCCTGCCATTATTAATACTGGTATGGTGGAAAATGTTACCTGTATTTTTCTTTATTAGAGTTAAGAGCTGCTGAGGGGAGTTGGACTATTTTAAACAAGAAAATAGCAAGAAAGGGTTTACCCTCCCCAACTGTGATCTAAATCCTTCTCCTGATGCTACTTGTAAATACAACTAAAGATGTTGGGGAACTCAGTTAAAGATATCCGATGTCATGAATTGCATTCTAAAAATTTTGCATATGTAACTGCTGTGAAACAATAAAATTAATTCCTTTGCCCCAAGACACTATCACTCATATACAATTAGTCCTTACAGATTAACCCACATAATCCACCAAGACTCATAAGAAGTTCTTGTAGAAGGCAGGGATTCCTATGCCAGCATGGAGAGTGGGGGCCAGCAGCAGCTGGAGCCAGCAGCAGCTGGAGCCAGCCTGGAGGGCTTGAGCCAGCATTGAGAGCCAGCATTGAGAACTTAAACCAGCAGCAGGAGCTGGCTAGCTAGCCAGCTAGTGCTAGAGTAAAGAACCAGCATTAAGAACGTGGAACTTTGGGTGCACTGTATTTTTATACCCTTTTACTCAGGTAGGGGGGGAGCAAGTGAGTTTTAAGTTTTTTTCCTAAATTCTCTGGAATTTCCCATGCTGGGCTTGCTGGGCTGAGCTAATTAGCAGCTCTTCTATTGTTCTAAGTACCTGGGACAATGGGGGTCAATTGCTCTAAGATTAAATCAGGAAGCACAGAATGGCTTTATGCAGAGTAACTCTGTAGAGACACTGCCCAAGTTATTCAGATTTAGCTGAGACATCAGATTAGAAAGGAATTGATTGGTTTAGGGAGATTGTATCAATAGGTTGAGGAAATGCAAGGAAGCAACCATCTGTTGCTGACAAGGTTTCTAGAAGAGATAGTGAAAATGCAACATCTGATACCAAGGTGGCTTTCCATATTCTTTTGTCTTACAGCATTTTAGCAAGGTGTGGTAATCAAGATCCTGTCCATAGTTAATGAGGCTTCCAGATAATTGCCTGGAGTAACTCACAAATCTAATCAAACAGACTGTTTTGCCTTAGGCTTGCTCTCAGTTTGGACACTCTGCTATCCACCCATTCAAACAAGGAAACTGGCATTTTGCAGCACATAGCATAAGAAACAATATGAAATCCAATATTTCATAAGGCAGGGGATGAAGGCCAGGGTTACAATCCACTAAGATGCCTGTGAAGGAAAAATATTTTAATTATTTAAGTCATATACTATAGGAAATAAAAAAAACTCCCCTCAGAACTCACTGATAAGACACAGCAGGTTGTTATTTTTCTTATGGCTTGGATCTTGCCAAAATACAGTTTGGCAAACAGGATATCTGCCCACAGAGTGCAGCTCCAAATGCTTCCTGAAATGATGCCACTGGGGTGAGGGAGGGGAAATCCTCAAGAAAGGGAATTACAAGGCTGCCGCAAGAGGGCAATAATGCAGAAATTGGCAATAATGCAGGTCTGTTCAATAGGATCTAACTCCATGTTCACATTCTCAGCTTTTAAGATCTTAATTGGATACCAATGATTGCTTCCAGCTTATGTGATGAATTTGATGGCTTCCAGGACTTGGGCCTTTTCCATAGTATCACTTTTTACATGGATCTCACATGTTACCCGTTCCTAGTTCCACAGGCACTTTCTTTGTGATATTCTATCTCACTATTAGTTCACACGTTTGATTATGTATTTTTCCCCTGTTTATAAATGAGAGTAGAGAAGAAGAAAGTTAAGGTAACATTTCTATATTTTCCCGTATGCATGATGGTTTACATCTTATAAACAAGTACTAGAACTCCGTCTATTTTCCTGATAATTAAGTGAAAACGAATACTCAAAATGTGTCTGGTATGGCTTATTTTTCAGCAGGGAATTGGATTAGATGTTTTTACTTTATTTTAGATGTATACCCAACACTCCCCTGGGTCACAGGGCTCAGGGCAGTTCACAATAAGTCAAGGAACAAACAACAAAGATACAAAAACTTGAAATAAAAAATAGTAAGGTAATATCCTATAGCAAGACACTAGGAAGTTAAAACATAAGCATTTGGCATCTGGCAATCTATATCCCAGACTGCTGGAAAAAAATAGGTGGCTAATCCCTACCCCATCATGGGGAAACAATGATTTTTTGTACGAGGTCATGTCAAAGTCACAATCACATTATAGAACATGCCCCAACTCACAAATCTGAAAGCAGCAATGGTCCATCCCACACAGCAGAAATACATTTTTGACATTTTTCTTATGGCTTGGATCTTGCCAAAATACAGTTTGGCAAACAGGATATCTGCCCACAGAGTGCAGCTCCAAATGCTTCCTGAAATGATGCCACTGGGGTGAGGGAGGGGAAATCCCTCCCTATTTTCAAAATGTTTCATTACCGCTGTGAAAAAATATAAAAATAAAATAAAAGGACCCCAAAAGGCACTTCGGAATGAATTTCATTTATTTTCCAGTATAACACTCCAGGGCGGAAGCAGCATCAGGCTTGGTATATATGCAGAGACTGAGGTAGTAACTTTTAACTTTTACACAGAACTTCTTAAGACTAGTGATATATTTCAACAATTGGTACAAAATTGGGGTGAGGGGGGGGGAGATAGGGAGTTCTCAAATTGCCTAGGTGATAAACCCTAAGCAGAAAAGTCAATTCACACAGACCATCAAAAATGCTGCCCCAAAAAGATGTTAAAAGTATGGACAAAATCCATAGGTTTCAAGAGACTGTTCTAGTACAAGTCATGTATTCAGTGTCTTTTTAAAAAAAGAAAACAAACACCACTCCTTCAGGAATTTAGTTCTGTCCTATTTAGTAGCACACATACAATAAGCAATTTGTAATTTCCTAAAGTCTGTGCCAGGGGGGCTTGGTGGGGGTGGGGGCTGGGGCTGGGAGAGCTTGCTCTGTCCATGGATCCTGTAAGTTTATTTTTTCCCACCATAGTGTTATGGCCCTGATCACCCCCATATATTATTGCAATATATTTTTCTTTAAAATCATATTGGCAAAAGCCAGTTTTCACAGCACCTCTCAGTGTAGGTAGCAGCATGTCCAAAGGTCACAAGGCTGCTTTACAAAATCTAATTAAGAGAATGAGTTACTCCTACATAACCTGGAGGTCTCATCCTGTGTAAGGGCATGCTTGATTACCACACCTTGCAAAGATACTGTTAAGACAAAGAATATGGAAAGTCACTTTAATATCAGATACTGCCTTTTCCCTATCTCTTCTGAAAACCAGGTCAGCAACAGATGGTTGCTCCTCTGCATCTCCTCTATCCATTGTTATGACTTTCCTAAACCACTCACCTTATCCCGATCTAAATGTCTCAGCCAAATCTGAATATCCTGGGCAGTGTTTCTACAGAGTTACTCTGCATAAAGCCATTCTGTACTTCCTGATTTAATCTAAGAGCAATTGACCCCCATTGTCCCGGGTACTTAGAACAATAGAAGAGCTGCTAATTAGCTCAGCCCAGCAAGCCCAGCATGGGAAATTCCAGAGAATTTAGGAAAATGAAAACTTAAACTCACTTGTTCCCGCCCCTACCTGAGCAAAAGGGTATAAAAATACAGTGCCCCCAAAGTTCCACATTCTTAATGCTGGTTATTTACTCTAGCACTAGCTGGCTAGTTAGCCAGCTCCTGCTGCTGGTTTAAGTTCTCAATGCTGGCTCTCAGTGTTGGCTCAAGCTCTCCAGGCTGGCTCCAGCTGCTGCTGGCTCCAGCTGCTGCTGGCCCCCACTCTCCATGCTGGCATAGGAATCCCTGCCTTCTACAAGAACTTCTTCAGCTGAATTTAGGTAATGTATAGTCCCTGCTTCCCCAACTCCCTGCGCTATCCTTCCACTTATCTTCACCTCCCTGTTAATATCCTAGGAACTGTGTGTATGTGCCTTGACTTCTTACTGTGTGATTGTTTGCAACCAAAATTTATATAAAAATATTTAAACTGCAATTTGGTCTTTTGTGAATTCTCTGCAGATACGTTTCAAGCCATTTCTTGTATACATAGTCTTTAAAAGATCCCTACCCAGCCTGCCTCTCGCATTGCTAAGCCAAGTTATTTTCCCCATTGCTACTTAAATAGTTGTGTGCTGTTACACTCTTAGCAGCTGGTGGAGATTCCTTAAAAATAAGTTCACAACCTGTGAAAGCTGGGTAACAATAGACTAACATGAGGGGGGCCTCTGGTGGGGTTGTTGTTCCAGATAGATGCATCAAATTTGCTGCACAGCTGCTGGTGATTCCTCACAGGAACCACCAAAGTTTGGTAAAGTTTGGGGGTGCGTGGGTCCAATTCTATGTGCACCTCGGTGAAGGAAAACTTGAAGAGTATCTTGTGAGGTTACTTTATCGCACTACTCCAGCCAGTGGGGTTTCAGAAGTCAGCAGTGGAGCAGGTCTTCTCATAAGTTTTTAGGAACCCCCCCTCCAAAAACCCCTTTTTTTGTTTGATATAAAAAGTCTCCTAACCTTAATTAGTTCAATAAAAAAGTGAAAAAAATGATGAACTTGTGACTTTTTGTTCTTAAACCTATCTGAGATTAGCCTTCAACTGTCCTGACCTGGAGGTAGAAGGTGAAACTTTTTGAACAGGGGAAAGTTTAGTCCTTATTCCCCCCAAATTCAAAGAAACCTACAGAAGCTGTTCTAAAAGTTTTGAGACCTAAGTAGTTAATGTCTAGATCAGCTCATCATCAACTGTACTGAAGTTGGAATCAAACTGTGCTGGATCACAAAAAGATTATTTTATACTATTTACCTGTTTGGCAGCCCAGATCCTTCATTCTTATTTGAACTTGATATAATCCAATTGAATTGGAAATTGAAACAGCTGAATTAAAATTTCAGAACCTCTAACAAACCCTATCAAGTCCTTACAGCTAGCCTCTATTTAAATCTACCAAATGTGTAGGTGATACAATGAAAACAGGTGCTCCATAGACTAGACAAAGGGAGGACAATCTCAAGAGCCACAGACAAATCTTGAACTCTCTATCAAAACTTCAGTCTGGAACAGATTGAGCTTCTTATGCCCCAGCACTGCAATTTATACTCTGGCCAGGCACCAAAATTTTTGAAAGTATCTCAGGGAATAAAAACCTTCTCTAATTGGCCAAAAAACAGTGTTGGCAGTTACGCTGACACCCCATTGGCCACTGGCAGCTTTCTTCCCCCTTCCCCCTTCTCTCTGCAATGGTGCTAACTTTACAAAGAGCTTGGCCTCCTAAAAAAAAAAATGCATGGCAACCAATCTTACTGTTTGCCAGTAAGAATGCCTCCCTATTGCCCTAGAAACCACACTCAGGGTATGAAGAGGACCGAGGCTGATTTTTCACATTCAAAATGCCCCGTGGTAGATCTGGGAGCTTACCTACTATGGCGCTTTTTGCCCTGCTTCTGACTCTCCATGGCTCCCTTGGTCTTCCTGGGATTCGAGGCTGCGGCCTCTGCTGAGCCAGGCAGGAGCACCTGGCAGCAACTTCCTCTGGGCCTGGTGGGGCAGGGCCAAGGGGTGCCCAGCTGTAGCCTCCATCAGATCTGTTGGGGCAGGGCAGAGGCACCCAACTGGGCCTGGCAGGGTGGGACCAGGTCAAGGGGGGAAGGAGAAGTGGGTCAAGGGTGGAAGGAGGAGCAGGTGAAGGGGAGAAGGAAGAGCAGTGTTTCTTCATGAGCCCGGTGCTTTTCCCTTTGTACCACAAGCCCTTCTGCAATGACTTTCTCACATGCGCGGACAACCTCCGTTTCCTCATTCTGATTGGCTGAATCTTCCTCCCATTCCCCCCCCACTCACTTTCACTATTTCAGTTTTAAATGACTCTGAACACAAAATAGGCACTGAGAATCGGTGCCCTGGCCCCCCATCTAAAATCCTTGTGTGTGAGAGAGAATCGCCATCCTCCACCCTCTGTCTGAAATCCTTGTGTGAGATAGAATCGCCGTTCTCTATCCCCTCTGTCTAAAACCATTGCATGTGCAAGAGAATCACCATCACCCACCCACCCACCCCATCTAAAAACACACAAGGATTTTCCGGAGGTGGGGAGGACGCCGATTTCAGCGCCCATGGATTGGTGGGGCAGGCCAGAGCAGCAAGGTGGGAAAAATGGCCCTGGTTCTGCTGCCGAGAAGTTTTTCATGGAGTAATAAAGGAGAATTCCAAAAGAACCTCAAATTTGGAATTGCCATGGAGCAAAGCCAATACCATGGGGCGGTGCCAGGGCAACAACGTGGCAGACACACTGCAGCACCGGGACCCATGAAGAACTTCTGGCAGCACAGGAATATTCTATGTGCTAACAACGGGGGATTTTGACTGTGAAAAATCAGCCAGAGAAAACTCCATCGATTCTCTTCAACAATTTAGGTGGGGAGCTTTAACCATCCCCACCCCCTGAGGGCACCAGTAAGCCCACCAGAGAGACACAGCCAAAATAAGATAGGAAGGCGGGGGGATTGAAAAAAATTCTCAGATTTGTTAAAAAAAATTAAAGATTTTTAAAAGGGATTTCATGTTGCTACATGCTGTGGAATAGGTCCTTTAAACTTTACATAGCTAAAATTCTACTTGGCTCAGGGCTGGGGTTTTTTTAACTGAATGTGTGGTTTTTTGGGGATTTTTTGCTGATTTAGCTTTATTGACTCAACAAGCCTAATACATATCACTCTTGGTGCTCATATTCTGTGGATAGTTAATTCCTGTTCTTTTGGCCCAGAAATTTCCATTTCTATCAAGAAAGTGCTGCAGGAATCATTAGTTTCACTACTCAGAGATTGTTATTATTCAGAGGTGTGGCTTAAGTGCCCTGGGGGATGTCATCAAGCCCCACAAGTTGCTTTTAGCATTCTGGATGTCATCAGTCACTTTCCAGGCCTCCTCCAACCCCATGCCCCACAAAATAATACAAAATTTTGTAACATTTTTTACACCATCTAAAGGTGTTTTGTAACAACTTGCAGAGCTGGCTGTTTTCAGTCAATAAACAGGAAAGCTAAATAAAATGGGGAAATGGCGAATTAGGAACAGGAACGCTATTGAATAGCCTAGAATGACAAGAAGCCAAGTTTGGCTGGAAACGGAGACAAGATTTTACAGTTCTGGATGTAGAATAAAGTCCTGCCAGCTGTGCACACCAAGAAATGACAAAGTGTCCTCTTAGCAAGTATTAGGATGCTTAGGTACTGTCTCCCACTTCATCAAATCTGTGCCAGTGATGCCACACAAAAACAGTTAACGTTGTTCTAGGCAAATGTATGACTAGCATACCTCTGACCCTATGTAAGAACTGAAAAAGATGCCTGATTAAGACTTCTGATTGACATTGTAGATCCTGCCCATTCTCAGTTAAGAATATAAGAAATATGATCTTTTTGTATGGCAGCTATGGGCGACATCTTTATTATTTGTATTATTTTATGGAGTCTAGTGTATTTCAACTGTTTCTGTTTTTGACAGGTAGCTATCTGCCCAAGCTGCCCAGTAGTGGGAGGCTGGGTGGGGTAGAAATCTAAAATACAAATGAATAAATATAATGAAAAGCAGTCCCCCTTTTCTTTTCTGAAATGGCAAATCTGAACAAAACTTCAGCTTTAATTCCTCTGCCATCTGAAATGTGTGTGTAGTTTCTCTGTTAATTTTACTTCCAGAGCATGAACATCCATCCAAAAGAAACATCTAGGCTGAAGTCAGTTAAAAATTGGTTGAAATGTCTGTTTGATTAAAACTAGTGTGTGGATAAATACCTTGGATGTGCTATATCATTTATTACATTGTCCTTTAATTAAGGATTTAATGCCCTGCAATTATCCAGTTTCTCTGTCTCTTTCTCTCAACTTAAATCCTTGTTTAGCTACCCGTAAAACACTTCCTGAGCTCCTATTCTTCCCTCACAGAGGATGCTTCCTTGACAACAAAGACAAAAAAGAACCATCAAGGCTCCATCTTTTATTCCAGAAGGATGCACAAGTGGAATAGTTGGTTTGCATCATTTTAATTCAAGTCACAAAAGAGCTCTGCGGTTACTCTACATTTCTGAGGGAATTTGTTCCGTTTTGTTAATGGGAATGTGCAGGCTTTGTTGCTTACATTTTCAGCAAGTCTTTTGATGCTAAAAATGACCACCAAAGTACATCAACGGCAATTAATATATAGCAAGCCATGTTGTCCTGTTCACTGGCTATTTTTGTTGGGTCCGATCCAGGTACAAATCTTTTAAGAATTGTCAGATTTAACAGCACAGACTTGTGCGTTGTAGAATTTCCAGATGCAAAGAAGGGAAGTGTTCCTGTACCTTGAACAGGCTATTTAATATATTTAAAGGCGCTTAGGATGACATACAGTGGTCTGTGTTCTTCATTTTATCTTCACAACAACAGTAAGACTGGATTGGGGTCATGTAATAAACTTCATGGCACAATGGGGATTTAAACCTAGGTCTCTTAAATCGAAAAGTGTGCACCAATTTTTCTTGATGTTTTTGGTATTTTGTTTTAATAGCCAGTTTTTCTCAGGAAATCTGAAAAAAGCCAAATCCCCACACCAAAATTGTTTTTTCTGCTTTTCCCCCCCAAATCTTAAATCTTTGGAGTGGGGAGTTTTTTTTAATGTAAAGCCACCACATTTTCAGTGTAGCTTCAGGTGACTATTCTTAAAAGAACCCCCAGTTTGGTAAAGATTGGATTAGGGGATCCAATTTTATATGTTCCCATCCATTTTTCATTGTTCCCAAATTTATATGTCCCATAAAATTAGACCTGATCAATCTTCACCCAATTTGAGGGTTCTTGTAAGGAGAGTCAACAGTAGCTATGCTGTCAATTTTGTGACTCTATCTCACACACACACCCCAAGTATCTCTGCAAAAATTTCCCAAACGTTTCCTTACGCAGGGAAAATTTTCGCTCTGATTCTCAGTTCTGACATAGCTTAATGTTATGTCAATTGGACATATTTGATGGACTGGGACAAAGGCACCAAATTTGCAGAATAGTTGCTGGTAACTCCCCTTATACAAACTCCCATGTTTTCTGAAGATTGGATCAGGTGGTCCAATTTCATGTCCCTGCATTTTTTTCTCCATTTGGAAGTCCATAAAATTTCTCCTTGATCCAATTTCTACCAAATGTCAGAGTTCTTCTAGGGAGAGTCACCTGAAACTATGCTTTTAGGGAGAGTCACCTGAAACTATGGAGCCTCTACCTCAAAATACAACCTTCCCAGAGCCCCACAAAAGTTGCTGTGGTGTAAAATGGATCTGAAAGAGCTGGAAAAAAACTGGGAGTTTTTTTGGATTTGCATTTTGACACCATTGAAATGATGCCATTTCTTGGGGTTCAGCATATTTCAGTGCACACTGCTACTTAGATACAGATCTCACCTCTAAATACTATACTACACTGGCTCTTAATGGGATGAAAAAGGATATGTGGTGTGTTTTCTGGATCTTTGGCTGCACATGCCTCCACTCTGACCTCTTCAGTTTGGCAACTTGATGCCTCCAGCCATTGCTGGGTTTCTAACAGATGGCATTGCCACAAACTCTATAACTCCCCAGAAAAGATAAATTGGAGACTGGTCAATAATTGGCCACTTTGTCCCTAGCTAGGGAAGGTTTTCAAAGCAGGTATCTAATAACTGCTCTGTTCAGAGGTCTAGGGAGAGCCCTCTCAGTCAGTGAGGTGTAATTAGTTTTCATTTATGCTTGGAATACCACTTTCAGCATGATTTTAAAAGGCAGGATGGACATGGCTCAAGAGCACAAGTGGTGGCTCTCACATATTAATGGAACATATGTGAATGCATTTAGTTTGACTAATGTCACCCTTTCCCCAGCTATTTGTGCTGAGTTAACTCTATAACATAAATACTATGGGCGATGTACAGGCATAGTGAAACATTTTATTTTTTACTTATTTCAAATGAACAGATTTAAGCTTATACTTGGAATCAATGGGACTTGAAAGTGCTTAAATTGTGTGGATTATGCTGCATGTACTTACATCATTTTTATCTATACTGAAGACACTGAAAGGACTGTTAAAGGAATCATCTGTTAACCTTCAGCCTCAAAACCAAGATATTTCACTTCTCCTGGAATAAGTCTGATTCAGTCTTTATTATCCCATTGGAGAAAGAGAACATTGTTATGATGTTGCTCTCCTTAGACATTTGAATGGGGAAGTTATCAGACATCTGATTTAAAAATGTTTTCCTGTGCATGATTATTCAGTGCCAAAGATATCTATAATATTTTTCCTTTTATTCCAAATTTGTATTCTGTGTTAAAATGCAAAAACATTCACCACCTATTATTCCTGCAGCCAGGTGACGAAGTGTGTTTCCATTCACAATTCCCTGTCCCCATTTTCTTATCTCAGAAATATACAGGGAACACCAGTCAAAGAAACAGCCATTACTTTTTATTTGTCTTGACAAGAGGCAGTGTTGGGAGGAGGGGTAGAAGGTAGAGAAAAGAGGATGCCAAACTCCAGCACTATCCAGAAATACAGAAGGTGGCTTTTTATTGCAAAATGCTTGTGGTATTCTTTAGACTGTTGCTAGGAGACTGTAAAAGAATTAATCAGGAAGACATAAATGCTGCAAAATCAGGCACTATATTACAGACTGAATTGCATGAGGAGAGGAAGAAACATGTCTCCTGTTAAAAATTAACAAATGTAGGAAAGGCAGAGACAAGAGAGCAGAAAGCCATATTATAGAAGGCAAATCTTGCCAGTTATACGAATACATGATGCTGTATTCTTTCCAATTGATGCTGCTCCAATACTTATGCCACCAAGCAAGTAGACAATTAACAATGTGGTCCTCTGAAGTTATTCCAATATAAGTGTGGGGATTGCAATAGGCTTATAGGGGAGTAATGATGCAGAGGTCTGTATTGTTACAGTGCCACCTAAGAGCATTTCAATGGACTCAGAGGGATGTAACTCTGCTTAAAGTTCAGTATTACTGGTGAAACAAAAGCAAATTCAGAAAGTACTGAAGCACTCAGCAATCATAGTGTTGAGATTCAGAGGTTCCATTGGTTAAATGTATTTCTTAAAATATTTGTACAATTTGTACAAAAATAAAAATTTTAATGTCTGATCTTCCTCTTGACTTTAAGGCCATGGAAATAGATTGGAAAGCCATGGGATGCGTGGTGCTCCCCCAGTCAGCCCTGAAGCCTGTCCTTCTGCTATCATATGGACTCCTGAGCTTCCCCAGGCCTCAGGAGAGAATCACATCACCTGGTTTTTCTCTCTGCCTGGATACCTGGTCCCATAGACCTGGAGCAGGATCATTCGTTCCTCTCTGGCCTGTTCTGGGAACTGCCTTACATGGGTTGGTCTCCACTTCTCAATCCCCAGCCCTCTAGATGGCTAAGCCCATCACAACAGGGTTGAGTTCGTTCGTTCCTTCCTTAATAGTTCCATACTGAAGCTGCCTGCCAGTCCATTACTGGATGTTCTACCCTGTTTCCCCAAATTTAAGACATCCCTGGAAAATAAGACGTAGTAGAGGTTTTGCTGAAGTGCGAAATATAAGACATCCCCCAAAAGTAAGACGTAGCAAAGATTTTGTTTGGAAGCATGCCCGACGAACAGAACACAGACATCCCCTGAAAATAAGACATAGCACATCTTTGGGAGCAAAAATTAATATAAGACACTGTCTTATTTTCAGGGAAACACGGTATGATGCCTATCAAATAGAACATTCCCACTAGTTGGCCTGGACCAGTTTCCTGTGGGCCTGCTCAGTTCCAGTGACTTCCTATGATGCTTATTCTTCATCTTTTCACTGGCTGCCTGGGTCTTTCAATCATGTGATATGACCACACCCATTCTGTCTTCTCTGCTGCTGTTCAGATTATTTGGAGTACCTGCTGAGCCCCTGCCAGTTACAGTGAGTCTGGAGCTGCCACTGGTGCAGGCCCTGCTAGTCACTTTCCTACATTTGATCCACCAAAAATTTGATCCACCAAAAATAACCTACATTTGCTTGTCAAACCATGGATTCTGGAGGTCTTCCAGTTCCTACTGAAATACCATTGATCTAGAAAAGGAATCATTGATCTAGAAAAGGAATAATGTTCTTAATGTATGATGATTCATACATGCAGCCTCAAATGAATGTGCTAGCTCTATCTTTGGGTCTTCTACCCAAATAATATCTTAGGCTCAATTCTCATCAACTCCAGGATCTTAGATATCAAGCATGGGAAAGACTCTTACTTCCCTGTCCAATGGTAAAGTCATTGACAATCAGATCTAGGAGGATGAAAACAGATGGTCTAATAGTCCAGGTTGATATGCATAAGTTTCATTTCTTTTGCCATGTAATGGTTTGAATGGATATGCTACAACAACCTTGCTTAAACTAAACAACTGATTAGTGGCTGCTGGGAGTTCTCTTGGAAACTCAACCTATACCTCCCTGAACTCTATGGTGAGAAAAAAGGGCAGGATAAAAAGTGTAATGAATATGTTCATCTCAGAAAACTTATTTAATAGAGTTTTCATGTCAAAATCAGCTTTCCTGTGGATAGCTTACCTGTCAGGAGGAAGCTAAGCTGGGAACGTTTTCATATGGCACAAGCACACACTATCAATACATTTATATAAAAACCATGCTGAGTATCTGAAAGAATGACGGATTAAATATTAAGAATGTAATCTTAGAGATTGTACTAGGCAATGAAAATAGGGACGGTATGGATCAGTCATGAATTAGAAGCCACCCAATTGCCTATAGATGAAGAATAGGCATGCAGAAGTGCGCTGGAGATTAGCATGGGACACAGCTGGAGACAGAATAGCAATAGACTGATTTGGCAGTTCCTATGTTCCTCCCTGCCAGAATGTGTGCACAGTTCTGTCACAAAAGCTGCCCTAAATCCAAGCCTGTTTCAAATGTTTAACAGCTATACACCATCTTTGAAGTTAACAGTTTGGTTGTGTATGAGAGAACTTTGGGAATATGCGGTTTCTTTAACAAAGAAAAGAAAAGGAACATATTTATTTTCTTTCTTTTTTTTGCAAAGATTCAGTTGTGATATTCTATAAATGCTATAAATATATTTTGTTCAGTAATTAATCAGTAATTAATTTTTGGTGCTTTTTCTTCTTCTTGCAGCCAGATTTCCTACCAATCTTTTATTCAATTACCTTGGACTGTTTCCTGAAAACAGGCAAACAGATTTCTCATCACCTTGAAATATGCTGTAATTATAATTCCATTGCTCCCAATCTTCATTGTAGCCAAAGGATCATTCTTCACAAACCATAACAGGTAGAAGCACATTAAAGTAAATGATTAAATGTCCTGGTTTAACAGAAGGTTTGAGTTTAGCTGAGTTAAAAGTGCAAGGATTTGGCTTTGAGCAACAAGACTGTGCCCAGTCTTTGACACATAAACCAGATATTATGGACGGAAAACTACAGAAAGGTACTGAAGTTCTTCGTAATAGCTCAGAGAAGAGAAGGGAAGGAAGCCCAAGAGTGAGTTCTGAAGACATTTTTAAAGCACATTTTCCTTTAGTACATATCCAGCAGTTGCATCGTAATACTATATCTGGTCACATATCAATACCAATACCAAATAAAAAATCTGCAAGATAAAGCAACAGAGACCACAGGATAGGCTTTTGCTAACATGTCAAAACCCTTGAGTTTACAGAAAAAAATACAGTTTCACGAAAGGAAAAAAAAGAGGGAGTAAAATAACCAAAAGTCAAGAGATGTGTCTATGCATGTGAACATATAGCAGAGGGAGAAACAACTGCAGCTGAAATTGCAGTGGGAAGAAACACTTGTCCAGCTATGCAGTTCTAATTCATATATTCACCTATTGTTTGAACTAGCTTGATGAAGGAACGGTTGGATTTTTTCTACTCTAACTTTCAGTGTAAATAACCTGTTGTGCAGAAAGCCTCTTATTTTTGTTTCCCTTTTTATAGTGCAGAAATTGTACAAATTCAATTATCACGGGATTGAATGATCATGGAAGACCTGATTTACATTGGAAAATGCCTGTCATTCACTGGACTATTTCAATGTCATTCCAAGGTTATTATGTAGCTTTAGAGATTTATGATACAACCAAATAGCAGAAGAGTTAGTCACTCATGTCCACAATGCATGTACCTGCTAATCAATATGAACTTTCCTCTGTAAGCCTCTGGAGTGCAAAGAGGCAATTTTTGAAATGATAGGGAGAACCTGTGTAGTGTAGTGGTGAAAGTTTCAGACTAGGATCTGGGAGACTCAGGTTTGAATCCCTGTTCTGCCATAGAAGCTTGTTGGGTGATCTTGGGCCAATTACAGACTCATACTCAGTTGAGAACAAATTTCACTTATTGATAGAAGTATTAGGCAGATTACACTGTGGACATACTTGTCATGTCTGACTTTTGCACCCAACTCGCACCCCCAGTAAGAAAAGCAGCAGTCTCTCCTTCTAATTTTGTAATCTGTTGTTTATTGTCTCTGTGTTGTAAACTGCTCTGAGCCTTTTGGGGGTAGAGTGGCCTATCAAGTCAAATAAATAAATAAATAAATAAATAAATAAATACTACTACTACTACTACTACTACTACTACTACTACTACTACTACTAATACTACTACTACTACTACTACTACTACAACTACTACTACTACTACTAATACTAATACTACTACTACTACTAATAATAATAATAATAATAATAATAATAACCCCAGTTGCCAAGCAGTATTTCTTGAAGTTGTCTCAGCCTTGCCTCCCCCACCCTGGTTTTCTGATAAGACTCCAGATGTCTGACCATCAGCTAGCAAGCAAAAAATAAGCAATATAATACAAAGCAGACAGACACCCACTGGATGACACAATCTCCTGCTTCCACCTGGAGACATGACAAGACCACTGAACTTACTAGGACTTGACACTCTCAGCCAAACCTACCCCACAGGGTTGCTGTGAGGATAAAATAGGGGAGAGAGGAAAATGATATAAGTAATTTTGAGTGCCCATTGGGAGAAAAAGCAGAGCATATATGAAGCAAACAAATAAACGATTCTTCTTTACTTAGCTTTGCTATATCCTTTTCCATAGTCAAATCACCTGCAAGGTGAGCTACCAGGATTTAGCCTTTGGTCCATCCCATAGGAAGGTAAATCTGTCAAACTGTTTGAAAAACAGGAATACTTTAAAACTACTTGATTTGTCACAGCAATTCATTATTCATGGCATATTCCATTTGTGATCTTACCAAGTTTTGTACTGAAAGGCCACTTCAGGAAAGCACAAGTAATTGTAAATATATTTATCTGTCAATCTAAGAAAAGCTTTAAGATTAGACTCATTGAGAACTCTGTCCAGGTCTGGCAGTGTCAAGTCACAGACCTTATTTTGTGTATTCGGGACTATTGCCCACCTTTTACTTTCAGCTTTCATTTTGCTACATTAACATTATGTGTAAGAGTTAAGCTGATTAAAAATTTAAATTTAATTGCATTGTTCCACTTCCATTCAGAGACACAATAGAGGGAAGAGTGCAGGTTTGAATAGCTTATGGCCTATCTTTGATTCCTATATTTGGTCTTTTCTGCATGCACACCTTGCCACAGATTTTCCCAGTGGTCAAACCTTGTCCCTTGGAAACATTTTCTGTGAAATCATTCCAGACACCTCCTTTCATCCTGTTATTTTGGATTTTTTTTCTCCCTTGCCTCTTCAATTATATTTATTTCACACTTCTGCTGAAAATATATTATTCCTGATGGTGGTGGGACATTATCTGTGGTGCAGAATAATTACCTTTCCCACTCTTTTTTCTTTTGCACTTGCACTCTGGGGTTTCCGACAATTACTGTTGAAACAGCAGTTCAATATTTTCTCAGCCCCCATTTCTACTGTTGAGAACAACCAATCCAAAAGAGAAGCCAAAACCACTCTTGGAACGGGTGCCATTACCTGAAGCAACAGAAACACATAGGCTCATTCCGCACATGCAGAATAATGCACTTTCAAACTGCTTTCAGTGCTCTTTGAAGCTGTGCAGAATAGCAAAATCCACTTGCAAACAATTGTGAAAGTGGTTTGAAAATGCATTATTTTGCGTGTGCGGAAGGGGCCATAGTCTACCTCTCCCTCCCTTACACACAAAGAACCACATTTCCAGCCAAATTTGATCTACAGTAACACATGATAGTTACTTCAGCAGTCACCAATTACATGCAGCAATTACTTCTAGTACTCTTTTCAACTGTCCCCAGCTTCAAAATTGGTCTCTGTCCTAATGCCACATCAGCAGTTCATATGAAATTGACAAAGCTGATCCAATTAACAATGGTAGTTTGCATCTCTGCCTCAGCTTTACATTATTACAAAGAGAAAAACATTGAAAACAGAGGAGGAAGAGATAATGGCTGAAAGGGAGGTTGAGCAACAACATGGGGCATAGATAAGGCCAGGTTTTTGCACAAAATGAAAGCCAACCCCCCCCCCCACTGAAGCAGACACCATTACCTGAAGAACAAAAACACATAGCCAGCTTCCACATCGCACACACAATACTAGTGCATCAGGACAGCCAATCATGTGGTAGAATCTTTGTAGAAATAAAATATATATCTACAGGGTTACTCCCAGGCTATAGTCTTCATTGTTACTCATACTTCTATTCAGATGCCCTCAACTATTGACCTGGTTGCCGCCTTTGTTACTCACAGACAAGGTTTCCCCACCCACCGTGGACACTCCAACAGATATATACTCCACTTGCTTTCCCAACATCAGATCCTCTGAAGATGCCAGCCACAGACGCAGGCGAAACGTCAGGAGAGAATGCTGCTAGAACACGGCCATACAGCCTGGAAACCACACAGCACCCAAATAAAATATATAGGTCACCCCTTGAGATGCTTCCCAATTAAATTGAATCTTGGGCTTTGATGACTCTCCAGGAAAAGGGACATTGCAGACTTGTGTCGTCTAAACTTTCCAGCCTAAACTTTCTTTTTATGGACAAATGACATGATGGCTCATATAGTTAAGACCACATCCCTTTTATCTGTCATGACCACAGGTGCAGGGCAGTGGTTGCTTACAGGTGTTGATAGACCATCTCAGAGCTTCAGAGGTGCTCTCTGTGTCTGTGTTTAGCAAACTGGTGGTCTGGAGTTTATGATGTCAGACTTTATCCTTTCCACTCCTTCACTTGCTGCTGCTTTCTTGTCTTTCTCTGGCAGAAAAATATGTGATACATCTCCCATCTCATCCAACCAGCTGTGAGGCATGTTGTTGCCCAGCCAGAAGTAGAGAAAGCATCAGTGGAGATGGGACAAGCAAGCAAGAGCCTGCGGGTAAGATTGGTATATGACCAGCATTCATTTTATAGGTAAGACATTGCATACATTAAAATATGAAGACTTCCAAAATATGAAGATTTGACAGAACAATGACAGCCATTTCCATGTTATACCTGAACTGTTAAGGGTGTTATAGATTGGAGCCAGTATCATGAGGTAAGGAGATAACAGAAATGCACTCGTGTTGTTTGTTTTGGTTCTTTCTTTCTTTCTTTCTTTCTTTCTTTCTTTCTTTCTTTCTTTCTTTCTTTCTTTCTTTCTTTCTTTCTTTCTTTCTTTCTGTCTGTCTGTCTGTCTGTCTGTCTGTCTGTCTGTCTGTCTGTCTGTCTGTATGTATGTATGTATGTATGTATGTATATCTCACTACATAAAATGACCTGTTGCTGATACATACCTGGCCTGTAAAAGTGGAAAAAGTGAAAACACTCCTAGGGGATGAGGCACTATTTCACCACAATGTCACCACCAGTCCCAGTCATGCTTCACAGTGTGAGATAACATAAGATGGCAAAATGGTCCTACTTTGAGGATCTGCACATATAACCAGATAACATATTTACTATTTGGATAAATTATTCACTTCTAAATTACTGAATACTTTTAACCAGTGTAACTATTGTGAGTGGGATTAATATGAGAAATTAAAGCAACCAGGGAAAGAATGACTCCATTAAGAAATAATTCTCTTTGAAACAGATCGACCTCAGCAGGTTGGGAGTATTTGACAAAAGTGCAGTGAAGATACGTTCAACACTTCTTCAGCAGCACTTCCTGCTGTATTTTTCACAGAATGTAAAACACATTAGCATATTGAATACATCAAACCCAAAAATGCACATTACATTTTAAAGCTTGGAACAAAAGCCAATCAGAATTAACAAGATATCCAGGTCAAAAGTTGACACAATCCAAGTACAAAAGAGGAACAAAGAAGCTTCTCACTTTTTTTTTGGCTACTTTAGAAAAGCTTGTCACAAAGAAGAATCCAGTCTTTAAAAAATATTCCAGGAAAATAAGTGACAACTATAACTTTAACATATTTAAATCAGTTTGAAACCAATTAGCATCTCACCTAGACTTGAAAGAAGGCCAATTCTAATTCTGTAGTCTAATGTAATCAAGATTACATGGAAATAAAAAATGAATTAGCCAGATATATGTTGTTACCAGGCACTGAGATAAAAACTGGGCAGAGATTGACTACTGGTTGAGACTCTAGCCCCCATGAGCGCAAAGAGAGCTTTCTTATTGGCATCTATGCCATAGGATTGCATCCCATGAGTACAGAACTCCATCTGCCATATCTGATGATTGGACCTCTTTACGTGTGAGGATCTAGACTGAAGTCCAACCTGATCAAAGTACCGAGTGCCAGCCGATTGATTTGAACACCCCTTCTAACTAAGCATTAGTAAGTGCCCAGACATTAACTTGTTTAATGTATTATGGTTAAAGTCTTTTTCTTTGTAGTAATACATATGGATAGCTACTGAACAATCCAAAAACAGGAATTTTGATACCAAAAATGAGAGAAGGCCACTCAGCCAATTCAAAGCTTTGCACTTGTTCCTTATATAATAGGTGAGTGAATAATATTTGTAAGGGTATATGTAAATAAGCACTTTCTTCGTAAATATGATCCAATTCTTATATATGCAAACTGCACCATATAGTTTTCTTTTCCATTCCAATCCATTCCTTAAATGTGAATATATTTTCTTTTTATATCACTGCTACCTTCTGTTCTTAGTCATATACTGGCTGTAATTCATCCTCTGTAATCAGCAGCCAATTTCTCATCTAGAGCAGTAGGCAGGAAATAATATCGAGGCCATGGAGATATTTATTGCTAAGGATCTGAAACAAATTCTTCAGTTCAACCACTCAACTTGTAATATTTTTGATTGATTTCTTTTGTGTCATGATGTAGAGAAAGAACCACCAAGTTACTATTTATTTATTTATTTAGAAAATGTATATGTTGTGTCTTCAGAGACCTGCTCAACTGTGGTAGCAATAGTTTGTCAGTCATACAGTGAGTGACACAGGGAGCAGCAGTGGCGTAGGAGGTTAAGAGCTCGTGTCTCTAATCCGGAGGCACCGGGTTTGATTCTCCGCTCTGCCGCCTGTGGAGGCTTATCTGGGGAATTCAGATTAGCCTGTGCACTCCCACACACGCCAGTGGAGTGACCTTGGGCTAGTCACAGTTTCTCGGAGCTCTCTCAGCCCCACCTACCTCACAGGGTGTTTGTTGTGAGGGGGAAGGGCAAGGAGACTGTAAGCCCCTTTAAGTCTCCTATAGGAGAGAAAGGGGGGATATAAATCCAAACTCTTCTTCTTCTTCATAGGCCATCACAATCACACAAAAAATGTGTGAACGATAGAGTCCTCTGGATACACTGGGACAATATTTCTAACCACATAACAGTATAAAATAGTAAAATTCCCACATCACAGTTTGCATTTACAATTTAGCTTTAAACATTTGGTCTACAGCTAGTTTCCTCCTTAAAATGGCTGCTAAAAAATAAAAGTAGCAGCCTTAACAGTAACTTTAGGGGAAACATCAGCCAAAAGAAATCACAACCTGTTGTTATCAGAACCAATAATTTTAGTTAACATCTGGTTGAAGTATTTACCTCAAATAACTGCATAGAGGGGCATTCTAAGATATAATGGGCTGTGAATTCTGGCTGGTCAAGGCTATGTGGGCAGAGATGCTGGTCTCTTAGGACCTTTCAGTATCTACCACGGAGATATTTAATAGGAAAGGATTGGAAGCGAAGGCTAGTAAATGCCTTTCTTAATGAGGGATTGGAAAGATCAGTTTAGGTACCGGGAATAAATTTTGTTTTTCTTCACTTTAGGATACCAGATTGAAAATTTCATGCTAGTTGCTCTCTCAGTATCTTGGAGGGCATCCCTTTTGAACAGCCATTCATGAATTTTATCAGTATACCATGACTTAATTGTCTCGATCAATGGAAGCGAATATAATAACAGAATGGGCATTAATAGATTCAACCATTTGTTGTCATTCTCAAAACAGGCAAAAGGATACACAAGGCCCACAGATGCTTAATCGTAGAAAATGCAATTATTGTTTGAATAGTAATTACATACAGTGTTGAAACACAAAGTAATGCTACTATACAAAAGACTAATACAGAAAAAACTATGTCTAAGAGATACATACAACAGTGTGAATAGATGCAAAGCAATGTGAATAAATGCCAAATAACTCTAAAAACTGTCCACATGGGAATCATGAAAACATTGACCCTGCACTTAACAAAAGGACATAATGGGAGGGCTAGTGATACATTTTGCAAAACAGATCTGTTTTGTCACATTTTTCCCATAAAGTAAAAAGAGTTGCATATAAGCCATTTTTTTCAACATAAAGAAACATATATTAGAACAAAGCTATTGCACGCTTGAGAATGCAGAACTGAAAATTACACTTACCCCAACATTGCTGCAAAAAATATGCTGTGGTTGAATAATTCTCTAAATACAAAATACAAATAGTTGAAATTAACTTCTAAAATGATAAAGTCTGCACAACAAATGTATAATGGGTTGCTGCTGTTATAAAGGAATCCGTATTCCTTTTCCCCATTCACATATTTGCTGTTCAGGCAGCAATTGGAGCCCATGGAAACAATATGGGTTGCTTTCGCGCATTTGCATGGAGACACTTCTCTCTCTGTCTTTTTAATTTCCTGCAACACATGTGTAGCTGCACAGGCATACAGAAACGAACCCCAAAAGCCATGCTGATCATTTCATAATACAATTGGCTGTACCCACATAGTTGCTCATGTGGAGCACACAAAAGAAAAAGGGATCTCCCTGCAATTACAAGGCAGTAATAAATGTGTTGCTGTAGATCGGTCATACCAGAGGCATTCCTCCCATTGGGCAAAGTGGGCAGTTGCCCTGGGCGCAGCCCTGTGGGGGGCGCAGGTTTGTTTGTGGGATTTTTTGTATTTTCAGTGTTTTTCCATTTTTGGCCTGCAGAAGGCGCAGTTTTTAGGCTAGCAGCACCAAAATTTCAGGGATGTTTTGGGAGACTCTCCTGATGCTATCATCCAGGTTTGGTGAGGTTTGGTTCAGGGAGTCCAAAGTTATGGACTCCCAAAGGGGGTGCCCCATCCCCCATTGTTTCCAATGGGAGCTAACAGACAATGGGGGCTACACCTTTGAGGGTCCATAACTTTGGACCCCCTGAACCAAACTTCACAAAACCTGGGTGGTATCATTAGGGAAGTCTCCTGAAGGTACCCTGAAAGTTTGGTGCTGCTAGCTTAACAATTGCACCCATGCTAGCAGGCACCTTACAAATTTCCCCAGATTTCCCCCCTGCCTTTGACATGGATTTAAAGGGTCCCCAGTTTAAACATTGCAAGTTTCAGGGTGGGGGAGAATCAACCCCCAAATAGCATCATTTCCAGTGTTGTTTAAACTGGGAACCCCAGATTCTCCCTTTAAGGTGGATTTAAAAGGAGAATCTGGGCACCCTAGTTTAAACGCCATTGAAAATGATGCTGTTTGGGGGTGGATTGCAGCATCACTTGTTTAAACTAGGTAGCCCAGATTCTCCTTTGAAACATTGAAAGTGATGCTGTTTCCCCCAATTGGGGGTACTGGATACAACACCATAAAATGTTTTCATAGCAGTAATAAAACATTTTGAAACATTTTGAGAATGTTTTCAAAAAATTATTTCTGCTGTGTGGCATGGCTTATTGCTGTGCTCAGATTTGTGAGTTGGAGCATGTTCTATAATGTGATGGTGACTTTGAAACAACCTGGTGTAAAAAATCATTGCTTGGTCACAGTGGGGGAGGGTGGCTGCCCATGGGGGGCGTCAAACTCCAGTTTGCCTAGATACGCCACTGGCCGTAGCTACAAGGGGTGTGTTTACGCATTGCATTGGGCACGCACCTGGGGGGGCATCAAACTCAGGTTTTGCCCAGGGCTCCAGTTTGCCTAGGTACGCCACTGGGTCATACTCACTGCCACACAGAGAAAACATGCTCGAGGGACTTTGTACCTTGTGGGATGCTCAGAGAATCTGCCCACAACCTGCTGGGCAACTGGCACAGAATGTCGGGTGGGCGGATTCTCCCTGACAGTGGACAGCATGGAACTTTCAGTGAATGGGTGAAAGGGAGGGAAATAAAGTGTTTCCTGCCTGGCCATTTGCACGGGAGTGGCTCTATGCAGGGATTTTGCAAAAGAATTGCTTGTTTAGCGATTTTTGAAAATCCCAATTGAGGTAAATAAAACAGAACAAACTTGTTTGGGGTAGGGGACCTGTGCAAAGTCCCTCTCCGAAACGGTTTGTATTCCATCCTGCACCTGTTATGTTTGCCCTGTGCAGAATCCACCAATGACTAATAATAAGTTTCATCTCACCTGCTTGCCAATAATTATCTTCCCTATACCATCAGCATGTCTCACACAGAAAGACAGGGTGCGCCATCTGATAAACCAGATGGAGTGTGTTCATTATATAGCTATGTAACATAGAGAAAAGTACAAATCCTGCAAACACTTAGCAAATGCAGCTTGCAAAAAACTTGGAAAAATTTTGTTCTGAATTTAAACCTCTTGGATGTAAAGTTTGCAACTTTGAAAGTGACAAAGGCTATTGGAGTTCATTCCCTTTGAAACTTCTTCAGTGCTTGGTGCTGTCATGGAACCATCTGGCTTGTACTTCCGATTTGTACGTATCTGTGGAATTTTGAGGAGGAGGAAGACAATATGATGTCATAAACAGAGAGGAGAGAGATTTTTGAGGCAAGTTGGTGAACTGAAACTGACTGAAGAAGGCAAGTCTGTACTAGATCACATTGAATGTTCACCTTCTATGCCTGAGAAGTATGCTGCAAAGCCTCTAAAACACTGATAAATTCTGAACATGCTGAGAAAATACTGATAGTTTATAGTAACATTGACAAGATGAGTTATAGGCCAATTGCGCACAAGGTGTCTGCTGCACGATGGTGATGAATGTCTGTCACAGCAACATTTCGTGTATGGACATATTTCCTTAAGCTCCACTTTTACTTTCTAGTCTCTCCGTGGGAAGCGAGACCACTTATAGCATAATTTTAATTTTCTTCATCACCAGACCATACATTGCCCCTATTCCTTCTCATTGTTCAACATACTGGGTCGTTTCCAGCCCTCCTAGTTTTAGCAATCAGTGATTTGAAACCACACTGAGAAAAGGTCGTCAGTCCTGATGCTTGGAGTTTATGGCACATAGGGAAAGGGATGATTGGAAACTTGGGGAGCTTAGCAAAAGATGGTTCACATTGACCTTTTGCAGTTTTTGCACCACCATTACTCCCCTGTTACTTCCCACTACAGAAGACAATCAGTGATCAGGCAAAGTGTGCAGATGCCATATTCAAGACTTTCCTGTAATTGTTCCTGTAATTTTTATATTAATTATTTGATATATCAATATAAAAATGTAACAATTCAATTAAAAATTAAAGCATGCATACTCAATAGAGAACCCATGGAAACAAGTGGAGATTGCTGAAATCGCTGTCCCCTGGACACAATCAAAAAGCCAGCAGATGAGTAATGCCTGGCATACTACAAACACAGCAGTGGGTAATAATACCAAACATCTCCCGAAACAAAGATCTCATGGCGAAATCTCTTTGGAGCAGCAGGAAGCTTGCCATGCATAATTGACCATAATTTTAGATATGAAAAAATGCGCATATTGCTGGCAGAATATTAATAGAATAAAGGTTATTATTGTTAAGTTTAGAGATGAAGTGAAAACTTTCCATTATACCTGAAGCCTCTAGGTATATTTTGCAGTTATGGATAAATGTGCTGAATAGGCTTAGAAAAACCTACAATAATATTCAGAAGCAACCATCCCCTTCTCCACCAAAATAATCAAATAGTTCAGCAGAAGTTAGTTGTGTCTACATTTTGAAGAGGGAGTGGTGAGCAATAATATGTCACAATCGTGGAATTCAAGGTAAGCATTATATGAAATAGTAATGCATGATGTTACCAGCCGAGAATGAGTTGTAAATGGAGAGCTGAAAAACAGCATTCCATAACCATGTGAAATAGGAATGCAAAATATGCTTTCAAATCCATGTGTTCTTTGACAGAAGAACTGATGGGCAATATAACAGCAACATGAGAAATAGGAAGTTGGTGTGATTTTTTTCTTCCTCCAAAAGAGAATAATGAGAAATGTCAAACATCGGCTAATTAATAGTTTGGTGACACCGCCCAGAGCCCCTAGAGGATGGGGCGGTATAAAAGTTTAATAAATAAAAAAAATAAATAAATAATTGGCTTGACATACAAATTCCAGTTTTGGAAAGGTAGAATTATTTATGATTGAAGATTTTATATAAAAATAGTACTGATAACATACAGTGTTTTATGTGGAAAGTTAACAGATTATCCCTTCATGTATACATACACATATCAGCAGCTGAATTTTGCACCTCTGCCACCAATTAAAAAATGTATCCCAAAAGGAAGAAGAGTATAAACTGATCAAATGATCCAAAAAACCAGACATTGACCCAAATAACTGGAAATCTATTTTCCTTCTGACAAAATTCTGACCAAGTGACAAAACAAAGAATTCTTTCAAGAACAGTATCTGAAATCCCCCCATTTATTTGGATCTTGCAGAACAATAATCAAGATTTTATCAATATATTTCAATCTGGGATAAACCAATTTGAAATGTTAATTTACCATTTCTGTGACAGTGAGATATTCAATAGTAAGTAGGCCTACCAACTTCCAGATGTTGGCTGGAGATCTCCTGGAATTACAACTGATCTCCAGGCAACAGAAATCAGTTCACCTGCTAAAAATGGCCACTCTGGAAAGTGGACTCTATGGAATTATAACCCATTGAAGTCCCTCCCCTGCCCAAACCCTCCCTTCCTCAGACTCCATCCCATAAATCTCCAGGCATTTTCCAACCTGAAGCTGATAATGCTAATAGTGAGCTAGGCCCAGGGAACCCTAGGTTCAAATCCCTAATCAGTCCTGAAGCTGACTGGAGATCTGTGACAGCCCCTTTGTTTCAGACTAGCCTTCCTGAAAGAATTGTTTTGATAAGACATTGCCCATGGGTTGCTCCATTTCCTGCTCAGCTTTTGAGCACTTCAGTACTATGAGTGGACATTTGAAGAACTAGCAGGATCTAATAAGGCCAGTCATTACTTGGAAGATTTTTTAGTTTTGATGAATGTGCCAGCTGATGGCTAATTTTAAGAAAGTGGCACAGGAATCAGATTGAGGAAAAACCTGGTATGTGTGTGTGCGTGTGTGGGGAGGGGGTTCTTGAGCAATGAAGAAAAGTTGGCAGATCATTTCTGCAGCAGGTATGTAATAGTTGTACAATGAAACTGGAGCAGATGCAGGTAATGCTTGGGCATTTGAATTTTGCCTGTAGGTCTGTAACTCCAAAGGGCCTTTTCATGCAGTATGGCAGATACTTCAAGAGATGCTAGATATGCTTATCACAGAATTAGAGTCTTAGGTTAAATTAAGGCAGATGCCAATATCTGACTGAGCTTCCTTCAGATATTTAAGGGTTAGTCCTTTTGGATGAACTGTTGGGTGGCTGCGCAAGACTTTCAGATGCAGTCAGATGCTGTAGAGATACATCTTTTTGGAATATATTTTCAAGGCCACTGTGTGCCCAACATTGGCCTATAGCCTAGGAGCATAAGGATATACCTAGGAACCTTACTTTTCTGGCATTTTTCTTCATAGTAGTAGCAGTACATATTAGGGATAGTGTTTTAAGGAATTTAGTAGTTTTGTTTTGGTGTGATAACAGTGCAGTAGGGAAGGTGTCCCAGTATTCTCATCCTGCATTTGGATGAAAATGACCTGAAGCAGATGAAAGGAATGGCACTAATGAGAAGACTATTTAGGTACCTAAAACAGGTAAAAAGTTTGTTGCCAAGGGCCATATTCATTTGGTCTGATTTTCTACAGAGGAGGGTATAAAAGGGGAGCCCTGAAGTCTAGTTGAACTGTGGGCACAAGATCAAGATTAATAGTTTGGTGAATAGGATACTTTTGAATGGTGGATATACTTGCATATTGCACAGCTCCATTAGATATAATATGCCACACCTGTATAGGGAGGATAAAGCAAGTGATATTGTCTCATGTCTTCACTGAGGATGTCTGTGGCAACCATATCTCTCATGGTTATGGAAGGCTAGGTGAGGTAATCTATATATATATATAAAAGTCTAAACGTGTGTTTGTCCCTGATGGTCTCCCTCAGAAGCTGCTGGACGGATCGGCCCCAAATTTTCACATGACGTTCCTCCCTGCTGCGGGCAGGTAATCGAACCTTCAAATCGCTGAAAGTCCATACCTGAGCCAGGTAAAATGTCTTTTTCCTGGCACACCAGGCCATGAAGCTGGCTGTGTTTAACTGTCACCCTTAGAATGTTCATGCAGCCTGTCTGTCAGTGGCCTGAGGGGTTGGTATGCCCTTAGAATGTCAGTGGCCTGAGGGGTTGGTATGCCCTTAGATGGCCAGAGATGAGCAGTTAAAACAGTAAATAGGTAATACTGTTAGGTAATACGAGGGGAAGTGAAACACACACACACTTTGCCATGTGAGACGTCAGGTGGGGTCCCCCCCCACAGGTAACTTTCACTCTCTGTGCCTCACCCACTACTACCACACAACACACATACTCTCATCCACATCCAGATCATCCTCACTCACCTCACTCTGCCCTCCCTCACATCCAACCACCACTTACCCACTTCCTCACCCATATTCGCCACAGTTCTCTTTTACTAAAAGTGAGCTGGAGTTTGCCTTTTTCTTCTAAGAAAATCCGCAGGGTAGGGGCAAACCAACACTACCGGCTCTGCTTCTTTTGCACATGGCCCTTTAAGAACCCAGGGAGCTGGCCTCAATCTGAGCACCTCACCACCCTGCCTCTGTTGCCTGACTGGGACAGCCTGCTTGCCCCAGTTCTGCTTTACCCAAGCCAGGACTGTGTGTGTCAACCAGCCTCATGGACAGTGGGATTTGCACTCTGGACAGTTCCGCTGTGGAATGGAAAGGGTTATCTTATACTAAAAAAACAAGACAGCACCATATAACGATGTGCATTGAACAGGGAAAGAGGGATTCCATTTGACCACCCCAAAAGGCTATGCTGGGGATCATTGGACCTGCATGGACATCTGTGTGGGTTGCAGAGAAGGACAATTGCCACAGCAATGTGTGGCCGGGCCCGCTAGTTAAATTATATAGAGAAGGTACTCAGACTCTCATAGGATTGTATTTAAATATACATGTTCAAAATAACCTTGATGAGAACATAGGCTCAAATGAGCACAAAATGCTTCGAAACTCTTCTTTGAAATGTCCAGTATTAATTTATAATTATTGATTGATCAGTTGACCAATGAAGTTGCTTGCTGCTGAGTGGTGATTAGTGATTAGTGACAACAGGTACATGAGGGAAGAGGAGAAACATGGACTTTTAATCATGCTTGTGAACAAGCTAAGCTAAGCATCTGGAGATCAGAATGTAAGCCAAACTGAAGAGTGTTCAAGTCATGTGTACATCTCTTTCCCACATATACCTCTTTAGCCTTCTTCACTCCATTTATAATATAATTATTTCCACCATTTGATTTCTCCCCCTCTTATCACCCTTAAAACTTATGACAGTCAAAATTCCCAGAGAATCTTAGCTTGCCATCAAAGACTAATTGGCAAATCAAATTGGCAGACTTTTCATGGCAAACCAGTGTGGCACTGGTGTTCACACTGTGGCGTATCTCAGGAAACAGGTGAACTCAGAAATGCCTTTAACACATCAGCATTGACCAAATGTCTCTTTAAATAAATTTACACCCAACGAGCTCCTTACTATTTGCACTGAAAACTTGGCATTATTTTAACTTCTTTTTACATAAAACTTTCCCAGTTTTATAAATAGGAATTAGCAAAATAGTTCAACAAACTGGTTTCTCAATGAAATAATGGGAATGAAAACAGTTAGAAATCCATCCCTATGTATGAAAAGAAGCTACACTGCTTCTCAAAAACGAAGATACACACACTTGTATTTTTTGCCACTCTGTCTTCTGCAAAGTGTCCCTATTCAAAACTGATCCACCATTTGCCTGTCCATTGACCTCTTTGTTGTGGCCTGGCATCTCTGGTCTAGCATTAGTTTGTAGACCTAGGGGGCCAATAAAGAGCAAGAAGGAACCAGTCTGCCATGGAAGTTGGTCTGCTTCCCTCCATAGAACTGAGGACAGGAGAGGAGGGGAGGGAGGAAAGAAGGCAACAGCAGCTGGGAAAGGGAGAGATGAGGAAGACCTGACTGCAAGAGTTTTCTTAATGGACTGTGAGTCTTGTCAATTTCGCTGGTTCACTGCACCATCACTAGAATGTGAAAGAATAAAATTGGAGGAACCTCCCCAAGCCTTCTGATCATCCTGAAATGCTGGATGGTAGAGTGGGAGGACCTACTGTGAAGTGGATGGGGAGAAGTCAGAGCAGAAAATCCCAAGGAAATCATTCTGTTTTTGAATCTCCTTTGCTTTCCTTGTGAAGGCAGCAGCAGTGGCTGGGGAAGGGGACCAGTTGCATTTACAGAGCATTTGGAAAAAACAGGGATTGCCAGATCAGAAACAGGTTCAGTTTTGAAGAGAGAGAAAATATATGCATAAACGAGAATCAAACCCAAAGGAGAGCATACAAGTGTAAATGGCCTGTGAGTTGAGCTCTTTACATGTAGATTAGATATTTTCCTGCTCAACCTTCTTTCTACTGCTCCCTGCACTTTCCAAGCATACCAGATTTCTCCTGCCATTCTGGGAAACTTTAACCCCCTACTTTCTCCTCCATTATATTGACGTAGTCCACACCAATCCTTACTGAATTTAACAATGGCGATACAGCTAGCTCCTGATCTATTAAAATGAAGTAGGCAATATGCTATTCATACAACTGGACCATACAAACTTTGTATGGTCCAGTTGTATGAATAGCATATTGCCTACTTCATACAAGTTGGGGTTTGGGGGCCCAATGTTCATGTCATGCCTCCACAGAGGCTTTTGTTATTTCCCCATTAAGCTTCAGTTTCCCCATAGTTAGCATGGATTTAGTTCATTGTAAAGTCTTCTAAGGGAGGATATTTTAATTAACCCCTCTCCCTTTTAGATATTTCCCAATAGGCAGTCTTCCTTTTTTACCCAGCAATCCCGTTTTAGTTCTAGCCAGTCAGTCAGAGCGAGGTGCCAAGGGTAGCTGGAGACTGGAATATTCGTGACGTATATGGTGGTCCATAGAGCACAAGTTAAGGTTAATAGCAATTAGAACCAGACAAGGAACTAAAAGGAAGCAAGACACAGTGGACTTTCTTGACAGCAGCCAAGAGAAGACACAGTCTGAAGCTTCAAATCTGCTCAAGACAAGCAAGTACTCTGATTTAGACAGACCCAAGGGAGGGGTTAGGGTCTTAATTCTCTTAATAAACCTATTGTTGAAGGCCGTTTCCGCACGGCCCTTTAATGGCACCCTGGGGACGGGATAAACGCCGTCCCCAGGGAACCATTCGCACAGGCGTCGCTGCTGCTAAGCAGCAGCGCCGACCTGGCATCGCTCCCCCTCCCCCAGGGCGGCGTCAGGCCGCCCTGAAAAACAACCCTTTAAAGGAGGTCGGAGGGCAGCGTGGGCGGGGCTTCGACGGCCAGCAGACTGACGACGGGGACAAGGTGAGTGGGACGGGGAAGGGGGAAGAGGCGGCTCCATGCGGAGCCGCCTGCCGTCTGCCGGCCTCTCCGGAGGCCGCCCGCATGCTTGTGTAACCTCAGCTTGTGGGTTCTGTGGGGCAGTACTTGGAATGAGTTGCAACAACAATTTTTAAACAACAAAATGGTTTACTTTTCTTTACAATTAACACTTTTAAAACATCAACATTTAACGTTACAATTCAAGGTCCTGTTCAGGTTGCATTTCAAGTCCTTCTATTTACAGTCTACTGATACTGCCAAGTCCAATTCTTCTTTGCATAGTGGGTTGGCTCCTGAAGACTCCAAGGGCTTGATGAACAGGTTGCAACATGATGAAGGTTTCCAGGAGAACTCTCACCCATTACAACCACAAAAGAAAAGCCCTGAAGAACAATAAACTCCAACATTTTACAACATAGCAAAGCAACAACTAACTCCTCTCCCAGGTAGTTCCCAACTATATTGCAATTACCTTAACAAGTTGTTAAGGGCTTATAGAAATCAAGGTCCGAGTCTGGTATCCTTGTCTTCTGTGAAGAGCTCTTGCAGCCTTTCTGCTGCCTCCTGAGTCTCCACCCCCCACTGGGTCAACCCATTCCAGGCCAATCCATTCAGGGCATGGGGGTTACATTCTCCCCCCCACACTAAAAATTCTGTGCGTCCTGACAGTAATTGTACAATGCAACTCTTAGAAATCATTGCACAATGATTTCCCAAGAGATTCCAATACTATGAGGATCCACATTTGGTGCATCTGAATGCAGAACATTGTCTCTTGAACCGTACGCGATTTCCAACTGTTCCAAACTTAGCTGCACTTTCGAAGTTTGCAAAACTTTCCAGCAAATGTTGCCTATTCAGCCAATTAGTTTGCAGAAGGGATGGGGTTGCAACTGGAATCCCTCCTTCATGCAACCTGCCAAAACAGAATCATGTGCTTCAAATTAACACAGCAACATCTCTTGAACCTACATAACAAAACAGTTTTATGGGGATCAAACCCCAACTTCTGCTGCACACTTCCATTGCAAGCAATTTATACTTGCAATCTCACTTCCAAGCCCCACGCCTGGTTGGGCGCCATTTGTAACCTCAGCTTGTGGGTTCTGTGGGGCAGTACTTGGAATGAGTTGCAACAACAATTTTTAAACAACAAAATGGTTTACTTTTTCTTTTACAAATTAACACTTTTAAAACATCAACATTTAACGTTACAATTCAAGGTCCTGTTCAGGTTGCATTTCAAGTCCTTCTATTTACAGTCTACTGATACTGCCAAGTCCAATTCTTCTTTGCATAGTGGGTTGGCTCCTGAAGACTCCAAGGGCTTGATGAACAGGTTGCAACATGATGAAGGTTTCCAGGAGAACTCTCACCCATTACAACCACAAAAGAAAACCCTGAAACAATAAACTCCAACATTTACAACATAGCAAAAACAACAACTACCTTCCCAGTAGTTCCCAACAATATTGCAATTACCTTAACAAGGTGTTAAGGGCTTATAGAAATCAAGGTCCGAGTCTGGTACCCTTGTCTTCTGCGAAGAGCTCTTGCAGCCTTTCTGCTGCTCTGAGTCTCCACCCCCTTACTGGGTCAACCCATTCTGGGCCAATCCATTCAGGGCATGGGGGTTACACTTGCATGCGAACGGCCTCCGCCTCCACGCCAGCAAAATTCTTGACGGCGTGGAGGCGCCTCGACGGCCGTGCGGAAACAGCCGAACTGTTGAACCTGGCTTGTGACTCCCCCACTCTTTCCTAGCCAAGTACAGGGCACCAAAAAAAGATTCACTTGGGGGACAGAAATGAACAGTGAAGTAAGAGAACATTCTTGTTGATTCACTGACTCAATTCAATCATCACATGAAAAAAGTCATTCTTACATTTCAAATATAGGTAATTCTACTATGTAAGACCGGGATCTGAAAGTGGTTATTTTTAGCAATGGTTTTATACAACAAAAATGTGGACATTATAGGTTAATCCTTACTTATTCCACAGTATTATGCTGGCAGAATGCAGCAACTGGGTCTCTACACTAGGGGTGGAGGGAAATAGTAACACTGATGAAACCAGGATTCATCTAGGGCAGGGGTCTGCAACCGGTGGCTCTCCAGATGTTCATGGACTACAATTCCCATCAGCCCCTGCCAGTACTGCCAATTGGCCATGCTGACAGGGGCTGATGGGATTTGTAGTCCATGAACATCTGGATAGCTGCAGGTTGCAGACCCCTGATCTTGGGTACAGGTCCCCAATCTTTCTGAGCCTGAGGGAAAATTTGGAGTTCTGAGATAACTTGATAAGCTCAGCAGCAACAAGCTGGCTGCCACAAAATGGCTACCATAGCTTAACTTCAGTAGTGTAGATCCTTATGTTGTGGTGGTATCTGCTGCAACATTTTAAAAATCTGCATAGCCAATCAGAAGTCTTGGGGGGGAAACCCTACCTTGCCCCTAAAAACACTTGGGAGGCACAAGAAAGGGTGTTGGCAGGATTTGAATGATCATCTGTGGCCAAATCATGGTTGCACAGAATGATCATAGTTGAAATAAACAATACTTTCATTTTTATTTCTGAACAGAGTCATTTTATTCTGCTTTCTTATAGTTCATTTTATCAGATGCACACAAAATGTAGCCAATTGTAGGCGAGGGATTGTAGCTTGGATAAGAAATGAGAAATAACTAGTAGCAAAGGAGCAGTTGGATGTCCACACCAATCCAAAGCAAACACCCTCACACCCAGTTTTAAGTTCTTCTATATTTAGCATACCAACAAAGAAATAACTACCACATCTACCAAATGTATTGAATTATCAAAAATAACCCTGAAACATGGAAACAAGCGTTAAGCTATTCATCATTTTCTTGCAAAAATGAAACATTGCTTTGCTGTTTAATTTCAAGAACAGGACTAACTTTTTTTCAAGTGGAGAAATAGGCTTTTGAAATAAGTGTGGTAGAGCAACTGTCATATTTTACAATAGTAATTACTAACTAAACAAATAACACGCATATGTGGCAATTTTTAAAATAGCAGTCACATCAGAAATAGTGCTCAAATGATTCTGTGGCATGTGTCTCATTACCACTTTTCAATCTGCATGTATTTTAAGGATCCCCCCCCCCATAACATAACTATGAAACTATACATGAAGGGTGCAATTGCTTCTCTAACATTGCAAAAATCAATTTTCTACATATTCATCTTTTCAGGATATTTTGGTTTAATTGCCATAACATAGGGGAAAAAATTAATTCTGCAAAACACTTTCCCAGTGTCTTTAGAGAAAGAGTGGAGTGAAAATGTAGCAGACATATAATGCTGATGTATTACTGCACAAATAACATTTGAACAAACACACACCCTTCCCCAAAATTAGGACATGAGACCATAGTGTAGGTTAACTTTTTTATTCAATTAGCTGATCTAAGTAACAGCATTCAATATGTTAACATGTTTAAAGGGGGTAGAGTGTGCTAGACAGCCAAACCATGGCTACCGCAAGGTCAGTAATGATCGGTTTGTGACATGCCCTCCATCACTCCCTATGTCTCTGGGTACTTGACAAACATCTGTATCTATCATGAGCAAGTCAGACCATTCCTATCTATCATCCAAAGAGAGCCAGTGTGGTTGTGGTTAAGTGTGGTAGACTCTAATCTGGAGAACTGGACTCAATTCCACACTCCTCCACATGAAACCTACTGAGTGACATTGACTCAGCCACAGTTCTTTCAGAATTTTCTCAGACCACATGGAGGCAGGCAATGGCAAACCACCTTTGAATGTCTTTTGCCTTGAAACTCCTACAGGGTAGCCATAAGTCAGCTGTGACTTGATGGGGTGTGTGTACACACACACACACACACATAGACACACACATATGCCTATAATAAAATACAAGGTTTATTTAATCTAAACTTCTAGATGAAAATGACTCACCACATAGCCAATTCTAGGAAGGCCCTAAAAATGACTGCTTCATCCCGAACAGTGACCAGGTAGTCCTGTCGTATCTATAGAGAAGGTGGGTGAGTCAGCAGCAAAGTGGCAAAAGCCTGACTAAAAGATATGTGGCTGGCCCATAGATCCCTTGGCTGTGTAAACCAATTGGCTGACTCCCATTGAGCCACCAATCATACCTCATACTGTATTTGGAGGAAAAGGGAGCTGAGGCAAAATGATTACAGCATTAATGCTGTGAATGTCTCCATTGGGAGTTGCCTTGAACTACAAGGAGAAGCAGGATACTGATATTTTAATAAACAAATACATAACTAAACATAAAATAGATTTTAAAATATGGCAGGAGCAAACAGACAATAGTAGAAAAATAAATAATTGTGTGTTTAATTTGAAGACATAACAGAAGAAAACTATAAACAACTTCAAAATCATTCCTAATATTACCTTTAATAGTGATAATTGTTTATTTAACTTCATTGCATATAAATATAAATTCTGCAAAGGATTGCCAGCTCAAACTTGGGAAATGCCTAAAGACTTGTGGAGGGGGGAGGGGGGATGACTAGGGAAGGCAACCTTTGGAGATAGAAAGGAGTTCAATTTGGATGTAGTGCTACAGGGTCCGTCAGAAGAACTGATCTCTGAAGCATAAAAAGCAGTTGTAATTCTGGGAGACCTTCAGGTTCCACCTGGTTGGTAACTCTAAAAGGGAATGGCTTAGACTCAGAGCAGGGACCCTACAAAGATTACACAACAATTGCCATTCTCCTGTCTTCTCCTCTCCCAAGTAGCCATTTCCGAATCCAGGAAAATTTGCCACAGGGACACAGGTTAAGGTCCTATTCCACCAGTGAGGGGCTGGGATTTTCTCAACCCCTCACTTTCAATGACCACTGCCACGCTACATGGTGGTGGGAGAAAAATTTAAAAAATTAAAAACTCCATGATGTGTCCAATTGCTTCTGGTGAATAAAAGGGAAATTATATATGGTAACCCGAGAAACTGCCAGAGACACTGCAATTTTATAGTAGTTTTCAGTAATTCCTAGAACTTCATCTGTCACTTCCTTTTCCCCCAGAAGTGATGTGATGCCACAACTGGCATCCTGGGCCTTCTATATTCCCACCCACAGTGTTCATAGGACCTTCATAGCCCTATAGTTGTGTGAGCCAAGAAGTTTTATTTGGGATGGAGAGGGATAAAATTGCTCCCCTTTTCCTCTTGCATAAGTGGAATTCTTCTGATAGAAGAGGGAGCAGTTTTGTTCAACAGCTTCTCAATTCGCATGGTTATTGCTGCACAGGAGTTCTCATGACCATGGAAATAAACTTTCTTGTTATCAGAAATTACTGCTGTGGTGAGTGTCTGTGTGCGTGCAGGGGAACAATGACAAGGAAGAGTGGCATCTGTCAGTGCCTTCCACTGACAAATTGTGGAGTCCAAACTATTGAATTGACTGAGATAGTCATGATTCTCCAGGACTCTTGACATTTCCTCAGCTCCATCTTGTTCTGATATTATGTCTGTGTAATTTAGTTTGACCTGTGCTTCTTCTGCTTAGTGTGATTATCTCTGCCCATATTACTGAGGATGGTGTGTCATTCTGATTAAGATGTTCTTGTTGAAATCAGTGCAGTAGCAACCACGCTATCAAAGCTATATTTTAAAGCTTTGGCAGTTTTCGTGTCTCACTGTTTCATAGGTCATTGTGACCTAAGCAGCAATGGGAAAGTATGAACCTATCCAATGGCATTTCAGATTGATTGCTAACTCTCATTGCTGCAAAGAGTTAGTTCAAGGGTTGGAACTTTTTTTCTGAGATAAGGAGAAAATATGATTAACAGTCTGTTTTCACAGAAATCTCTCAGCAAACTTATGCCACTTCAGCAGAGCCAATGTACATCTGAGCAGTGGGGGCCTTGAGAACCCCTCCCTCAGTTTTTATGAAGTTATTGAATATTGTCACTGAATCTATAATAAAAATGTTTATTTTGAATAATGTAAACAGCAAGGATACGCAAAACATATGTTCTTGATGGTGTAAAAGGATTTAACTATCACATACCATTTGCATTCCATATGGTATGACAATATACCCATGATATTTTTGTTTCTGCAAATTCTCTGTTGGAAGTTTTATGGAAAGGGAGAGACTAATTAAAAATCAGCTGTGTGCAGGTTCACATCAAATTCCTTAAACTGGTTTTTTACTGTATTTTTAACCAACAGTTGCATTAAGGTAATACTCTAATGATTTGAACATATAATGCTACCTCATACCACATCAGACCATTCATTCAAGTAGCATAGTAAGGTTGATATGTCTTCTTATACTGGCCCATTGTTCTCCACTGCTGCTTTCTGGGCAAGCAGAGGAAGAATGGGGAGCAGATCTGCAGCACTGCTCCAACACAGATTATCACTTCCTTCACCAAACTGGGCAATACTCCAGGATGAGCCAAAAATTTGATGGTTTTGAGCTGAATCCTAGAATATCTCCCTGATGTGATGATATCACTGCCATTTGGAGTGGGAAATGAGTGCATTGGTGTGACACTGGCAAGCCTGTCTTTGCTCCCAGTTTCTCCCAGAGAGATGCCAGTATAGCAGTGTTTGTGGTTGTAGCTTGTAACTGGAGATACAAGGAATGATTTTGTGACCCTCCCAGCCAAACTCAACCCATTTGGACTGAATAAATCTCCTGGTTTTGAATCCTATCTGGTATCCTGAAAAAAGGGTCACAATGTAGAACATATTTTTATTTATTGAGTTGGTAACCGATAGACTGTGTAGGCTGTAGTAAAAACAGTTTCAGTAATGATACCTCAAACTCTATTCATTTGTTGCTTTTAGGTCCTTCTAACTATGTTTCTGGGTTCATGCCTAGGTCCAACAATGTTGAACAGACATCTGCTGAGAGTTCCTGCATAACTTTCCCTCTACATGGTTTTCCTCACCTTAATTTGCCTTGGGAAATCACTATTCACCCCATTGGGGATACTTACATATATCTCATTGGTCGTCAAGTAGTTCCCAATGGGACAAATAATGTCTCTCTGGTATCCTTTCAAGTCCAGCTGGAAGGCACAGCTGAAAGGCTTAAGGTTCCTGTCCACAGGTGACATTCTGATCTGAATCCAGCCACCATGCATCTGGGCAATCTAAATTTTACCTCTTAACTCCCAACTTAAGTAAGCTTGGAAATCTCCAGATGACTGGGAATGATGTATCATGTCATTAGGCCCAATTACTGTACATGGGCATCATGTCATTAGGCCCAATTACTGTACATGGGCATCAAACCCTCTAGCACACAGGTGATAAGCTCACGGCCCTCCAGATGTTACGGACTACAGTTCCCATCATCCCCTGCCAGCATGATGCTGGCAAGGGATAATGGGAACTGTAGTCCATAACATCTGGAGGGCCGCGAGTTTGACACCTATGCAAGTGATGGTCAGGTGATTTTAAACAATGGGGATGTGCAGAGCCAGGTGAAGATTAACCAAGCAGCAAAAGGAAGTTGATCAGAAAGTTGTAGAAAGATGTAACAGCTAAATAGGAAATAGTTAGGGATATTTTTGTTATCTGATGCTAGTTCTAGCATTCTTTATCACTACTTTGTGTTATAGAACAGTTTTCAAGTGAAGAGGGACAGTGTACTTCTTCCAGTGTTATAGTTGTAAGAGGCATCTTGGGTGTGTGATGACTCAACATACATTAGAATCTGCTATTACCCTGTTTTCCCGAATATAAGGCCCCTTCCACACATGCAAAATAATGCATTTTCAAACCACTTTCACAACTGTTTGCAAGTGGATTTTGCTATTCCGCACAGCTTCAAAGAGCACTGAAAGCAGTTTGAAAGTGCATTATTCTGCATATGCGGTATGAGCCCCAGACATCCCCTGAAAATAAGACGTAGTAGAGGTTTTGCTGAAGTGTGAAATATAAGGCATCCCCCGAAAGTAAGAAGTAGCAAAGTTTTTGTTTGGAAGCATGCCCGACGAACAGAACACAGAAAAATAAGACATCCCCTGAAAATAAGACATAGCACATCTTTGGGAGCAAAAATTAATATAAGACACTGTCTTATTTTCTTACATGTGCTACAAAACATGTGAATGTGTGAACATGTCCTCAGACATTGGCCCCTTCCGCACACGCAAAATAACGCGTTTTCAAACCACTTTCACAACTGTTTGCAAGTGGATTTTGCCATTCTGCACAGTTTCAAAGAGCACTGAAAGCAGTTTGAAAGTGCATTATTCTGCATGTGCGGAATGAGCCATTGTGCTTCATTGTGTCTCCACTCAACATATATCAAATATTACTTATTTTTCTTTTCAAAAGATGGACTGGACTAAATGACAGAAAATGTCTCACATAGAATCATATTAAATTTACATTTTATACAAATGAACATTAGCAAGGAAAATCACATAGGGTCTTTATTAATATCTGAAAATCCTTGCTAAAATGGAGTATATTTATAACTAAATAAAACAGCAAAGGCTGTCAAGTGGTGCTGTGTTGTGCTTTAAAAAAACCTGCACTTAATCTTGCCTAAAGGCTTCAACTTTTTTTACCACAACTTTATTAAAAGAAAATTCATAACACAAATCTCAAGCTGGCTTCTGGCTACCTACATATTCTTTTAGAACCCCAAACAATGTAGGTGAATAAATATGAACATGATAATCTCTGGGCACTTGCTGTGATATTAGACTAACCTTCCAGTCATTGCTGATGAGTCAAATATGTCAATAAACTGTGCTATTTAAGGAAGCCCTTTTGGTGGGTATCAAGGAAAATGTCATTGCTCCTAGCAGATAATAAGTTAGCTTCATTATATGTTTTCATTAAATGCTTTAAATTGGTATCATTCATGAATGTGACAGATTGCTTTCCAGCTGTTAAAAGTTCTCACCACAAAAGAGATTTTGAATTTTTAGACATATTGGGAAGCACTGTTGAAACTTAATGCCAAGAACGCATAATATACGTGAAAGGGCCTATCAGTATGGTTTGACAAATTTGATAGATGGTCCACAGTCCAAGGGCAATTAAATAGACTTAGTGGCCTTTAAGTGCCCTGGAGTCTCTCTCCAGTCAGAGGAACATGACACCCTTCGGAGTCTGGAGTAGTAACTGAGAGATGGTTAGTGACATAGTTTGAATGTGGGTGCAAGAGGACATCTAGAGTGTTGAGCTGTGAATTTAACTGGACTGGATCTATTGTGGGGGATGCTATGTCAAACCATTGCTCTAAGAATTGGAGGGCTCTATTAACATTGTTTTTGCTGTTGTTTTTATTACATTTAGCAGAATTGTTTTTTTTTGGAATGTGCATGCTTAAACTCTATCATATGTTCACACAAAGGCTCCATGTTGTTGAACTATAGTCAAGGTTCCTGCTTCCCAGAAGCATCCAGTTGACTACATGAGAATGGATCAGCCAGCAGGGGTATAGTTGTTAAGAACGATGGGCTCTAATCTGGAGAACTGGGTTTGATTCCCCACCCCTCCACCTGATTGGTGGACTCTAATCTGATGAACCAGGTTCGTTTCCCCACTCTTACACTTCTACTGAGTGACCTTGGGCCAATCACAGTTCTCTCAGAACTCTCTCAGCCCCACCTACCTCACAAGGTGTCAGTTTCAGGGAGAGGAAGGGAAGGAGTTTGTAAGCTGCTTTGATATTCCTTACAATTGAGAAAAGCAGGGTATAAATCCAAACTCTCCTCTTTGTCTCATGATCTGATTCATAAGGCTCTTTTTAAGTTTTATATATTGGCAGAGCTGGAGAAATTAACTAGTCCCGCATATGCAGAATGGATTTCTATAATGTTTACTGAAAGAACAGGAATTCCAGAAAGATTAACTAACTGTAAGCCTTCTCATAGGCAGAGAGAACTTCAGGATATCTGACAAACAGGCAAAGACAATGCACAACAAGAGGAAGGGGGGGGGGGGGACCAAACAACTGAAGCATTTAATGAGCTCTGAAAGATAGAATGTATCCATTACAGCTCATAATACAGTTAGCACATTCTACAGTTAGCACAGACCTTTATGACTACTTACATTAATCAAACTGTTCACATGCTTTCACCTCTGTACCATTTTGCATAAATTCTTTTGGCTTTGAGCTCTGCAGGGCTGGACAGAACCTGAGGCAATATGGGTTCCAACTATCTTTGTGTTGGTTTCCTTCCAGTAGAAGTCTCTCCTATAGGGTGATCTTTTGGCTAGCTCATTGACAGCCTTTGCTGTTTTATTTAGTTATAAATATACCCAAAGAAGCTTACATAGCTCTTCTCTGTTTTACCCTCATTGAAAGCCTCCATTTTACCCTCATAGAAAGCCTTTGTTTTACCCTGATAGGTTATTATGACAGTGGTTCTTTCTGCACAGCACAAATGCAATGTTTTGAGGGGGTTAAAAGAAGCATTTGGGCAAGAACTTGACACAGGTTTTTCACCCAGTCATCTTCAGGATATTTTATTTCTGCTCAGCCAGGGTTTTTTTTTTAAAGAAAATGCTAAATTAGTAACTCCCCGCCCCCCCCAGATGGAGTCAGGACATTTCCTGCTTGCTGTGCAGAGAGCCAGAAATCTCTTATTTTTCCGACCAGACTTCTAACAGCTCTTACTTTCATTTTCGTCACAGCTCACGCCAGTCATTTTCTCCCACTTGTGATTCACCTTGATACCTGCCATTTGGTGAAGGTTTGCAATGGAGGATTCATCTGCTTGCAGCTCATCCATGGGCAATTTCACTGTACCAAGTACATGAGTAAAGTTGGTTTGGACTTACAATCCCACGCACGTGCCATTTTTCCTTTTTTTGATGTTTTCAATGAGACATCTTCAAAGCTATGACACAATATGATAATCTGCAATGTGCACATATTTCAAGTTGTCATAGCTTTGAAAATACCTCCTTCAAATAAAAAAGGGGAAAACAACATGTGCGCAGGATTGCCAGTCCAAACTAACTTTATTCATGTACTTTATATAATGAAATGGAGCTGCAAGCAGAGGAAACTTCCATCACAAACCTTCAGGAAAATGGTGGACAGAAGGGAGAATCACAAGCAAGATAAATTTTTTGGGGGGATGAGTACTAGTGGGGGGAGGGAGGCCAGAAAAAACCACTTTCCCTGGCAACTCTTTATTTGACCATACTATGCCAACAAAAAAAGTCAAAACGGTTCTTTTAAAAATGTCTTCAAGACATTTTATTTATGCTGTGCAGAAAGGACCAGTGTGTGATTGGCCCAAGGTCACCCAGTGAGTTTCCATGGAAGATAGGGAATTTCAACCTGGGTCTCCCAAATCCCAGTCCCAAATGCTCTAACCATTACACCAGCGTATGACCATAAAAAGACCCATCCTTTAATTTTGGTATCCCTTTTCCTATCCAATTTCTGCTACGCTTCTGCATGATCTCAATATTAACTACAGAAAAGGGCAGAGGGTCTCCAGAATCAGTAATTACAAATGAAATAGGGAAAAAATATATAACTAAAAATTCCTGACTACAGTGCAAGTATAGCTTTGGAACCAAAAATGTACTCCCCGAAGACCATTGGAAAGTAATACAAGGTATAACTGAAACAAATAAACAAATTACTATGGTTGTGTGAGTTGAATCACACTACTAAGCCACGTATGGAATCTACTCTACTAGAGACAGAAACAGTTCCACCAGAAGAAGACTGCTTGTACCAGAAAAAGAATCTGCACTTAGCTGAGCAAAATGATAGCATTCAATCCATACTGTTTGTTCAACTCTCTACTGCTCTGATATTAAAATCCACTACAATATTCCAGATTTAAGAACCCTACAAAGAACAGGAAAAAAAATCAATGAACAGTCTCTTATATATTTCCCCTTTGATATCTTGGTTTTTATCCTTGGATACTTATACCTTGACAAATCTCAGCATAAACATGCTGTTTGTGTGAGTAAATGTATTTTTTTTTAAAAAAAGCTCACTTTCTTGAAAAGTGAAATGGCTTGCTTTATGGGTTAAGCACAAGTATGGAAAAACCTACGTTGGTTAAACAAGCTTGTGTTTCAATAGTAGTCAGCCCTGTTCTCTGCAGTGTGTTCAGTTGTGATTCCTGGAGAACTCCAGGCCCCACCTGGAAGCTAGCGAATAATGTCCTTACATTAGCTGTTACAGGATATATTTCGTCCTCTGTCATTCTAGATACAGTAATGGAGAACTGAGCTTCAAGCTTCCAGAAAAGTTGGAGAGTAGGGCTTGTTATTTGGATAAACCGATCATGTATTCAGGCCGAATCCAGCCCTATTTGGGCATATTCAGGCCATGTGCAGCCCAAATTCATCCTGCCTGAATATGAGCCAATCCAAATACAACCCTAACCCCCACTGAAGTATATCATGGGAAAAACCAATTAATTTTCCCCACCTTAGAACTTGCTGAAGAGCCTGGCAGATTCTGTACTCTGAAGTGGCTCCATTGCAGCCTATGGGGAATTTCTGGTGCAATCTGTGGGGTGCACATTCAGAGGTTGGTGGAAGGTGAGCCCTACCCTTTTGAGGGCCCATAAAATTGAATCCCCAGAATCAAAGATCACCAAACCTGCATGGTGTCATCAAGAGAGTCTCCTGGAGCCACCCTGAAAGTTTTGTGCCTCTACCTTGAAAATTGTGCAGCCTGGTTACACACTCAAAAATTCCCCATTAGCTACAATGGAGCCAAGGTATTGCAGAGCAGAGAATCTGGGGAAATTTCTTGGGGTAACTATCAGGAGCTCATTTTTAAAGCTAGCAGCACGAACATTTCAGGATCTCATCCAGAGACAGTCCTGATGATACCACTTAAGTTTGGTGAAGTTTGGTTCAAGGGGGCAAAAGTTATGAACTCTCAAAGAGATAGCCCCCAACTTCTGTTAGCTCCCTTTGGAAACAATGAGGGATGGGGCACACCTTTTGGGAGTCCATAACTTTGAACCCCTTGAACGAAACTTCACCAAACTCAGGTGGTATCATCAGGAGCATTTTCAGATGATACCCTGCAATCTTGGTTCCACTAGCTTTAAAAATGCGCTCCTGCAGGCCAAAAAAGAAAAATAGCAAAAAATACAAAATAATTCAGACAGACCCGAATATGTTTGGATATTCAAATATATTTGGGCATACCAAATATGGTAATTGTGCTTATTCAGGCATACAGATACTTTTATGCCCGAATAAATCTGAATTCAAATTTTATCAAATATTGTGAGTATTGCTCAACTCTATTAGAGAGCCTTCTTATCTGGTAAACCACAAGTTCGGGAATAATGTGGTAATTTTAGGAATTCTGCGTATGCTTGGGTGTACTCTCTTTATTGCTACTCCTATGTTTCCAAATTCCTGTCATGAAGAACAGACTGAAGAACCAAGTCCCACAGTGCTCTACTTTAAATCAAGCCCTGGCTGTGTAGCTATATTTATAGCTGACAGGCTGTTGTTGGACCTGACTCCTTACAGTACTATTTCTGTCTCAGCCAGTGAATGTGTTACTACCATTAATAAATTTTCTTTCCCCTGACTTCCTCGGATTTTGGTGAATGAGATCAAATGCTATAAAGGACAAAAGTAAATGATATATGTCTCTTTTTTCCCTTTTAGAGGTCAATGCAGGGCTTCACAGCATTGTTTTTTTCTCTCATTGGCCAAAGAAGAAAGGTAGGATGTGGTTTCTTTTCAAGAATTTCACATTTGGCTATTTTTCTCATACTGGTTATGAAAACCAGTAAAAACTTTTAAAAATAGTTGAAAGATGGCACAGTGTGAAAATACATGGTTTTCCCTTGTAATTTTTCTTGCAGTATCGCATAGCCTTAGGGCTGACTGTCCTCTGACGATATTTACAAAACCTTAAATTCCATCCTCCAGGGTGATTGTTATGATACTACAGGCTGTTTGCTTTTCGGGATGCAATTAAAAAAAATAACACTTGGAGCAATGGGGATGTACACATTGATGCGGAGACTAGAGGGTGCTGCTCATTATTTCTTTTTATTATGCCCTTAATATTAGGTCTTGAAAATCTAGATTTGTATTTATATTGTTAGAGCCCTTTTCTGAATTTCAGATGTTGCTCACTGATGCTGCCTGCTATCAGAATAAGGTAAATATGTAATCTGTCTATTTGCTGTTGCAGCTTTATTCAAATAGACACAAAATTGTTCAGCACTTTTCTATAATGATGATAATCTGATATAGCTTTTGTATTTAATATACATGGCAATTTTTTTAAAAAAAGTGAATTTTATTTGTCCTTTGTAATATGGGGTTTTTGTAATATGGGAATTTTATTTGTCCTTTGTAATATGGGGTTATAATTTCTCTTTACTTACATTGTGATGACCTCTGGTTATAAACAATAAACTTGAACTAGAACTACATGAATTCCTGAGGAGTTCCTAGAAATTCCATCATCACTGACGTTCTTGGACCAAATTCAACAAAAACATGCCTCCTAACACAGGTGAGAATGAAACGAGGGCAGTCTTCTATATATAAGAGGCTAATCTCTTCCCAGTATCTGTATATATGTAACCCAGATTGCTTAAAATAGCTGGTAAGACAGAGAAGCTGGGGTCGATGAAAATGGCTTCAGTCAGTCTGGTTGCAGAGAACAAGGAGATCATAAAATGTGAAAAGAAAAAGCAAAAAGAAAACTGTCTTACCAGTTTTCATGTTCTCAGTTGCAGAGAGTTAACAACTCAGTAAATGTCAAGCATCAGTCGAACTGGGAGGTATGAATAAATACATGTAGAATTTCCAGCCTTAATGTCAGGAAACAGTTTGCACTGTCCAGTAAAATTCAAGGAAGGCATGAAGTTTCACTGGGTATTTAAAAACTGGCAGACAATAGGGAGGCATAGCTGTTCAGGTTATATTCTAGTGATGCTGAGGAGAGTGGTTGCTTTCTGGAACTTGCTAGCAGAGACTATTGGGTCTCAAGAACTGTGACTGCTGGCTGAGAAGCATGGTTGGAGGCTGAGTTGGGTGGCAATTTGAGGGAAGTGGTGGTATTTCTGGACTGGGGAAGGACAATCTTTTTAAGGTAAAGTTTTGTTTTACTGTTATATTGTTGGATTGTTTGATTGAGGGGAACACATTTAGAGTAGGTTACTACCCTTACCCCACCTCTGATATCAGCTCCCCCTCCCAATTTTTTTCAGTCCTTCAGACTTGAGATAGCAGTAATGGCGTCCCCCATCCACCTACCCTCTTAACTGCCTAACATAATTTTAGTGGCTAAGCTGATATCCTGGGGTGAGCAGCTAAGTACCCTCATTTCAATTTTTCCCCCACCTCCTTTGGAGGTATTTTGGAGGAGCTTAAAGGCAATCTATTTGTGTCTTTGGGCCAGGAGAACAGAAAATTACTGGTATTTTTCAGGTTGGGTTTTATAGACCTAGCAATTTTTTAAAAAACTTAGCCTATTGTGTTTTTCCAAAAATATTCAGGTTATTAAACACAAACCTGAAAAAAAAAACACCTGCCTCCAAACAGTGACATAGGTATAGATTTTTTAATGGGGTGGGTTCGGTGACTGAGGGCTTTCTGGCTGTTCCATTCCATGCATTGTTTCAAGCAAGCTGGACATGTAATGGGAGAGGTTTGTCAGGCCTGTAGATTTCTGCTTCTGTCCCCCTTAGCAACCACCATCACACATCTCCTCTGGGGTTTTGCAGGTAACATTTCATGGGTCGGACCTTCTGTCACTTGTGCATTCTCTGAGAGCTGAGTCCTTTTCTCCTGTGCCTGTTCCTTATCCTCATTGAGAAGGGAGAGAACCTCAAAACGATTCTGCAGTTTCAAATTCACAGAATGCTCCCTGGTACTTCTGCTTTTACAGGTTACATTTGTCCAGTTGCCTACCTCCTCTGTATGAGAGCTGCCATCCTCCTGAGAGATGTCCCTGGTAAGTTCACTACCCAGTACAGTCTGCTGCATTCTGTCCGGGAAAGTCTTCTTAATATGCTGGAGTGTAGATACTTGTGTTTCAAGCTGCTGTACCTTCTCTTCTAACAAAGTAACCAACTTGCACTGCAGGTGTAGCTAGCCATATCCTCTGGCTGAAAAATGAACATTCCACAGCTATTGCAGGTGACAGCAGCAACTCCTTGATGATCCATATTTAGGTGTCTTAAATTCTGCAGAACAGACTTCTGGGCCTCCCTTTCAAAAGTCCCCTTTTACACTTGACCACACTAAAATCCAAGTTAGCCTTGCTTCTTTATAACCCAGTCCTGTTCACTGAGCTCCAAACCATGACCTAAGGATTGAAAACTTTTGCCCCTGCTGACTACCTTATGTTTTGCTATACCTCCAAAGATGGGTCCTTATTGGTAAGAATTGTGCATGCCATAGGTGCGTGCCACTGCTTCTGAGCAAGTCAAAGAGTAGGTGACAGTGAGTGGCAGTTGATTCAAATTGATTGGGTGATTAAACAGAATCTCAGCCCTCAACAGCCTGAAGCAAACACACAGCCAACAACAAAGAAACCTCCCACACAGACAAAAGCTTCCCCAAGTCCTCAAAAAAACAAATGCACAAGCCCTCAAAAACACACACACGCCAGAGAAAGGTTGAGATTTAAGGATAACCTCCACACAAAAAACAGAGCTCACCTTTTTCTCACTGTCTTTTCCCCTGGTCTCAGAGAGTAGTCTGTGCTGCTTGCTTCTGAGCAAGTCAAAGAGCTCACTTTTATTTTTTTGGAAAAGAAAAAAAAGTTGAAAAATACCAACAAAATATCGGATTTACTGTAAGCCCGCTGCTACTTGAGACAGTTTGTAGGCTGTTGCTGTGCATTGCACAAAACAGTAGTGTGCCAAGTCTCATGCGGCATGCCAGGATTTCTGAAAGGTTTGTCACTAGAGGTATGTCAGTAGCACATACTTATTTGTTTTCCAATGCTAGACATTGTTCTCATTGGAAGTTGACTAGGGCTTTCTTTTTCGCACAGAAAATTGGTGTTTTGGTCCTAATTTGTGGGGCTCTTTATGACCATTCTCAGTGGGATTTTTTTGTGGCAAGAACATTTTTTAGAGCAATGGCCATTTTGTGGTTCTGTTGGCAGGCAAACCCATGGCAAGACAGGGGAGCCTGTTTCTGAACAGTGCCCTACCAGATACCTTTCTGGGTATCATAAACAGTTCAGACTAAAATGGATGCCAAATCTTAATTCTGGACTTTGATACCAAGAGGGGGGATTCATCTGAACATGCTTTCCTCAGTCCCAATCAATATGCATAGAAGCCAGCAATGCCTTTCCTGTAGCTTCAACTGTTTCCATCTGCATAGCAAAGACCCTGCCCTGGAAATGAAACAGCTGTTCTCTAGCCACAAAGGGTATGCAAATGCTACTCAGCCTTAACAAAATTAGCTTTCCTGAGTTCTTTCTTACCTAGCCAATTCAATCACGTCCTTCCTGTCCAACTATCAGAGAACCATCAAATCTTACACTGAATTGGAATACTCTGAGATGTAAATTTATCAACTCTATCTAAAGTCAAATAAAAAACTGAACTATCCCCAACTCTGATGTATCTGAGCCATTGACCATTGTACTGTTCTCTCCTGAGAATAGGAAATCCTCTTTGTCCAGGAAGATTGCTTCTCATAGTATTGCTAGAAGGTCAAATTTTCCCATATCTAGCTTGCCCAAATAAAGCTCCTCCCCCCTCCCCGTGTTTTCTGAGTTGCCTTTTGGTTCAGTTGATTCAAATTCAAATTAAACAAAATCCCCAACCCTCAACAGCCTGAGGCAAACACACAGCCAACAACAGAAGAACCCAATGTCACCTCTTTTTCAGCATCCAACATGAACATTGAATTCTACCTCCTTGGAGTTTCCTCTTCTGGATCAGCTAAATATCCTCCTGGAAACAACCTATGCTATTCCAAATCTATCTTTAACCTCTATCTAAATCCTAGCCTTCTTGTAACTTTGTATTTTCACCCAAACTATTTGTGTACCTTTTACTATTTTTGTTCTTTAATAAAATTGTTAACCTTCTCCAAAAACCAGGTTCCTGTTGCTTTCTACCCCCTTCCCCTGTATCTATCCCCAACTCTGATGTATAGTGGGAAAGATCCCATAGTCAGTCCTCTCTCATTTCATAAGAACATAAGAAAGAGCCTGCTGGATCAGACCAGAGTCCATCTAGTCCAGCACTCTGCTACTCGCAGTGACCCACCAGGTGCCTTTGGGAACTCACATGCAGGATGTGAAAGCAACATGTGAACTTCAACATCTGTCCCTGGTAATTCCCCAACATAAAATGGGAAGATACCTCTAATTTGAGTAACAGTTCACATTTGTGATAGCTGTTTTACTGCAGGTGGAGCAGTGGGGAAGCCCAGGGGGTGACTCCAGGTTTCAATTTACCCACTGCTTGGTGACGTGGACCATCTCGTCCAATCAGGCCATGGCAGAGAGTGCTTTTAACAGTAGAAATCCATGTCTGCACATTTTTTTAGCACACATGGGCATAGACGCATATTATGTGTGCTCAAATAGATGTGGAGACATTGATTTCTCTCTTTGAAAACAAAAAAAATTCCCGCCCCAGCACAATGCAGCAGCCAATCAGGACACCCCCTAAGCAGATCATGGGGAGTCCTGCCTGGCTGCTGCGTGGCTGCCACGTTCATTGGACCAGGGGCAGAAGCTGCGGTGGGGAACATGACCCCGCGCTCAAAAGGTCCTGGAACAAACGAAACCGGTGTGTATAGACCACCATCTTAGAAGTGGGGAAACGTGGGCTTTAAGGCTTGAATTCCCAAACCCACCTTTTTAACTTAGAAGTGTTTTGTCGTAGTTTAGACATAATATAATTATAGACTAATATGAGGGGTTTTTTTAACAGGAAGAGAAACAACAGAGAAATAGTTATGAGATTCTCTACGCTTAGCAGCCCTACAAGCTCCATCAAACCAGTTGTTTCTTGGGACTATTTTATCAATAGGTATCTTAAAGCAGGAATGGTGAGAAATTTTCTATCGGTTTAGAAAACAGACCAATCCCCTTCCTATGGTCAATAGTACTCATTATCACTGTATGAGTAGTGTGACATTCTTTTGAGTTCAAGACTACTTTCAACAGAGAGCCTAGGGACAGGGATCAGCAAACGACACTTGAGCCCCTGATCAATTGCACCTTTTGCTAAACAAAGGGGACCAGGCAAATAGAGAGTGGTTATCAGAGGTAAATGGTCACCTCCCAGAAACCCACCAACCCCATAAATTAATGATTAAAGGAAGGGTAACAGAATTAACTAAACAATAATCTACTATACTACAGAGCCCATACTTGTGATGTGGAAACAAACTGTCATAAGGAAGCAGGCACTAACTCGAACAACAGAATCTGAGCTTACTCTTGTTACCATCACAAATAGTCCATAACGTATTCCCATATAAAGGATGGTTGCCTTGCTGGAATTCCACACAAAAAGCCAATTACAATTTGAAACAGATTTTTATAAAGTTTTTTTGAAAGTCATTTCCATTGAGGTTCTCACAGCTTCAATTCATCATACCAGGGTTTTACTGAGCTTCCCCCAACCCTCTATGATGAATGTTCTAATGAAGGAAAAACTGTACTTGCAAACCTACAGGGTGTTCTCCACCTAAATTTTTAGGATTTTGATTCAGTTCAGTTTACCAATATTAGGCATACATATTAGAAAAATACAATCACTTCTCTAAAACTAACATCAAAAATTTTACAACACTTTGTAGAACTTGAAGATCATTACAATTAAGTATCTGTACCATTCTTAGTTTCCTGTTGTAACTTGGTTTGGCTAGTGGAGAACAGTCCTTCCTAATCACATCATATTTCTGACAGTTGAATAGAATATGCTCCAGAGTTTCCACAGTTGTTTCATGTACTTTACCAATTCTATCAGCATATGGGGTTTTGCCAAATCGACCATAGTGCTGCGCCGAAGGGAAAACATTACACCTGACCCTAGTGAGAACCCATCTCTGTCTAGGATCAATCAGTGAGCTAAGGTAATATGCTGACTGTCCCGGTTTTATAGTGATTCCATAATATCATGGTGAACAGGATGAGTTTGCATGACTATAGAGCCATTGCTGGAAAGGGGTATGTTCGAGTAATAGTTATAACAAATAAACATATCTAGTTGGCTTATTTAAGACAGGAAGTGTAATCACAGTTGTATTCAGTGGTGGGATTCAAATAATTTAACAACTGGTTGTTTCCAAGCAGCATTTTAACAACCGGTTCTGCCGAAGTGGTGCAAACCTGCTGAATCCCACCACTGGTTGTATTACTCGGGTTGTTTTATTAGTTAGGTGTAGACACTAATAATCACAAATAATGATACCAGTAATGTATATTTACACACACCCAGAGAGAGAGGGGGGCATGACTCAGAGATAATGCTTCTGCTTTGTTTGCAGAGGGTCCCTGATTTAATTTCCAGCATCTCCATTTAAGAATCAAGTGATGGGGGAAGGGAACAACCATGGCTAGAAGTAGCAGGGAACTGCTGCCAGCCTGCATAGACAGTGCTGATCTTAATGGACCATGGGTTTGATTCAATATAAGGCAGTTTATTCATTTTTTTTTCAATTTAGTAAGTGGCTCAATGGTACATCAACTGCAGATCATGCAGGAGGTCCCAGGTTTCATCTGTGTTCATTCCAGTTGATGGGATGGAAGTAGGTGATGTGGAACACTTCTGACTGGGAGTCTTGCCAGCCTCTGCAGGTTTGAGTGCGCAAGAATTGCTTCATAATCAATTGTCTAACTTGGTTTAAAGGCCAAATCAGATGTACTGTTTGAAATAAACAAACAAGAGGTCAAAATTAGTGCAGTATTTGGAGAAAGATAGGTTTAAGTAGCTGTAGCAGGCACTAGAGTCACTGAGGCATTGTAGTTAGAGTTTGTGCTAGGACCCTAATTCAAATATTCCCTTTTGCATTGGATAGTTGGACTGTTTTTTCTCCTAGCAGTGTTACTAGACTGACCCATGGTGGGTTTGGGGAGCCCTATCTCTACCCATCCTGCCAGTCATTATGGTGCTTAGCAGTGCAGTGCCCAAGTGCCATTTTCTCTATTGGCTCAGTATACCCATGAGAATAGAAAACCTTGTCTGGACTTAGCCTCACCTAAACATGTCTTGCAAAATATCTGCCTCACCCTTCCTAAATGGAATAATGCAAGACAGTGACTTCAGCTGGGAAAGCCAGTTTCCATCTCCAGTCCTGGTCTATCCATCTCCCTGAGAAAAGAGTGTACTAAAATCCCATCAAGATTTTCCTGCCAGCCTCCGAAGAAGCTAATCTCATTTTCTAAAATTTCTACTAACTTCTCTTAAAGACCACCTTATTTGCATTGCCATTGTCTTACATCTGTGATTAAGTCAGCCTCCTTGCCCAATTTTGGGCACTCCTGTGCTTAGCTCATTAATCCTAGTGAATCTACTTTCTTCCTGGCAGTTTTCTTCATGGTTTAACTTTCACACCCATACATGGTAATAGGAAATATTATATCATGACTTCACTTGATCTTGGTTGCCAGCAACACATCTTTACACTTAAGAATCTTTTCTAGCTTCTTCATGGCTGCCCTTCCTAGTCTCAGTCTCAGGTGGGGGTATGTGCACCCCTTGTCACATTGCGTGCAGGCAATGAGAAACAGAGCCAGCAAAAGATGCTAGCTGTGTTTCGAGTCAGGGTGGATCTGCCAGAAAAGGCAGACACAGGCAGGCTGCCTAGCACAACCTGACTATTTTAATATGTTAGCATATTTAAATATTATACAGGTAAGTTTAATTAATTAATTAAGCTAGTTAAATTGAAGCTGTTGTCTCATGTCCTCATTGAAGGAATGCCTGGCAAATGCTCGCTTTTAATTTCACTTATGATTGGGAAGAAAAGTCCTCTTTGAGTCAGAATGGTGAAGTGGTTACAAAGTTGGCCTGAAAACTGGGAAGTGCAGGTTTGAATACCCACTCAAGCTTCAAAACTTGCTAGATGACTTTGGGCCAGTCATACACCCTCAGTCTAACTAACAAAATCATCGTGAGCATAACATGAAGAAGATAAGGCTGTAAGCTTCTTTGGGTCCCTACTGAGGAGAAATGCCAGGTAGAAATATCTTTTAAAAATCATCCTATTTTGTTTGGCAATTTTTCCATTTTTTATAACAGTGTTGTGCAATTTTTATATTATATGCCATCTTACACCATTTTGTGGCAATTTTCTATGATATTTTATATGTGATGACTTAACAGGTGTCAGTTTAGATGGTACTATTTCTGTTGTATTTAATGTGGATGGGGACAAGGATAGCAACATTCTCACCCCAAGTGTGGAGAAATTATCCAAGAAACCACAGTTGTCATGGAATTCTTGAAAGAGCAGAAAAGAGACAATCTGCATCTTTAAGTCTGTCATAGCAGGAGCTGAGAAGTGTGCAGAAGGAGAAGGGAAGAAGGTATCCTGGGTGTCTCCATATGCACTCCCTATTGCTACTTTCTAAAACAAAGGCTGTTTTTCTTGGGGAAGCTGGAACTTAAAATATACAGAGAAGACTGAAGCAAGTGAGCAATATAACCCTTGAACCAAAGACTCCAATGTATTTTTCACTTTGGACACATAATTAGTCATAGGGGATGTTAAAACCGAGGGAGAGATTTGGATACAGAGAAATTCAGAATCAGTCATACACACTGCAGAAAATCAAGCCACATGCTCTACCTTACCCACAGCCAAATCTCTTTCATGATGATACAAACATGATTTTGCCAACCTGCCCTTTGGTTGCTTCTATTTCCTGATGATTCACTCTTTCCTATTCCTTTTCCCCTCATTCTATCCCAATGCCTTACCTGATGTGCTATGAAACTTAAGCAGCTTTTGCAAGATGTAAAAATACAATGGATTAATTACTTCCCCTCATTATTTTCTAGGTTAGTTAGTTTTCCAATTCAGATAAGTTGTGCATAGGGCCTCTTCAGTTTGGATTTCTGTATGAATGAATATCCCTAGAATATAGCCAAAGGATAAAGAAGTGATTTTAATGATTGAATTATTCCTATTATCCTTACCACTAAAGTAGTTAGAATTCAAAGATGGATTCCACACAGCATAAATATAATGTTTTTAGGGCATTATAAAAAGATCCATTTTGGCATTTTGTGTTCCCACAGTGGGCCACTCCCCACTTACCTCTTCTAAGTGCAACGCTGCAGCAACCCCGCGTAGAAAAGCCTCCACGGCTTTTGACCACGGAGACATTTGTTCCCCACTCATTTGCCATTCAGGAAATAACGCAGGGGAGCAAGAGGAGGAGTTCCGTGGCAATCGAGCGTTCTGATTGGCTGGCACGCGTGTGCGTCATGGAGACGTGGAAGTTGCGGCCAGCCGAAGGCGGGCATCCATTTTGATTGGCTGACATGAGAAGTTGTTTTTGATAGGCTCGCCCGCAAAGCCGTAAAGCTCAAGCAAAGGGAGCAATGTTGGCACATTGCGTTGTGCACACGTCTCAATTTCCGCGAGCGTGCGTTGTAAAAGAGGATGTCGCCTCGTGTCTACATCATCACGTAGCTTCATGTCGCCCACTTTCTGACGGGGACACCCTCCCTAAACAAAATGGCGGTTCCTGTTTCCTGATTGGCCGGAAGCTGTGCGTCACAGCGAATCAGCCGCGCGTAAACAGCCGAGGTTCCCCACCACCCCGCAGCACCCGCGGGGTTTTTGAAAATGTTGCTCTTTGCAGAGGACCTAATTTGCAAATTCCAGGCAGCTGCGCAATGGGCGCTGGTGATGTGGGGAACGTCCAGGATCCTCGCGTCTTTTAAAGAGGTGACCCCGCGACTTATGGTGAGTGGGGAGTGGCCCAGTGTGGAAGAACACAAGTGTTGCTTGCCAAAATGGATCTTTTCCCACACCTGCTGCATGGAGCTGTGTTCAGTTTCACAGGGGTGTCCACCATTTTGTGATGAGCTGCAAGCAGAGGAAACCTTCATGGTGTATCTCCATAGAGAATCTGCTGCAGCACACAAAATGGCAGGCATGAGTGGTGCAAGTGAAAGTAAGAGGCTTGGGCAGGAAAAATAAAGTGCTTCTTGGCTGCTGAGGTTCGTTCAGTAGGTAGGGAACATCTTTAACCTAAATTGGGAGGAGTGGGGGAGATTACTAGTTTAGCAATTTTTGAAGAAAAACTGAGTTGAGATTAAAATAATGAGCTGCACTGGATTTGGGGAAGAGGGCTGTGTGAAGTTCTCCCCAAAATGCTTTTAATAATGTCTTAAAGATGTTATATTTGTGTTATGCGGAATCTACCCAAGAAAACAAAGAGAAGCTGGAAGCTTGACTTCTCACTGCAGTGGCAAAGACAGACTAAAGGAAGAGGAAGAGATCCCCCCCCCCAGCAGCATGTGACCATTTGAGTAGGAAAATGGTCATTAGTGTGCTTTGAAGGGGAGGTGCTCCCCAAAGAGTTTCAAGAGCTTAGGAAAAGGCTGAAAAGTTATCCGGTAGCCAGCCTGCACAAATGCAGCTCCAATGTGGGAATGCAGAAAAAGATAAACAACATGTCATATGATTTGTTATCATATGATGTTTCAGTTGAGGCTGACATGAGGTAACACTTTTGTCTCATGCCTGAACTGGCGCCTGGAAGCCATGTCAATCTCAAAATCATGTATCTTTTGGGCTTTTCTGAAGATTAAATGGTGGAGGAAAGAATCCCACACAGCCTTGAGTTACTTTGAGGAAGAGTGGGATACAAATGTGACAAGTAGTTAGATATCTGATGATTTTGATGTACAACCTATACTCTTGACAAGAGACTACTGTTAGGATAGAATAGGGTTTTACGATCAACAAAAGTGTTAAACAAAGATGTATTTTATCTACTTGTCTTTGTATGCTTAGCATATCATAAGGAAAGCTGGATTAGATTTAGGTGAAGATAGAGTGAAATACTGTGTTGGAAGAGTTTGTTAAGGATATTGTAGAACGCCCCCCACTCCCGCAACTCCCAACCCCCAAATAAATGGGTTCTAGATCAAATCAAGTATGAATTGCCTTTAGCAGCTAAAATGACTAAGCTCAGCCTGTCAAACTTTGGTCATATAATGAGAAGATACGAGTCTCTGGAAAAGACCATAATTATAGAAAAGGTTGAAGGCAGCACAAAAAGAGGAAGATGCAATATGGGATGAATTGACACTTTATAAGGAAGTCATGCCCCTCAGTTTGCAGGGCCTGAGCAAGGCTGTTAATGAGAATACACTTTGGAGGAGATTGATTCATTGGATTACCATGAGTTAGAAGGTACTGGATGGCTCTAAGTGTATGTTTAGAATAGAATAGAATAGAATACAATAGAATAGAATAGAATAGAATAGAATAGAATAGAATCTTTATTGGCCAAGTGTGATTGGACACACAAGGAATTTGTCTCCGGTGCATATGCTCTCAGTGTACATAAAAGAAAAATACATTTGTCAAGAATCATAAGGTACAGCACTTAATGATTGTCATATAGGTCTAGTAAGCAATCAGGAAACAATCAGTAGTAATGAAAACATAAAATGTAAAATCATAAAATAAAATAAAATAAAATGTCAGCACAGGCTATAGTCATACAGTCATAAGTGGGAGGAGATGGGTAATAGGAATGATGAAAAAAGTAGTGCAGTAATTATATAATAAGTATATAATAAATAGTTTAACATTATCGAGGGAATTATTTGTTTAACAGAGTGATGGCATTCGGGAAAAAACTGTTCTTATGTCTAGTTTATATACTGAGTTTATATACACTTAGATACATAAATGAAATTCTGGGCTGCATTTTGTCTTGATACAGAAACTGTTCCAGTCTCAAATTATTTAAGATATTTATTCATTCATTGGAAATATTCAAATCTCAGGTGCCCCTTGAGACAAGTTGGAGCACACAATCATATAAAAAACTAATAACTAGCTATATCTTCATAGTAAAAATACTTCACATACTGCCAACCAAATCTCATCCAAGCAAACAGCTTTCTGATTCAGTTCAGTTCAAATCTGTTTATTTACAGTAATTTGACCAACATATTTTAAAAACTCTTGGAAATAATCAGTTAATGACCACCAAAGTTATCCTTTTGTTATATCAGCCAGAGAACTCCACACCCTACCTACTGGCTATATAAAAAAAACTTATCCACTGCATAAGAAGAAGTAGTTAGCCTTATTCTTTAAAAAAAACTGTCCATAAATCTGTCTGAATGTGAACAAACTCTGGTCAGCAAAGGCAAAATCAAGCATTTTCTAATATGATAAAATTCACAGTACAATAAAAGGTGAGTCACAGTTTCTATTGCTCCTGAATTACAAGGACTAACTCTGGCCTCTATGGTAAACACTGAATTCTCTCTCTAAGTAGTGCTGAAGGAAAGGCATTCAAACACACTCTAGTGATGACCCACCAACATTTAGATAATGTAATAGAAAGTAATAAGGGCAGTGGTGGGATTCAGCCAGTTTGCACTGGTTCAGGAGAACCGGTTGCTAAAAGTGGCCAGCTGCTCTGAGACACTAAAAGCCCCATGTTTTCCTCTCCCAGGGAAGGGGGAGCAAGGGGGCTTTCAGAATCCCAGAGCAGCCGGCTGCTCTGAGGCGCTAAAAGCCCCATCCTTCTGTCTTCCAGGGGAGGGGGAGCAAGGGGGTCCCCCAAAGGCTGTGCTGCCAACCCAGAAGTGCATGGTCCGATCTGCAGCAGGCCAGCTGCCCGCGGGGCCTCCAGCAGCTGCTGCCCATTCAGGCCTCCCAGCCAATGCCAGAGAAGCCCCCTCAGACTTCAAAGCTGGCCCCCAGGCATGTGGCCTGATCTGAGGCTGACTGTGTTTTTTGCTCTTCTCAAGCATATTTCTAATAAGTTGTCAGGTGTTAGGCCGATTGAAGAACATTTATTAATTATCTTCAAGCTCCAAGAAAACTGAGGATTAGATGATAGAGAAAAAATTGATATCAGACCAACAGATTGAAGGTCAATGTTTTTTACAACCCAGCCTCTTGTCGAACCACCCATTGGGTGTACATTTTGAACAGGGCACTAAGAAGGGCTGATTGTATTCTCTCTAAGGGAGCAAAGCTATATGGGCCCAATTGGACACCATAAGTAATTGGTTCTAGAGATTTAGCAGCTATAATAAAGTCAGCTCATGGTAAAACTTTAACATAGTCGAAGTACTTCTTTGAGCGGAATTAACTAGAGAATTAATATGAGCAATTAGCCTTCAGAAACATTCTGGTTTCTCTTCAGATTGTATAACAGCTTTCCGAAACAATGATGACTGGTGTCTTCTGACAGTCAGCTGAAGGATTGGTTCCCCTTTCGGCTTTTCCAGAAGACAGCAGCAATGATCAACAAAGTGTATAGGCAATCCAAAGATTAATATGCCCTCTTACAAGAAGGCACTGTAACGAAATACTTATTTTTATTTCTCTGCTGTGTTGCCTTTTCTCTTTCAGTACTCAAGTTCCCCATAAAGATTAAGAAGCAAGCAGCAACTATCACTTTCTCTTATTAAACAGGTCATCTTGGTGCAAATGGTAAATAATAGTTTTGAAAAAGAACATTGATCCTTTCTCTTGTTCCTTTGCATTTTCTTGACAACCTTTAAAAAATGAAGCCACTGCATGAGCCTCTTTGCCCATACCTCTTCCTTTTGTCAATCCATTTGTAAACTCCAAAGACGTTCATCATATCTCAGAGATTGCACTGTAGAATGACTGAGACTGATCGCCTATCCTTTCTGCAATATTAAATGGAGTTACAGATACTGAGAATTATTATAGAGATGTTCACAGTAATGGACTAACAAAGCCAGAACTTTCATCTGCCCCTTGGTATATATGTTTCATCTGGGAAATAACGCATTACAAGTAGAACCAGAGTAGATAAATGGGTAAGGTTGGACCTATTACTATTCAAAACAACAATGTAAGCTCACCACTTACTCTCCAGCCTATTACTCTCCAGCCTATTGAGAAAGGCAAAGTGCACCCTAAAAGAATTACAAGTTGTGCTTAGACACTTGACTTTTGCATGCAGGGCAGTCTCCCTGGGGCGGGCCTTCTCTTCTCTGGTAGTCAGGGTTACGCCAGGGTTTTGGCTCCACACCACTTTATATGGATCAAGTAGAGCATGCAAGCTGAACTGGCAGCATGGATCAGGTTTTGTGAGCACTTTAATGGTGTTTCCATGTGGAAAACTTCCTTCTCTCCTGGGAACTCATTCCAGGTGCATTCCAATGTCACTGGCAGCCTTGGCTTTGAGGTTTTATTTAATAACCAGTGGTGTGCTCAGAAATAGCCACATTGCCTCTATACCCCCCCCCCTTGTCTTTCCTCCTCAGATTGGCAGGCTGAGACATAAACAACAGGAAAGATATGCAAGAAGTCACAGCATGGGTAGATGGGGTAGGAGGTGTTATTTGCAAAGGTGTCGTATTTCCAGACATCTGAATTGCACAACTAATCTGAACTATTTGCATTATTAGGGTACTCTCCAAAATCTGTTTGCAAGTGATTCATCTAATTGCTTCTTGTTTTCTTCCCTTAGTAAACAATTGCACTGGCATAAGATTCAAAGCCCAGTGTAAGTCAATATGATCAATGATGAAACTTCTGATAAACAATGCAATAGAGTTTGGATTGCAAAAAATTGAAAGCAAGTAGAAATTTCACACATCAAAGCATCAAAGCAAAGGCATTTAAACACAACGTGTGAAATGATGAAGAAATTACATAGTAGGAACATACATATAGCAACAGACAGTAATTAATAGTTACAGCTTTCATTTTTTTAAAAGTCCTTTTTAAAAGTTCATAGTATCCCTAATAGTAAATTTTTATGTTCTTATGGTTTTACTGCTTATCATCATACTCAATCTGTCTTGTTTTTTAAAGACTTGGCCTGCCACATGATCTACTTAATGGATTTTGCTGCTGCTTGATTTATAAACATTGGTTGTGCTCAGTGGTGGGATTCAAATGATTTAACAACCGGTTCCGGTGGTGGGATTAACAACTGGTTGTTTTCAAGCACCATTTTAACAACCGGTTCTGCAGAAGTGGTGCGAACCTGCTGAATCCCATCACTGGTTGTGCTCCTTTTTTAAAAACAAAAATGAACTGTTGCTGTTCTCACATTATCATGGTTTGCTGTTTAAGTTTTTGTTTCCTATTTTTGTATTGTCCTAACATTATCTTAAGTACTGGTTGTTGTGGGTTTTTCAGGCTGTGTGGTAAGGGTCTGGTAGTTTTTGCTCCTAATGTTTTGCTTGCATCTTCGAGGCATTTTCAGAGGCATGTCACAGTAAGATTTCTTTCTGTGGCACAATCACAGTCTTGAGCATTATTTCAAAAATAGAAGTGTGGGATATGTTTTTTAAAAAAATAAATGCACAGTCTATGGATAGGTAGGTGCCTACTGCTGCTTTATCATGACTTTCATACCCAAGGGTCAATGCTCTGTTTATGCACATTCCCTTGAGAGTCATTTTGGAGGTAGGAAGCTCAGCCCCAAAACATTAGTGATGAAATTTCTGGGTAGCCTCACAGAAATCACTGTGTACCAATTCACCCTTCCATACAGAATGCTTGTAAGGGTAACCTACTATTTGTTACAAGGGTGGGATATAGATATAAGAAACACAAAGACCATCCCCATGTGACCAGACATTTCACTCTACAGAATGTGTTGTGCTTCAGCAGCTAAATTTTCTACAATCTTCAGTTCAGCAAGGTTGATATTCAATTGCGCGCCATACCATTTCCCCCTTCATTATAATGACATCTCATAAAATGTCAGGTCAAATGCAAAATTCAGTGATAGTGTTCATGTCCCATCTTATAAATGGTCTACTGCCTTCAGTATCCTTCTGCTAGTGACAACAAGCTCTCTCTGTAGCTTTCTTCCCCTGCAGGGTAATATAAGAGACATGACTTTTAAGGGGACAGGGACAAGGCTAGGGGCTCATTATAAGAGCAGATAAAAATAAGACACTCAGATGTCCTTGCCTGAAGAGAGTAGCAGACAGCTTGTTCCTTCAGCTGAACTCTCCTCTATTGTAGCTGAAATTAGAGGGTAAAAGCAGATAAGCAAATAGGGGGAAAACACACAAATATAAAGCAATAAGAGAGGATATAGAAATACATCCTTTTAGCATGGAACTTGCTAGAGAATATAAGCAGAATTTGCTGCAATGTTGCTTATATGTGTTAGTAAGAGGGATAAAAACATACGTACAAAAGAGGTGGTTAACCAATTGCTCAGATTTCTGATGTCCGAATAGTCTGCAGGCTAGCTTCAACAGTTTATGGGTATTTTTCAACATAAGCCTCTTCAGTCTGAGCATTTTTTTTGTCCAAACTGAATGTAATAATAGGACAGTGGCGTAGTGGTTAAGCATTCTAATCTGGAGAACCGGGTTTGATTCCCCACTCTGCCACTTGACCTGTGGAAGCTTATCTGGGGAACTAGATTAGCTTGTGCACTCCAACACACGCCAGCTGGGTGACCTTGGGCTAGTCACAGTTCTTTGGAGCTCTCTCAGCCCCACTCACCTCACAGGGTGTTTGTTGTGTGGGGGGGAAGGGAAAGGAGTTTGTAAGCCCTTTTGAGTTTCCTTGCAGGAGAGAAAGGGGCGTATAAATACAAACTCCTCCTCCTCTTCTTCTAATATACTTAGCATCCAATTTTTAGGATTTTTTCATAGCCTCAGTATTTTACATGGTACAATTTGCTATTCATTTCTATCAGTAGTGGTTTCTTCAGATCAAGCTGATGAGAACTGCTTATCAGTCACAGATATTGTTGATAGAGTTACAGTGATGTCATTGAACACCCTTAAATGTTCTAGCTGCTTATAGGAAGATTGTCAGAAATTGAATGTTAGGGGAAAATTTTTTTTAAATCCTCTATCAGCTTACCCTGCATTGCCAGTTATATGGTAAATAATGATAGAATATCCTCCAATAGATTAAAAGGCAATGTGTCCCTGTTTCCCAGAAAACATGGTTATAAAAACAGTGTTTGGGTGGCACCATATTTATAAGGCAAATCATATGGGAAGTGGTTTGAACACCCAAACTATAATGACTGATAAGGCTGTTATGAGGTCCTAATATCATTTTAATGGTCAAAAAAGCATTTCTATAACTGTATTTGATATATATGATCATGTCTATTGTGCAGATGCCCTGCCTTGGATAGACCAGACTAGCCTGATCTCATCAGATCTCAGAAGCTAAGTGGGGTCAACTTTAGCTAGTATTGTGATGGGAGACCTCCAAGGAATACTGGAGTCATGACGCAGAGGAAGGCAATGGCAAATCACCACCAACATCTGTTGCCTTGAAAATCCCACCAAACAGAGAATATTATGCATGTGTGTTTGTGTGCACATAACAAATGTTATATTTAAATACTTAATCATGAATAAATATCTTGACCAATACAGCTGCAGCAATTGCTTATATTCAGTATCATAATAAAATCCAACTGATTGCATTGTGTCCGTATGCTGATATTTACGTACACTGCATGTCAGTCTGAACTGTGAGTGTTTGTGTCATCAAGTTACATCTGACTTACAGTGAGTTTTCATGGCCGGAGGCATTCAGAGGTGGTTTGGCACTGCCTACCTCTGCATAAACTGAGAGCGTTCTAAAAAAAATTGTGACTGGCCCAAGGTCACCAGCAGCCTTCGTATGAAAGAATGGGGAACCAAACCCCATTCTCTAGATAAAAGTCCACCGTGCTTAACCATCACACCATTCTGGTTTGAATTATTAAGGCATTAACAGAAATATGACTTTATAGATTCATAGAGAGAAAATGAAACGGCCAAATTCATCATTAGATAATAATCCCATTTCAAGAGAGGTAACTGATTGTACTGAGGTTCTGTACATTCATTTGCTGCATTCTTATAATTTAACAAGAGAGTATTTCCTTTGTTATGACATGATTAGTTTTTTTTTCAGTTGTAACAGAGTACTTAATGAGAATTGTTCTCAGTGACAAGCTTCACTACAGTAATAAAATCCATTCATTTATTTGATTCTGGTTAACCATCAAGTAAAGCCTGAGTGTAGCACTTTGGAAAGGAAAGTTAACGTTTCTTGATTGTGTGTATACCAAGGCATTTGCATTGTCATTTCTGCATAATTTAACTCAAAAGAAATTCTGATAGCAAGTATAGCTCTCAGAGCTACCAGAAGTACTCTTTATCAGCTAGTCTGTTTTCGATGAGTCCAAGTTTCTTTCTATAGATAAAATAGAACATTCAATAAACTGGTCATGCTGTCTTGCAACTCCAAATTACTTTTAACCAGTTGTCCTTTATTCTTCATAATTGTTCAGAGCCAGTGGATTATATTCATATCATGTCCTTCCTGAGATCAATTGAAAGGCTGATAGTGTGTTTTATCTGTGAGGGTTTAAAGCAGCTTTTTCAGACCCCAAAGTTCTGTCCCTCTACTCTTCCTTGAATCTTTGGAGGCCCATTGAGGGCTATATTATGAAATGGCTCCTGGGAGATGAGGAATCTGACATGGAGATTGAAAGCACTGTGGACCAGGAGTTGAAGGTGGCAGAGCCATCTCCAAGCACTGTCTTGCCAGCCAAGGCAGAGCCAGCTCCAAGCCCTTTGGCAGAGCCAGTAACAGAGTCTAATGCTGTGCAGTTGGGAGACCCATCAGTTACCTCAGATAAACTAAATAATGAGCCAGCTGCATGAAGAAGGCAAAGATAGGCAAACAGCTAAGTGTGAAAAAGAAGTAGTCACATTGCTGCTAGGTATGCCAGAAGGCTCTAAGAAATGGAGGCATCTGCATGAGAGGAGTACCAAGTCCTTGCAGGATCCTAGCCTCATTAAACAGGATCTCCTATACAAACCCTGTCTTGGACTTGACTCTGCCTGTGTGCACTGAGTGTATTTCACTGGAAAACTCCATGCACCAGGTTCCCTGTACCTTCATGCCTAGTCACCTACCTGCTTGAACTCCCGGATTTGCTTGATTCTGATCTGTCTGACTATGCATTTGCTTACTGCCTGCATTGATCTTGGACTGTCTGTCTACACTTTTGCCTGCCTAGACCTTGGACTGTCTGACCATGCCTTTGCCTGCTACCCACCTTGACCGCAGTCTGTCTGATGCACCATAGCTGATGTCTGCCTGCAGCACAGGCTATTTTCCAGTGCAGCTGCTAATATTACAGGAGTTCCCAGAGCAAAATCCACTTCAGCCTGTTCAGCTGCTCGGCTAGTCATCCCTTTCTCCTCAGGCACAACACCAGCCATGTGCAATTAGTGGTCTACAGCATGGCAGGAGCTGGCATCATCTGGGTGAATGAAGAACCTAGCGACAGTGTAGAGTAACTATATTCTTCCTGCAAATGTTGCCAGTTGTTTTCTGAATGCTTTCTCCCAGACAAAACTGAGTTTCAGAAATATGGAACGTTCCCTTAGCTGATTATCTAGCATTCCAGACTTGTGCCCTCACATGAAACTACTATCCATGCTCTTCTGGACAATCATATTATATTTGAAAATTTCCTAGTGATTAGGGTTGCTATCTCTGGGTTGAGAAATTCCTGGAGACTAGGGTGGAGCCTGAGGAAGGTGGGATTTGGCGCAAAGTATAATTCCATGGACTGCACCCTTCAAAGTTGCCATTTTTCCATAGTCTCCATTTTCTCTGTAGTCAAAATATCCGTTACGTTTAAAGGAGATTTCCAGACCCCACATGGAGTTGGCAACCCTATAGTAATGGTGTTAATTCCATGCTAAATTAAATGTTACTGTAAATAACAGTTGCAACCAAAAGAGTTGTCCAGGTCATAGAACAGCCTGATTAACAGGAATGTTGACAGTGGCAACTGGAGTGTTCTGACAGTTACAAACTAATAATTGACTGGGAGAGGAAAAACAGACAGAATTTGGAAACAGCTGTGGGAGCTTTAAGCTATCTGGTGGAGGTTTCCCCTCAGGAGTGGAAAGGGTCACATTTAGAGTTTTATATCAGGAAAGGATCCATAACCCCAGTTATCAAGGGGGAGATGGCTCTAGGGTTCATAATTTCCTAAGCGTTGAATGGAAAATAGGCTTGTGGAAAGGAGTAACCCCAGACCAGTTTGAAAAAGAAATTGGGGAAGTGGGTTCATGTTCTAACTCCTACAACTGAAGAACCATTGTAAAAAAAGAAAGAAGCTGAAGTTTAAGAAAGTGTAAAATAAGCCAAATTTAAGAAATCAGTGACTGACCAAAGAAATCACCCCCAAAAGAAAATAAACATTTAAACACTTGTGGGGGAATCACCTTGATACATTTGGAATTACACTATATCTTTTGAACATAACTGTCTCAAGTTCCTCAATTCTATTATTCTGTTACAATCTACATTCCTGTTATGAAGATTTGCTAACCTGATGTTTAAATCTCACAAAAGAGACAAAACTATTCTAAGTTGTATTTCAAAAAGCCTCGAGTACCAAAGATTTCTGATCTTTCTGTTATTCAAAATGTCTCTTTGTCATACTTTCATTTTGCATGAGTTCACTTCTAGGTAGCCCTGGGAATCAGCAAGTACTCTATATGGCCAAAATTTTCTATAAGTAGCTAAAGCATTGTTTTACTTTTTACTTTTTTTTCTCTCCAAGGATACTCCTTCCCTCCCCCCCTCCTCCTCTCACTAGTCAAAAACAGTCTTCAGTGGAAACAGGATCCACAGGAATTGGGTAGAGGTTAAGGACTCCTTCATCTTCTAGTTTCCATAAGGAACTAACTCTACATGTGCTCTGACAAAGCTGTTTCAGCATAGGTAACAATGGTTAAGCTTCGTTCAGCTGTGTTGCTTACCATCTGAATATTTCTGCACTGTTGTTTCTATGTGCTTTTTCCTGTATTTTTGTTTTACCACCACTTGTTTTTTTCTACCTTTTTTTGAATCCAACAACCCTTGCCCTTTTGTCTTTCTCTTTTATAATAAATTTCTTATTACAACATTTTTAGCCCTTGCTTAGTAAAATCCATTTCTCTTGAGATATTTCTCCTAATCTCTTCCCCATGTGCTAGACTGCACAGATGCTGCCAGTTGGTTATAAATTATTTTGTTATTGATCTAGTTCTGTACTGGAAGACTACCTTCTCAGGGAGTCAGTCAAGAGGTTCTCAGGAGGTTATGAATGGTAGCAGCTGGTTACAAGGGTACTTTTCAGGGAGCCCTTGGTTAGGGTGTTTTCCACCAAAAAAAGGCACCAGCACTAAATTCCATGTAAATGTGCCAGAGAAGCCCCATTCAGATAGGTCTGCAGGAAGGAGAGTGTATCATGTTTTCTCCATGTTATTTTCTGGAGCTGAAATGTCCTGGGACTGGGGAGCATAACTTGCCCTGTCAGAGTGGGCATGTGCAAGCAAATAGTATCCTCTCAAACCATTTTAGTTTCAGAAAACAGTGCAGGGGAGAAGACAGAATTCTTTCTTCCCTATGCACTACAGTCCCATCTGAATTAGGCCCAACAATGCTTTTATATACAGCTGCCCATGGGGACTGTCAGCTGCAGTAAGACTCAAGTCCCTGTGGTAAACTTGTGCAAAATACCATTTTGGCCTTCTATAGCATTGGCCTTCTATAGCAGTTTTTTAAAAAGTAGCCAAACACCAGGGAAAGTTGTCCAAAATAGATCAGAGATTGATAGCATTTCCTCAAAGAATTGTGATTGCCCTGAACAATGTCGTTCTCTCTTTGAAAGTTCTCTGTGAAATATTTTGAATCATCAAATACTTCTGCAGTTTGATTGCTGTGACACTTTTTCTGTTGTAATGACATGTTATTGGTCAAGGGTGATTTTGAAAAAAGGTTTCAGTGACACATAATCTCTGTCCACTCTTGCGTTAAAATGAGCACTTGCACACATGTTGTATAAAAATAGGGGACAGTCAGATGAGAATGCATTGTTCGACAAGTTTGTTCTGCATCAAACCGAACCAATAATGTGCATGCAGCACCACACTTCTCATAGTAAGAGCCACTGGCTTTCTGCTGTTGATGAGACCAACTGCTTCAGTAGCCCATTACCTTCATTTATTGTCATTTGGTGTTTATGTTTTGCTTTTCTCACCTCATAAAGATCAGTTTTTCATTGCAGTATTGAGACTTCTTGATACCTGGTAAAAATATGCCACAAACATCTTATCTTTCATTTCTATGTAGTCTTGCAATAAGTTGTAACCTGGTGGCAAATCTTAAGAAGGTGTTACAACTTTAATTTGAGCAATCTGATTTTCATTATCTCCGACTTCACTTTTTTTAAGGAACTGCAGTTCCTAGCTAAGTTATGAGTGCTTTTTATTTTCATCACATGTCTTGAAAGTCATTGTGGCTGTTAACCATGATGGCCAACTGCTGATTCATTTGTTACTAAATCCACATACCCTATCTGGACTTTATACAGACACATTCTGGAAGTTCCTAGGTAAGAATTTAATTTCCAAGTGTCCACAGTCCCAGTTCAAATGCTTGCTGCTTTGCTTAACAATCCACCCGTCATCAAGAGAATGTGCTACAAAACTTCTTGATATACAAGGCACGAAAACTTAGGGATACCTCAACAGAGGTAACTCCAGAATTGCCTGTGAGAATTCAGCATGCTCCAGGAGGCATGGATTGTTGAAAGCAACCAAGAGTCCCTTAAAGCAAAAGCAAGAAGAGATGGAGGGAAAAGCTGACATAATCAAATCATGACGAAATTAGTATTTTTGGAACAGAGAATTGGGGAGAAAGTATTTGTGTGTGTAAGGCAAATGTACATCACGTCTTGAGGACGCCTTCATACATATTAGTTCTCATACAGAAACTCTATGTATGGCAAGTGGGATACATCTCATGGCACTGGCAAAGTTTTCAGATGCAAAGCAATACAATAATGCAGGAAAATATGTACTTGAAGGAGAACAAAACTTGTAACTGTTGCAAGAGAAACCGTTATCGGTGTGTAAAGTTCAATCAAATGCAGCCACAGCATGATGTAGCCGTTAAAAGCAGAATTGCACCTTTCTAAACTCAACTGATTTAAATTCACTAAGAATGGGGTAACCCTGCTCAGGATTGCGCTGTTTGTAAAGTATTAGTAGTTAGTAGGCAGGAGCCTTATTCCAGATAGAGGACTACATCAGTTTCTTCCAGCATGGCCAATTGGCCATGCTGGAAGGGGCTGATGGGAATTGTAGTCCATAACATCTGGAGTGCCAAAGGTTAGCCACCAAGGGTGTAAAGCATTAGTGTAAAGCATTAGTGTAAAACGTGTGTGCGTGTGCGTGTGCGTGTGCATGTGTGTAACCTGCACACTAGATCAATCAAAAAGCATTTTTTTCTGACCAACCGTACTGTCAAGCTATAACCTCCGCATACTCTCCAACTGGGAACATTTTTCAATGTAGGTAAAAAGCTGATTAAGAGTGTTGGTGAATAAAGGCAAACTTATGTCAATTAACCCCCAGGTGGGACAATTAATTAGTGCCACTCAAGAAGCCCTTATACCATATAAATTAGCATAATGAAAAATGGTTCTCAGTCAGCTGAAGGTAGAGAAGCATTCACCATGGCATTCCGTTCTTCTGCTGTGTTATACAGCTTATATTCTTAGACAGCACATCAGTATGCAACCAGTGCCATTTCTGATCACAAAACTATTGTTTTCAATGATGCCTTAAATATATCTTGACAAAGTTTGTTCGTGTGAATAGCTGTTTTTGGGTTTGTTTTACTTATACAACATATTATTAATCTCTAGAAATGTATGTGGCTTGAGATTCTTGAAACTAAAAGCTTGTTGGGGAAAAAAAGGGATTAGAAATCTATGTAAGCAGCATCTGTGGCTATCACTCTTGTGCTTAAAAAGGCTTATAAAAGCTGTAGTCCCGCAATTTAGGAAACAGGTCCCATTAAACTCAGTGGGTTGTATGAGTTAGAATACATATGGCATGTACAGTGCATACATCTAGTAGGCGTGGGATAGAATACTTCTTGGTGCACCACTTGCAAACTATAGCAACGGGTGGTTTACAAGGTATTTTTTGCTCCTTTGGACTATAGGTCATATTTTCAGCAGACGTTCTAGATCCCTCCTGACAGATTTGACTGCAACACCCCATAATCTAACATAATCTAAAATATTACAAGTTCTTTTTCAAGGGTAAATCTGAATCCAAGAAAACAACCAATTTCATATATATATATGTACTTGATTTTCTGCTTCATATACCTTGAATGCCACTCTTTCATTGTACTACAAGGGTTGATACAGGTTACAGCGCAGTTTTCAATATATCCGGCTGTAGTCATTCATTTGCCGATGACCAAAACTTAGAGTAGAATCACTAGGTAGTAATTCAGGAGCCATTATTCCAGATCAATGCCAACAAAGCCCAGTATAGCTGCCCCAGATGAAGTTGGATCACAAACACAGGAAGCTGCAGGAAGAAAATTGATCTGTAGAATATCATTCACAGGATATGAATTGCTGTTTTTTTTCATTCAGTAAGAAGTCTCTTTCCTATATTAATCCTTATTTTAACTATTCCTTTACTATTTGATAACAAACCCTGTTTTGTGTCAGCAGGAGAAAGAAAAGAAAGTGTCAATCTGCAAATGAGAAGTGCTTGCTGCAGAGCCATCATTAAGACAACTGCTGGCTCAGCTATCCCACTGTTACGCCAAAAGGGACATTTTACCAGATAGAGCTCTTTTTACCCAGGTATAATGAGATGATGGATTGTGCAGTCTTCCCTCATACACACAGCTATGGGCTGAAATTGACAAGATGGTTGGTCAGTGACTATCACAAGGATGCCACTGCTATTTTAAGTTTACAGGGAGTCAGGAGCCCTGCCAGCACAGCTGAGGGGTGGTGCCTGCTGGTGACACAAGGACATCTCCATTCCTCATTCCTCAAGTCCATTGTCACCCGGGCTCCTGTCTTCCGCACAACTCCATGTGCCATTTCCAAGACTCCAGAGCAAGGGAAAGGGTGCTTGGGTCCTGGGTTGTATCTGTAGAAAATGGTGCGCACCCCCTGACTCCACATGGCATTCACTCTGTTGAATCCTGGGTTCAGCCTGACTGATCCTGCAGTTTAAAGCTTGACCTAGCCAGATGTCACTCACACACACAGTTTGCAATCAAACTTCAGACCTTGCAAGCAAGCTAATAAAATGTAGGCTAGACAATGCTCCTGTTAGATGGATTTGTAATTAGTTGACTGACTGAACCCAAAGAGTGCTCACCACTGGCTCAGCATCCTGGAGAAAAGTGGTTAGTGGGGTGCTGCAGGGTTCTGTCCTGGACCTAGTGCTATTCAATATTTTTATCAATGATTTGGATGATGGACAAGTACATGCTAATCCAATTTACAGATGACACTAAATTAGGAGTGGGAGCTAATATCCCAGAGAATGGGATCAGAATTCAAAATTATTTGGACAGAATAGAGAGCTGGGCCAAAACTAACAAAATGAATTTCAACAGAGAGAAATGTAAGATACTACACTTAGGCAGAAAAAAAATGAAATGCACAGATATAGGATGGGTGACACCTGACTTGACAACAGTATATGTGAAAGGGATTTGGGACTCTTAGTAGACCACAAACTGAGCATGAGTCAGCAGTGTGATTCAGCAGCCAAGAAAGCCAATGCAATTCTGAGCTGCAAGAAAGCCAATGCAATTCTAGCTGCAGTGTGATGCAGCAGCCAAGAAAGCCAATGCAATTCTGAGCTGCATCAATAAGAGTGTCTCAAATGAGGGACGTAATTGGTCAGACCTCACCTGGAATACTGTGTCCACAATTCAAGAAGGATATTGGCAATCTAGCACAGGCCCGGAGGAGGGCAACCAAATGGTTAAAGGTCTGGATTCCATCCCCTATGAAGAGCGGCTTAGGGAGTTAGGTAAGTTTAGTCTGGAGAACAGTGGGTTAAGAGATGACATGATAGCCATGTTTAAATATGTCACCTGCAAATTTGATTAGTATGCCCTCTATTCCATCATCAAAGTCATTGACAAAAATATTGAATAGGCCAGGATAGAACCCTGAGGCACCCCAATAGAGTCAGTCCCCCACCCAAATATTTTAAGGACCACTTTTCCCATTATGCTTGTGTTCCACTTCACGCAGACCTCTGGTGGTCCCTGGTTCTTGGGTAGCCAATTTAACTTTCACCAGACCCAGGGCTATTTCAATCACGGCCTCAACCTTGTGAAATGCTTTGTCTGAAGAAACTTATGCTCTGTGGGACTTGTCTAGATTCTGCAGGATCTGTAAGACAAAACTATTTATCGAGTCATTCTATAGAGACAATTTAACCAGACTCACTATCAGCTTCCCTAATCTTCATGGTAGAGTACCAGTGTGGTAAACTGTTTCACAGAATATAGGTATGTATGTATGTATGTATGTATGTATGTATGTATGTATGTATGTATGTATGTATGTATGTATGTATGTATGTATGTATGAGTTTGTTAAGCCCTGATTGTTGGGGAAGAGGGAAGATAATTAACTTAAATGAATCATACATAAAAATTCCTACTTGACCTCATAGTAACCAGCTAATTTCATACTGTACTGGATGTGAGGATGGGAGAATGAGCTCTGCCAGCATAATCTAGACCAAAAGAGGGTGTCCAGGCTTTAAGTATGATTGGCTGAGCTTGAGTCCAGTTGTCTGTTGCATTTTGAATTGACTTGAGTCCAATTGTCTGTGGCACTTTGAAGAGGAGTTTGAAGAGGAGTTTGGATTTATACCTCACTTTTCTCAACTGTAAGGAGTCTCAAAGCAGCTTACAAATTCATTCCTTTCCTCTCCCCCCACAACAGATACCTTGTGAGATAGGTGGGACTGAGAGAAATGTGACTAGCCCAAGGTTACTCAGCAGGCTTCATGTGGAGGATCGGGGAATCAAACCCAGTTTTCCAGATTAGAGTCCACTGCTCTTAACCACTTCACCACACTGGGACAGTCCCAAACAACAGCTCTCATGAAAAGTGCAAGTTGGTCTATCTTTTAGGATGGCCAATTATATCTTCTTCCATTTCTTTTTGTTTCCACATATTCCCATTATGAATTGTTTCAGTGCCCCTCCCCCCACTTTATAATACTAATGTTTTGCTTGTTTTACACATTTTAAGGCCATTTATGGTCAATTTTTGTGTGGAAAATACTCCTCAGCCTTTTCTGAACAAATTGTTCAGAACATCGCCAGGACATTTCAACCCCTCCTATACCACAGTGTTAGTCAGCACTCACCTCCTCCTATAGTTTCAGGGGTTTTTTTCTGATCTTTGATTTGATGCCTTGTCAATCTCTTGAACCAGTACTTCATATAATCACAGGTTTACTCATCAGTAATTTTACTCACACGTAAGAGAGGTGAGATGAGTGAGAAAAACAGCTAAAATATAAAATGCATGAAATGATGAAGACCAAGAGGCCATGGGAAAATGAGTGAGGTGAGGGACATCAGTCTTGTTGCATAGGATAGGCATCAGGAAACTGGCTGGCAGGCAGCATTGTCTGAAATTGATCCCACAGTGACAGGAGCTGATGAGAGCATTTTGAAGTTCTTAAAAACCAATATCATTTCTCCCTCAAAAATGCTGATTACTGAATAACACATACATTTATTTCCAGGAGACACTGTGATAACAGCAAGTTCCTATTCCCATTTGGAAGCTTGTGGCTGTCTCATTACTAATATGTAAAGGGGCCAATTTGGCCCCAAGAACTGCCTTATGAAAGCTCGTCCTGTTCCTGAGAGAGAATCCAATACAACTCACTATCAATTATCCTTTATAAGGGCTAGCCTTTCCCTTTGGACATTCCAGCATTTAGGGGGGGGGGGGGGGGAGAGAAGAATGCTTACTGTTTTACTCCCTTGCAAAGAAATACTGTGTAAGCCCTATTAAACATACCACTGGGACAAAAGGAATATTATTTACATAAATAGTTGTCTACCTGCATCACAAATTCAAACATCAGGGTTTTTTTTCTACAGAGCCAAACAGCTGCAGGATAATGGAACATGTGGTCATCAACTTTGCAGCCACTGTGAAACATACTAGGTGTCACAAGATGAAGTCATTCCTTCCATTGACCCTTTGTATGACTCCCTCCTTGTACACTTTAATGAGTATTTGTGAGTCTATTTCTGTGGAAAAGGAGGCACATCCAACATTTCCTTACTAATGCACAAGTTGCCTTCCTTCTGAGAATGATAATTGTAACAAAGGAATGAGCTATGTCATGTGACCTCTGAAATTTCCATCCTAACCTCATCATTCTCTTTGCCATCCTAACCTCGTCATTCTTTTTCTTTCTGCTCCCAACCCTATTCTTCTCTCTTCCTGACCCCCACCATCACTTTCTTTCTGTCCCCTTATTCCATCACTTTATATCTCTTTCTTTTTCTGCCCACCACCCTACCTCATAGCTCTCCTTCCTCTCTACTTCTACCCCATTCTGCATCAGTGGCTTACCTGAATGCCCAGCCTCTTTACTGTTGTAGTGGTTACAGTGGCTCACCTCCCACCTTAGTAATTTCACTATTTGGGTGGCTTTCCTGGCCATTCAGCTTCTTTGCTGTTGCAGTGCTTAGTTCACCTTCCTTCCCCCTCCCCCCCCTCCCCCAACCTTATTTCCTTTATTTCCTACCCAGCTTCTTTGCTGCCTGGCCAGATAATCTGACTGCTGACTTGGCCTTTTCACTGCCACAATGCCTGCAACTAACATGCCACCCACCAGCTTTATATCTTGGTGGCTCTGCTGGCTCATCTCTTGACCTCTTCCCTGTTTGGGTGACTTGCCTGTCCACCAGCCAGCTTCACCATCTCAGCAGGTCTGCTGGCTGCTCGCCTGGTTTCTTGGCCATCTTGGCAGCTGGCCTTACTGCTTCAATGCTGCATTAGCAGCTTCTTGGCATATTTAAAGGCATTTATAACAGATCGTAAATTATCCTTCATCATTTTTTTGGGAATGGAACCAGTTTCATCTTCATGAATTATTTTATTTGTGCATCTTCTCAATCTGGTTGTTATAATTGATGTGTGGAGTTTATATTTACATTGTTTCACTACTTTTTCCTGTCATCCATTCTCCATCTTCTTTGTCCATTTCTGCTTGTTCTCAGTAGTAGTTCAAATGGGTGAAAGTTTGTGGTAGAATATCTATCTTTTCAATGCTTGTGGTTAATGTCTTTGTAATACAGCACATATTAATTCTTAAATATGTTTGGTGTTGATGGGAAAAATATGTACGGTCTCTTGTTTTGGGATTGTTGTTTTGCCATAGATCAATCAGGTTCAATATATTCATATATTGATATGTTGAATCACATACTTGGGTATTCTGCCTTCTTTAGCTTTTTTGAATCTATCCAGTTTTAGGTCAAATGCTGCATTCATCTCTCCAATTAGTATTAATTTGTCCTCTTGGAAATCTAAAATAACTTGGAAAACTTTTTCAAAAAACTTTTATCTTGAATTATTTGAAGCATGTGTTTATTAAAATACATGCTTTCCCATCTGATAAATTTTTAACAAAGTAAATCCTCCATCTGGTCCTTTAAATTCTTTAACTCTGGTGATCTTCAGATTTTTAATATAAGTGACAATGCCCCCTTTTTTAGTATTTGTTGAAGCTATATGTGTGTTGCCTAATTTCTTCTTATTTAATAAATATACATGTTCTAGTGGCAACCAGAGGTATTTATCTATATTTTAAGAGTGTAAGATTCATTTTCAAGTGTAAACAAAAGATTCCAGGCCTCACGGATTCCATGAAAGTAATATCAAAAATTGTTAAGATGGTTATACAACTGAGAGCAGATGTTTGGTGTGTACATTACAACTTGGTTACTAAAAGAGATTCACAAAATGGAATAAGTTTATGTCTTCCCTTAAAGCATATAACAACACTGGCTGATAGTCCAACACAAAGCATAAAGTATTATAATGGGATAGAGGAACATGGGAGATCCTATGGTAAACTTAATAATTGACATGTTGGAAGATTGATATCTAATTGCAGACTTTGTTTGTCAAAAGTGCTCATTACTAAAAAATGTTTTGGAAGATATCTGGACCAATGAGATAACATTGTTGTCCCAGTCCATTTCTTATCGCACATATCTTAGGAGGTTTGTGACAAGCATGACCTTTCATACAGGAGCATTCTGCTGCTTCGATTAATGTACTTGCTTCTGACTCCTGCTGAGAAGTTCTGGAAAATGCACAAATTTTTCTCAGTTTAATAAACTCTAGAGCATTCCACAGAAAATCACTTTCATTTTAATTTCTATATGGGTCATGGATTTCTGCAAGAAGCTTGTTTGGGAGGGTTAAAAGAAGAAAGTGTACTTAGAAGGTCAGTGTGACCCTCTTGAGACAATAGATCCTCTTCCTTTGTGACATATCACATAAGATAAGTTTCTTTATCTGAAAAAGGGCTTACATCATGGAACTGTAAAACTGGGCAATAGTACTTGTCTGATATAAGTCATGTTGAGAGGGGAAACAATATTTTGATCAGGATATTCTTACAATTCCTGTGAACAATAAGAAGGATCAGCATATCTATCTATCTATCTATCTATCTATCTATCTATCTATCTATCTATCTATCTATCTATCTATCTATCTATCTATCTATCTATCTATCTATCTATCTATCTATCTATCTATCTATCTATCTATCTATCTATCTATCTATCTATCTATCTATCTATCTATCTATCTATCTATCTATCTATCTATCTATCTATCTATCTATCTATCTGGTGAGGCCTGCCAAGTCACGCACTTACTCAGTGTCCTCCATCTTATACAAAGGTGTTTCCTCAGCTTTTCAAAATAATTTTTAAAAGTTTACATGTTCTGGCTTAGTTTTACCAGAACTGGGAACATTTGTGTTGTTGCTCTACTTATATTGGTTTTGTGTTTTAAGAGCTTTTCAGTAGTGTTTCTATTTTCACTAGTCATTAATTTTCTGTACTGTTTTTGCTTTTTAAAAAGGTGGTAAACATTTTAAAATAAATGACTGTGAAGATAGTTCTAGTACTTTCTGATGGATAGTTGTGGCACCAACTTACAGTCACAGCAGCCCGTGGGATTCTTATCACTTAATTCAGCAGCATCTGAATGAGGCATCTTTCCTCTTGGAATCATGGTAAGAACCATTGTCTCTAATCCTGACAACTTATTCCACCATGCTGTTGCAGTTCTTAATGGATGCCAATTAGTACACTGTAGCACTCCAACTTCTCTCATTTACAACAGCCAGCAGCCATTATAAAAAATTCCAAATCCTGCTCACAAAATGGAATGACTCTCCCAGCTAGTGCTTCGTGGATCTTACTGTGAAGAACAGCCAGAGGCAAACATCTCTATGTAGCACTGCAAATCAATGTGCAAATCACAGCATGTGTGGGAGAGCTCATGTGCGAGAAAGAATTTAAATATTTTCTCAGATTTTCTTTTATCTAGTCTTGTTTGATGGAGAGATGAATTTTGCAGGAGAAAAGCAAAAACAGAGGATCTACCATACATGCCATCAACTGCACTTTATATGTAAGTTATAATTATGAAGGGTATTAAATGGGAACCTACCTCAGCAAATGAATGTGCATAATATGGAAGGATAATTAACAAATTGCAAATAAGATAGGATAATTAAAATGATTTTGAGTTCCTTTCACTTACCACAAAAGGCTTTCCAGATGCTTTAATCTTGTACTAATTCTTTGTTTTCAGCATTGTCCTGAACTGCATTGAAAGGAAGCACAAAATCTTTAGAAGCAGGAAATTATTCTAACATCTGTTAGGTCTCATGGGAGCCTGTGACTTTTTCACGGTGTAGCCATGTTTTCGTCAAGGAATGTTAGTAAACACTAAGTCTGCAATCCTGTGTGCTATTAGGATGCTTGGATTCTACAGGCTTCAAGGGACGTTAAGCAGCAGAACTGTGCATTAAACCACAGACTAATTCTTTTACGATGCCTATTTTCACATGTCTGCATTATGGAAGAAACTGCTGAAGGTTTCTACTCCTAAAACTTGTTGCAAGATAACTCTGAGCTCCATAATTGGTACGCCCCAGCCCCTGGTCCATATTGTGCCAATAATCCAAGATAACTGAAGCTGGATTAAGTGCTCATGCAGACAACATGCACCAAGGGCAACTTTAGGAACCCAAGGGCAACTTTGTCTATGATATTGAACACAAGGGTTTAAAGTTAAGAATGGTGCCAAAACTTTCTGCTCCACGTTTCAACTTGAAAATCTTCATTTTAATTTCACTTTTCTTTTTTTACATTGAAACTTTAAGACTTTATTTCACACCATTTTATATTTCATTGTACCACATTATTTCAGTTATTGTGAAATTTAAAATAGCAGCAACTGAATCAACGGGGGCAGCCATTGCAGCTGTGGTGAGCAGAATAGGCAAGGGTGGTTGCATGCAAGGTGCAATGCTTAGCAAGAAGTTTGCAGGGAACTGCATTGATTGGCTCCGAGCCGTAAAGGCGGGAGGAGCAAGAGTATAAAAGGCGCCACACCCTGAGCTCGGCTTTCTTGGCTGCCGAGACTCAGGAGCGGCGTGACCCGCCCACCCTCCCTATTTCTATGTTATAGTTGTATTGTTAAGCATGTTATGCTTTGCTATATATTTAGTCGCAGCCCGGCGGGTTGACAATAGGAGTCACAACATCTGGGGGAGAAACCGAGCCAGGCAGCCGGTCTTCTCCATGCTTGTGCCCTGCAAAGGGCTGGGGGGTGTGGCGGGCTGGTAGGCAAGCCGGTAGGCTTAGCCGGTGCCCAACACCCCAGCAAAAGAGGGGAGTACGGCGGGCCAGTAGGCAAGCTGGTAGGCTTAGCTGGTGCCCGCTTCCCCCAGCAGCAGGAAGGGTTGAAGGCGGGGGTTCGCCCCTGGAGCTCCCAGCTTCTTGCAGGTGGCCCCAATGGAGATTGGGGAATGCTTGATGTTGCGACTCGTTTGCTGCCCAGCTTCTGTGTGTATATAGTTAATGTTAATAATTAATAAATTGGCCTGCGGCCCAATCCATTTCCAAGCCTGTCGTTGTTGTGTGTTGTTTGCCGCAGAAGGGTCTCACCATCTGCACGCAATCTTATTTTTGCATCTCTTCACATGAATAGTAACTTATTTCTAAGAAAAATGAATGACTAAACATTTGCCTATGCACAAAGCATAGGTTTAAGGGGCATTATATCTGGCTGATGAGGGTTTTTTGGGGCTGTGTGGCCATGGTCTGGTTCATATAACATATTCATGGCATGAAAATGCTCTATTTCTCCTTAACAGCTTAATTGGGTGGGTTTGTGGAAATCTGGAACAGGTGCCTGGAAAAGGTAATGGGAATATGAGAACCAATAAACTGAAGCTCAATTTAAGCTAAAATTGAGATACTATTAGTAAATAGCAAAGTTGATCAAAGAATGAGCAGTCAGTCTATTCTGGGAAAGTCTGAACTTCCCCTGAAGTATTCAGTTCATAACTTACAGATGCTGCTGGATTCTGGTTAATAATCGATTATCCAATAGGTGATTCTGATTTTACTCTATGTTATAAATGAAAGTACAAATAACAGATAATAAAGGTGCAGTTGTGAAAATCCTAGAAACAAAACAGCCATTTAGATGGAACTACTTATAAACATTATGTAAGATGAAGGAATTGTGAATTTGTAAACTCTTTTAGAGTTTACAAATTCACAATTATCTTACATAATTATTTGTTCATTATGACTACTGTAATAAAATTAATTATGAAGGACAGGGGAAACAAATTGTACAATATTATATAGAATTTGTAGGTGACTTAGTGTGTGCAAATTTGCTGACTTTGCATTAGTAACATTGTTCAGAAAGTACCCTCTTGGTAGAATAGATTCTAGGTTTCCTTAACATACAATTTTGTTTTTATTTTGGCTCAGACTTCTTTATACAGTGGCAGCTTGTTCTTTTGGGAAAACAAAGCTATTAATTGCAATTCAGCTAAACTATCATTACAATTATATTATTAGTTCTGCATATACCTGCAAAGTAACCAGGATTGCCAACTCTGACTTGGAAAATGCCTGAAGATGGATCCTGGGGACCTCAGGGTTTGGAAAGGGGAGTTAAGATTCAAATTGGTTTATGCATAACAGGATGTTGTTTGGCTGTCCTACACATGGATACAGTCACACACAGAGAGCACAGTTCCCTTTTGGTCATTCCCCTCTACATATGTAGAAGGTCCTGGCACATCTGTATTCAGGGTTCTGACTTCAGAAGTCCACCAGAATGCAGTAGCCAACAGTTAGGGGCTTCTCACATCAGATGTATTTCTTCTTTTCCCCCAGGATGCAAAGACTTATTGATTCAGGAGATATAGTATCTATCTATTTATTATTAAATTTATATACTGCCGCTCCCCCAAAGGGCTCTGGGCGGTGCACATCTTAAATGACAAAACAAGTGGAGCATGTAAACAGTTACAAATATAAATAATATAAACTCCATTAATCACAAATTAAAACCTCATTAAAATACAGAAATACAAAATTGGCGGCGTCCAACATTAAAACCCTTGTAAAAACGCTCCCAAGAGGGGAAAAAATGGGTCCCATAGATGTCAAGGGACCCAAGATGTTAAGGAGAACAAAAAGGGGGGCGTGCATCAGCGGCCAGCCCCCCAAAGGCCCTGTGGAACAACTCAGTCTTACAGGCCCTGCAGAACTCACCGAGATCCTGCAGGGCCTGGACAGCTGGAGGAAGAGTGTTCCACCAGGCAGGGGCCAGGCCTGTAAAGGCCCTGGCCCGAGTGGAGGCCAGCTGCATCATCGAGGGGCTGGGGACCACCAGTAAATTGGCCTCTGCCCAACGCAGAGGTCGTGTAGGGACATATGGGGTAAGATGGTCCTGGATGTCTCTTATCAATTTTGGTTCATCTCTATAAATGTCAGTCTTTTCTGATATGAAATGGTTTGTCCTGCCCTTCTCCTCAACACAAGACAATGAAAATAATACACAATAATAAATGAACCCTTAGGTTCCCGTAAACAACACCATATGAAGATAGTATGGGCAATTGTAATTTTACTTCTTATATCCACTTGGAGAATGCTTGTATGGGTTAATAATATATAATTTTAATAGCAAATATTTAAAAAGTAGTAGCAGCTACTTATTGCTTATTGACAGACTGCATATAATGCTTATTGATGTATTGCATTTATTTCTCACAAATTTACTAATTACTGCTCCGCCATATGCTATTACATTTGCTTCTGCAAACAACTCAATTTTCATTTCTCCTCATTAAAAACATCTAATCCTTATAGCTGTGGAGCAGGATCTACTTACCATGTGACTCCACATATAGTAAATAAATAAGTTCCACATAAATGCATTTTAGTGTAAGCAAGGCTAGTGCAATGTAGTTTAAAACAATAAGAAAACTTTATACTCAATAGACAAAATAGTTTATGGATCACTGGTAATGGCTAAGCACCCAGAAGATCAAAGTATCATTAAAATACATCTTAAAAGTAGCATAAGAGGAAATTGCCATCCCAATACAATGCATATTTACTCAGAATTATGTCAAAATGTGTTCACTAGGGCTTCCACTCAGCTTGGCTGTCATTTGAAACACAAGTATTTGTAAGTTCTGCCTTATTTATAAGTTACAGTGAACACACATATAACCTGTGTACAGTGTATCCTTGATTATTCTTTGTATGCTCGTTGAGTAATCTTCATGTTACAGTCAACACATGTACAACTGAATATGAAATGCAAACTCTACATTCATCCAAGTACTGGTCCCTGATTTCATTCATATAGTGAATATGTAACCCCCATGCCCAGAATGGGTTGGCCCAGAATGGGTTGACCCAGTAAGGGGTGGAGACTCGGAGCAGCAGAGAGGCTGAAAGAGCTCTTTTGCAGAAGAACAAGGCTACCAGACTCGGACCTTGATTTCTATAAGCCCTTAACACCTTGTTAAGGTAATTTCAATATTGTTGGGAACTACTGGGAAGGTAGTTGTTGTTTTGCTGTGTTGTAAATGTTGGAGTTTATTGTTTCAGGGTTTTCTTTTGTGGTTGTAATGGGTGAGAGTTCTCCTGGAGACCTTCATCATGTTGCAACCTGTTCATCAAGCCCTTGGAGTCTTCAGGAGCCAGCCAACTTGCAAAGAAGATTTGGACTTGGCAATATCAGTAGACTGTAAATAGAAGGACTTGAAATGCAACCTGAACAGGACCTTGAATTGTAACGTTAAATGTTGATGTTTTAAAAGTGTTAATTGTAAAGAAAAGTAAACCATTTTGTTGTTTAAAAATTGTTGTTGCAACTCATTCCAAGTACTGCCCCACAGAACCCACAAGCTGAGGTTACAAATACACACTGGCTTTTATTATCAACAGGTTATGAAGGAAGTAGTGCATTCACTATAACAAGTGAACAAGGCTTTCTGCTGAATCCAACGGGATTTACAGAAGGGTAACTATGCATAAGTTATGGTTCTATAACTGTAAGACTGAATACAGGAAAATATGCTTCCAGTGTTCACTTGCACAAAACATTGGTAGATGTTTCAAGCAAAGCTAAACAAATGTTGATCATATTTGCAGAATTTCTCAGAAAAGATTTGCTCTTCTACAATAGCACTCCTGAATTTCGTCTGAATCTTATATTGGAAGATCCTTTTTAGGCAAGCTACTTCAGGAAGTTTGAGATAAGTTTTAAAAACTTAAGATCTGTGGAGTTTCTCAGGATGAGTTTAGCACAGCTGATCTTTTAACACTGACAAAAAGTGGGATAATTGGCAGATAAAGTGTTGTTGTTTTTATGAAATATCATTACAATTGCTAGCACGTATAGAAACCTCTGGCTAAAGCAGAAACAACTTTATCATGAATGGAATGTGGCAATGCTATCACACAGGCATGAGAATCTACAAGGGATTTCTTCTCTCCCTAAAACAGGCAGGTACATGAATACTGGCTGTCTCCAACTTTGGCACACTAATCTGGAATACATTGTTACTGGACTCTAGCTCAGCTGGGCCATCCTCTCATTATGACACAAAAGCCAAAAGAATTGAAATCTGCAAAGAACAGCACCAATCATGTTGAAAAGCACCTAGCAACTGCTTCAGGCATTCTGAAAGAGACTAACTCACGTTCGTTATCTGATTTATATGAATGTCTCCCAATGAATTGTGTTGGTGATATGTCTTCTTTCTCTCTCTGCTAAAAAAAAAATTGCTAGACAATAAGTACCAAAACAGCCTGGAAAACAGCTAAGATGATCAGGTCCTTAAACAAACTCTACCAGCCTTTTTCACAGAAGTCTGGGAAATGCAGCCGTAAATAAATACAAAAGAAGTTGAGAAGGAAACAGAAAGATCAGAGCTAGGAATGGGATATTAAGCTATCCAGACACAGCATTTCAGATGCCACAGCTTGGAAAAGGCATGAAAGTAAATAGCAGGGCTGTTGGAAATACAAGTCATGGTGTAGTTAATGCTGCATATGTGAATTTTTTGTATTAATGTTTGGTGAAGCTATACTTCTCTACCTAAGAAACTTGCCTCTGTTTTCAGACTTTTGCAGCTATTGTGTCAGGTGCCCCAGATATCTTGGACTTCAAGGAAAATACTGTCCTAAGTTTGATAACTCACCAACTGCCATATCGTGAATCTAATGACCATTAAAAATGTTTATGTGTAAAAATAATGGCATTTAATCATTTTAAAAGGTGAGTTTTCTGTTCCATACCAAGCCCAAAGTTGATGCTGTAGATAAGGTACATGAATAATGGTTAATTCCAACATCAGTGGAATTAACCTCAGTTGACTTAGAACAGGGGTAGGGAACCTGCGGCTCTCCAGATGTTCAGGAACTACAATTCCCATCAGCCTCTGTCAGCGTAGCCAGGCTGGCCATGCTGGTAAGGAGGCTTTGATAGAATCATAGGCTGGAGGCTGGTCTACCGAACAGGGTAGGAGTGCTCTCAGATGTTCGGAACTACAATTCCATCAGCCTCTGTCAGCATGGCCAATTGGCCATGCTGGTAGAAACTGATAAAATTAGCAATCCATGGTATCTGGAGGCACCACAGGACTAACAAAGGATTAAAAAAGACTCTGGTTCAGTTTGCAGTGTCAAGCCCTAAATTGAGACTCCAAACACACCTATGTTGGGCATTATTATTAGAAAGAGCAGGATTCTATCTTTTAGTTATTTTTCTTTCCAAAGAATAAGATCTTAGTTGGTGCTTGCAATATTTCCTCCCTGGACCACCAGGATTTTCTTGAACAACTTTTTAATTTAGCAGATCAATTAACAACCCATTAAGAACTTCAATATCCTGTTACAGAGGTCCCATTCCAAATCCAATATGCTCATATATTCTGGAGGTTTGCTCTCACTCTGTACTATTCCAGATTACAAAATATCCCACTGGGAAATGATGCAAAATTTATTTGATTATTTAACGTTCACTGGCAGCAAACCCGGGTTATAATTGGATCGATAGTTGTGGGACAACTTTCAAAATAGGGATCTTTTTTAAAGCTTTACTTATGAATCCATTCCCCCCCCCCCAAATGAAATGTCCCTAATTACACAGATGATTTGTTTACTGAAGTACAGGAATATATTCCACAAAGTCACCTTTTGTTTTGACAATATCTGGAACTGGCCTCTGGAATATCTGGAACTGGAGGATGCCAGCCTCCAGATAGGTTCTGAGGATCAGATGGAATTGTAGCTCATCTCCAAATACAGAGATCAATTTCCCTGGAGAAAATGGATGCTTTGGAGACTGGGCTCTGTAGCACTGTATTTCACTGAGATCCCTGTCCTCTCCAGACTTTACCCTTGACCCTTTCCGCACGGGCCAAAAGGCGCTTCCCCACCGGCAGGAATTCTGCCAGTGGAGGGGGGGGGCGTTCGCACGAGAGTTTGCGAGCGGCCCCCGCAGAGGCCGGCGCAGGAGAGGCGGCTCCACACGGAGCCACCTCTTCCCCGTCCCTCTCCCACTCACCTCGTCGCCGTCGTCGCTCTGCTGGCCTCCTAAGACCTCGGGCTCATCGCTGCCCCTCTGGACTCTCCAGGGTTGGGAGGGGACAGCGAGGGAGGCTCGTCTGAGGAACCATGCAGAGCTGCGACGGGACGGGCGACGTAGGTGAGCTGGGAGGATCGGAAAAGCTAGCGTGTTCCCAGCAGTGCCATTCGCACCGCCGGGAATGCGCTGTTTTTCCAAACCTGTTTTTCCAAACGCTGCCCTGGGGGAGGGGGAGGGGAGCCAGGTCGGCGCTGCTGCATTTTCGCAGCGCCGTCTGTGCGAATGGCTCCCTGGGGACGGCGTTTTTGCCATCCCCAGGGCGCCATTTATGGCCCGTGCAGAAAGGGCCCTTGAATCTCCAGGCATTTCCCAACTGCAACCTGGCAATCCTAACCCTCTCTCCCCCATGCTCACTGGTGGCCGGGGGGCAACCCTATCAGGAACTGTTAATTAAATAAAAACAAATTAAGTAGATATTTTATATTTGGGATTTTTTTTTAAAAAAAAAGATTACTGGAGTGGATTTAACCAGCTTTTCTGCTGCTGAAAAAGGAAGGAGAGCCACTTAAACCACCAAAATGGCTCTGCTGGGAATCCTGGGACCTGCATTGATAAAATTCATCTTTGACAAGAAATTGAATTAGGTGAAATTGAGTGAAAGTGGCTAGTTGGATCCATCTCACTGTTTGGAAAGAAAACATTATTTCTCTGATTTCATACCTCAAACATTTTGGAATTCTATGAGTGACTCATAGCAGGCCATGTCTGACACAGATAAAAAAAAATCTAACCAAATTAGAGGTTTAGCTTCTCCATGGTATAATTGCCATTTATAAGTCAGAAAACTGCCCATTCTATTGGATCAGCAAGCGTGACAGTCTGTAATACATAGCCTAGCTAAGGCACTGCTTTTCTTCGCTGTGTACACTGAGCACAGGGGACAAACCGTTTTTCATTTCGGTGCTTCTCTTATAAAATGCCTGGCATGTATAAGACTGCTTCATGTACTTTGCTCACTTACAATCTTTCTATGTAATATTAAGGCCATTTTTCTCAATGTCATTAATTGGAAAGGTATTGAAAAGACACATAGCCGACAGAATGTTAGGTGGAATGTTAGGTGTCTTTGGTATTTGGACTGGACTAGTTTCCAATCTTGTTACAAAGCATGAAATATGGATAAGGAGAAATAAAAAATAAAAAAACTCTTTTATAACTTATTTACCACATCTTCTCCTGTTTGTATCTGCTGATATGAACTTTCCAATTTTTCTTGTGCCCTTCCCCTAACCTCTCTGTTTCTTGGGCATTCTCTTAAATGTCTTCCCTGACACATCCCTCCAAGAGTATACAGACAAAGCCATTCCATTGACTGCAGCTGCAGTGCCATTAAATTCTAACTTTCACATTTTTATTGGCAACCTAAATTGAACGCTGCCTAATGATCCCAAGAGAAGGATCTCAGTATAGCAGAATCTCAAGGAAATTTAGAATAGCAATCCGGTGGGGGCTACAAATGAAGCCGTGCTGAACAACCAGCACCAATCCCATCTGCTCAGATTTAAAGTATTTCTCTGTTCCTTCTACTGTGGTTTGTAAAGCTATGGACGGACACTGTTTTCCTCTCCCTTGTGATGTCCCTTGTTCTCAGAGGCCTACATCATTGGGTCTTGATCATCATTTGCAAATTTACCAAATCTTTTTTTCTGATCATTGCCATTCTTTCATAAAATAAACAAGGAAACAGTTTTTTCATTCCTCAGAAAGGTTTTTCAAATAGTTATTACCATGCCATAGGAAAAATAAATCTAAAGAGCAGGTTTTTATATGTGTGCCACTGCAAGAAAAAAATGCACTCTGAAATCAGATAAACTGCATATAACAAAAGGTTATGGGAGTTCTCTGATACATGTTATGCAGAAAAATTGCCCAATCCTAAAAATGTTTTTTAAAGTTATGATGGAAATTTGATAGCAGACAAGACTTTGTGTGTGTGTGTGTGTGTGTGTGTGTGTGTGTGTGTGCGCGCGCGCGCGCGTGTGTGCAGAGTGCTTTACATCCACCAATTACTGCCCAGGCAGGCCATCTCTCCCAGACCAAGCCAAGAATCAAAAATCTTTTTTTTAAAGTCGCCACCATTGACGTTTCAGGCCTAGAACGTCTACCACTGCCTCTTATTCCGAGCATAAACTCTTTTATATGAAGGATCAAAAATAGGAAACCCAATATTAACAAACTGTTAGAGTTATCCAAAATATGGCACTTGTAGGCAGACTGGCAGAGGGGGAGACACAGTTTGATGTTCATAAACATAACAGCTTTAATATTTTTACAAGGTAGAGAGCAGAAACTTATGAAAAGGGAGGGAAGGATAAAAATAGGGAAAGCAAACATTATTCAACAGCCTGGTCCCAATGTATCTTAAGTCAGTGTTCAAAGATTACTTCAAAAGAACAATGTGTTCTCAGTTTATGGTCCAAGCTAAGATATGGAAACAGACATTTTATGCAACAGGAGTTTAATGGTACACTGGAAAGGAGGATTGCCTGATGCTCATCTTCCCAAATTTTGTTACTTGTTGGATGTTTACTGAGGTTGTTTTGGGTGCTGCCCAATAATGTCATAGATGACTTAGTGATGTGACATTGAACAGAAGTGCTAATAGCAGTATTTCCATATACCAGTAGGTATTGTATCTAAACAGTCTTCTTGAATGCATCACAGTTATGTGGCTTTGACAAGAGGAATAATACATCAATAGATAAAAAAATAAAGTGACATGGAAATTAACTATATGCTAAATGGAGCTGAACTATTTGTGACACAGTTCAGCTCCATTTCTAATTTGCCTTCCATCTTTATTTTGAAAGTTACCATAGGGACCTTGCTATAGAACAGGGGTCTTCAAACTATGGCCCTCCAGATGTTCATGGACTACAATTCCCATCAGCCCCTACCAGCATGGCCAAGTGGTAGGGCTCATGGGAATTGTAGTCTATGAACATCTGGAGGGCCATAGTTTGAAGATCCCTGCTATAGAAGTATGAGAGGAAGCCATCAAGGTTGAAGGTTGCTTGATGGACTTCAAAGGGCAGCCTGTTGCCCAGGGCAATAGCCCAACCTGAGATTTTAGTGCCACTTCTATAAATAGCATCAAAAGTTGAGATTTCAACTTACTGTTTGAAGGTTTAATAATGGGTCCCAAAATCTGAAATCCAACTTGGCAACATTGGTGAGTGGACACTATCATATTGACTTAAAACAGCAAAAAATGAATAAGCTTAATAGTAAATTTTGTCAGTTTTAGTTAAATTGGATTGTAAGTCCCAGCTGCCCAGGCCTAAACTTCTGCAACAACCATCTAGTGATATTAGAGGCCTCCAAACTGTTGGTGAAAGTAAAATGTCTCGTCCTAAATTACCACAGAAATTGAGTTGTCTGAGAAGAGTTCAGATTTTAGAGCTGTGGTGGCGAACGTATGGCACGCATGCCACAGGTGGCACTCAGAGCCCTCTTTGTGGGCACGTGCACTGGCGCCCCAGTTGGGGCACTCGTCGCCCCAGTTTGGGCACCCCCACCCTGTGGGGGCATGGCGAGGGCATTCCAGGGTTGTGGTAGGGGTGTTTCGTGGTGTTCCAGAGGTGTTCCAGGGTAGGGCGTGGCGTGGCGGGGGCACAAGGCGCACGCTTGCCCCGGATGCAGTTTCCCCTTGCTCCGTCCCTGGCACTCAGTCTCTAAAAGGTTCACCATCACTGTTTTAGAGGGTCAGAGATCGGTATGGTACTGGAGACTATGCTCAGGTATATTTCATTCAATTTGTAAAACATAATGTCCTTTCTTGTATTATTTCTTGTTTTGCTAGTGATTCCTTAATTAACTGGTGCTCTAATCACTACAATGTCAGCCTCTCTCTCCCGGCAACTGAAAAATTCATCCCTTAAATAGGAAAAGGTGTGGTTACTGCATTGTGAGAGAAAACAGACACATGCACATAGGCAGATGGTTTACAGTTTTGGCTTTAACTGAAGAGAATTTTTTCTTCACTGAGGAATGGTGGGACTTAACTACCTGGATACTGTTGCCACCTCCATGGATGTAGAGAAGCACTTCTTTAGTCAGAAAATCAGGGCTTTAAGCCTGCCTGAACACTACACCTAGGACTGCTCACTCCATGTTGGGAAATGCCTGAGGATTTTGAGGGAGGAGGCTGAGAAGGGTGGTAGGGGAGGGAATTCAATGGTGTATAGAATGGCATTATACCATAGAGTCCACCTTACAAAGTCAGTACTATGCCTGTCAGTAAACAAAGTGAGAAGTAGATTCATGATCAAGCAGATACTTCTCAGCTGCCAGAAGCAGGGGATTCCGCATATGTGGGGCAACATATAATGGCTATATAAAGCTGTTTTTTTTTTTTTTTTTTTTTTTTTAGTACAGATCCTGCCTCCCCCAATAAGTCTGGCCTGTTTTATTTCCCTCAAAACCAGTGATCCTTTTGAAAAATCCTGGGTTGGAGTTGCTCCTGCACAAATGGCCAGGCAGGAGGTGCTTTATTTTTCTCACTTCCACCTGCCAGTGCCCTGCTGTTTCAGGGAGACCTCTTTTTCTTTTAAATTGCTATGAAGGTGCAGCCAATTGTATTGTGGAATGATTGGCATGGTTATGGGGGCTCATTTCTATATGCCTGCGTAGCTACATGTGTAAAGCAGGAAAAAATTTTAAAAGAAGCATCTGCATGTGAAGACATGAAAGCAATCCATGGGCTCCAATTTCTGCCTGCATGGCACCCATGTGAATGGAAACAGGAAAATGGGTTCCTTTAAAATGGCTGCAACCTGTTGTACATTTGCTGTGCAGAATCGACCACAGAAAATCTAAACAGATTTTCCCCTTGAATTATCAGTCTTTTAAAACTGGAGGTGGAGTCAAATGAATGGCTGCTTAAAAAAAATTGGTCCATCTATTCCAATATCCTATTCCAATATCCTATGATCATTCAATTGCTTATGGGCGACCAACAGAAAGGCATAAAAGATAAAGCTTTCTGCTGCTGTTGTCTCCTAGCCCTGGAATTCAGAGGCCTGCCATCTAAATTCACCCAGAAACATCCAAACAGCTTGAACAGCTCAACAAATAACTGGTTTCCCTCTTCCTGCTAGTGAATAGGACTGAGACTACCCACAGATGCTTGACAATGCATTATGCTGGAAGTAGTCAGGAAGAGATGCACGATAAGCTTCAAATTACAGCTTTATTTGTTGCCTTTATTGCATTTAACTCCTGTCTTTCATTCAAAGTAGCATATATTTTCCAGGGGGTCTTGCACACAGGTTGTAACCTGATTGAGATCTAGATAGACTTGAATAAGACTGTTGTATCATATCTGTCTTTGGAATCAAATCAAGTTTTGTAAAAACCTCTAAAAAAAAAAGGCCCATGCAGAGAGAACATCTATGTTTCCATTAACGGCATTTGCACTTTTTCATACTTCAGCCTGTACGTCAGAGCGGCCCGGCTACTTTCGTCAGGGTGAACTAATTAGAAAGCTTCTTCCCTTTTGCCACATCATCCGATTAATTCTTTGCTGAATTTCCGCAATCCGCTTTTAACCCACGACAGATCCACCAAACCGGGCCTTCCGCATCCAGATGACACCTGCTACAGGAAATCATGTGCACAAAATTCAGTTGTTGAATGCTCTATCACTTTTGTTTGTTCAATTGGAAACAAAATCATCTGAGAGACAGAAGAATTCAGCAAATGATTCTCAGAAGGTGGGTATGCATTGTATAGTGTGACATGTCTCAGGTATTAAAAGCAGAGGAGTCAGATAATTTAAGGCCTCAGTAATGTAAATATTGTAACAAAAACTCCTGATCAACTTGAGGGTAGAAATTTTTTCTCTCTTTGCACCTGCATTTGATGTACTTCTAGCCTTTCCGAGTCATCTCTCGCCTGTGGCACTTTACATTGGCACTGGCAGCCAAGCTTTGAATCACCCTGAATCACTGTCAAAACCTTAGTTTTTATCAATCATACCACATCACTGTCACCGTAGCAACTTGATGAAAGAACTGGTTTTTCAAAACGGCAGACAATGAGATATTGTTTGAAAGTAAGAGGATGATGCTAAGCAGTTATAAAGGGAGAGCTTGTCCTTTACTTATATGCTTTGCAACCAGTGACACAGATATACATTTTTAAAGGGTGGGTTGGGTGGGTGGGGCTCAGGGGGTGAGGCTATGCCCCCACCCACCCCTGGGGGCATGGCCACACTTCCCCAAGGCTCGCACCCCCTCAGCTCCACCCCCGCCACCCCTCCTGGAGACAGGGCTCTGCCGGCCCCCGCCTGGAGATGGAGGTTCCGGCTCTGACCCCACCTGGCTTTGTCCCATGTCCCCACACTGCCACCCCCCCACCCCCCCACCCCCCCCCACCCCCACCTGAGCTGGCAGCCAGCAGTCCCTTCTGCCCTCCCCTCCAGGGAGGCCACAAGAGACTGCCATCCCTGGCCTCAGAGAGCTGTTTTTAAAAGTACTGAGGCCATGGGGCGGGGCTTGGGGAGGCATGGCCACACCCCCAGGGTTGGGTGGGGGCATGACCACACCCCCTGAGCCCCACCACCACCCCTCAGTGCTTATAAAAGCCAGAGACTGCAGTTTCTTCTCCCCTGGAGGGGAGAGCAGAAGAAACTGCCAGCTGGGAGCCCAGCCAGTGGGGGGGCAGGGGTGGCGGGGCAGGGGGGCAGAGCTTTGGACATGTAATGGGGGAGTTTGAACCCAGCAATCCCCTCTTACCTACGTCCTTGAGTGCAAGTATATGGTGGAAGCATAGGAACTGGGCCAGCACAGTGAGGTGGTGTCATGACAGCTGGACTTTAAAGTGGAGGTTTACAGGTTCAGTATGGTGGACCCTCAAAGCAGGCTGCATTTCAAGTGTTACCATTTAAAGACAGTTTCTTGTAAGACCATTAAGTCCAAAGTCTAAATTATTAATTTAACCACTGCAATTATACTATGGTTGTCAATCTCCAAACTACGAAAATCAGTTGCCCTGGAGAAAATGACTGCTTCTGAAGGTTGAATCTATGGTAACACATGTCTGCTAAGCTTCCTTGCTCCTTCCAAATGTGCCATCTTCAGGCACGGTCCCCAAATCTCTAGCTGTTGATTGGTCAGCAGCAGCCAGCATAGGGATGGGCCATAACATTAGAAGATTGCACTGTGAACAGTTGACCAGTCCACATTAGTGTGCCTGTTCAATGATGAGCTAACTCTCCTCGCATCTACCACAACTTTCTGATGTTTGCCAGTAATGGCATTGTGTCTTCCACCCCCATGGCTACCACACAGCAGATGATAAATCTTTCTCCCTATATGTAAGTTCAGTGTCATCATGCTGATATGGAAGATGATGAAGAAGTAGAGTTTGTATTTATACAGCACCTTTTGTATAAGGTGTAAGGACCTGTAAGGAGACTCAGGGCGGCTTACAAACTGCTTTCTTTTCCTCTCTGCACCACAGACACCTTGTGAGGTAGGTGGGGCTGAGAGAGTTCTGAACAAACTGTGACTATCCCAAGGTCACACAACAGGAATGTAGGAGTGGGGAAACAAATCTGGTTCACCAGATTAGAGACTGCCATTCATGTGGAGGAGTGGAGAGTGAAATCCAGTTCTCCTGGGCAGTTTCCGCACGGGCGGATAACAGCGCACCAGGGACTCGAAAAACACTGTCCCTGGGGTCGCGCTCACACAGCAGGCCCTGTCTAACACAGCAGCGCTGTGCTCACAACACCCAAGCGGCAAAAAGGTGTGTTACCCAGCTTTCACAGGTTGTGAAAGGGCCATAACAGGTGCCACTGTTGAACCTCGCTCCAGGAGCGAGGTTTTCCAACAGTGGTGTCTTCCACCCACTGCCATGAATGCCTTACCTTCGTCTCCTGGCTTCCGGCACATTGGAGAGGCCAGGGGACACCCCCCTTGGCCTGCAATTCCAGAGCCGTCGCTCAGGTCGTGGGGGGGGGTCCCCTGGAGATGAAGGTAAGGCTTTCAGGGACGGTGAAGCCTGTGCAAAGGCTACGCTGTCGCCTGTGCTGCTACCGGGACCATCCATGCGAATGGTCTCAGGAGGGTCCATGCATCATTTTTGCCAATGCACCCCCGCTCAGCACCGATGCACCCCCGCTCAGCGTGCGGAAAGGGCCCAGGTTAGATTCCACTGCTCTTAACCATGCTGGAATATATTCACAACAAACGTAGACATGATAGGACATTTATTATGGGTCTCAGAGGTCAACTAATACATTCATTTTAAGAGTATTTATTGTGATTTTATATTTTGTAATAATTACAGTAATTGGAGCTCAGGTGAGGCTGCCAAGACTGTCCTTTAACCTTTAGTAATGATGTTCCTGCCCTCTTTAAACCAGTTCAAATTCAAATCTTGTTGGACATAGATAAAAAAAATAATTTGCAGCCTTCACCACTGATAGATGAAAGCGCTGGACAGAATCTATCTACCTCTTTTTTCAGAGTTAAATGGTAATCTCAAGAGAGACCGGCTGACGCTGCTTTTTCTCCGCAGAAGCTGAAAGAGTACTGGCTCCCCAGCGTTGTCATCTATGAAGCTTGCGTAACAGGGCCTTGAAAGTCCCACTCTTCAAAGGAGTCCTGCCGATACTTTTTTTAGGCTTGGGTCTTCTTTTAGCATCAATTATCTATCCAAAATCACAAGGACTTTAACATATTCAACTTAGGATGCTTTGCGCGCTGGTAGGCTTACCCGTGCGTCTTCACCTGTAGCTACCGGCGGGGTACCTTCTCATTACAAATTCCAGCCCTTTAGAAGGTATACGAAACTCTCTTATTATTCTTGATGGGTACATTTCCCTCAGCTTGTTTCAAATCTACTAGCTTTCCCCAATTAAATTATTAATTTGATAAACATTAAATATCAAGTTTATGTAATTAATATCTTCACATTCATTATTTTCTTCCTTATAAATATAGAAGGATAAAGTTACAACTTTATCTGACCCATATTAATTCCTTCAACTTTATTTAACCCTCCTGTTATTGTCACATTCCGCTAATGAGATTTCAGGCTAAGACAAAAGACTGAGAGAACCGCTAAGCCTTGAATCCTTGAAGTGTACAATGAAACATCCACAATGAAGCATACTTTCTTTAAATATATTATGAAACATGAAATAAATTACTGCCAGAAAAGATTCACAGAAACCTTTGGAAAATTTGACCTTGAAATTTTAGGTTATGAAGTGAAAATTATTTATATTGCACTGTCCTTGCACTTTGGTCCTCTTCCGTCAAGCAATGGCAGATATTTAGCTGTGATCAGCAATTGTTTTAAAAGAGGATTCTTGGAGCTATTTACCATATCTGATTTTTTAGAGTAATTTCTGTGCAACTTAATTGTCACAATAATATATTAATATAAATGAGATTGAACTAGACTTCTGGCCAAAATGTATTGGTAACATTTAATTAGTGAACAGAATAATAATTTATCCCTGTGCATGCCATGGGGATGCAGCTCCATTTTAGAGTTTGAATGCTGCACAGGCCATTTGGGGACTTGACCGCTTTCACTTGCGAACCAAAATGAAGCGTCCAAAGTTGACAGCAAAAATGCACGTTCCTGGGAGAGCGGGTGCACTTTTAGCAGGTGTGATGGCAAATATACTCATATTTTAGGAAGTGGTTTCCAGGGAGGGGCTGCCCACAGAAATTCACCCCAAGTCCTAGTGTTAGCTAGAGGAAAGTTGCAAGGGAGAAGAAAAGGAGGCAGTTGGAGTGTAGAGGGTTTCTTTTACCACTTAGTTTAGGTGCTTTAGGACCAAGATCCAAAGCAGAGAACTGAAGATCAGGAAGGGGAGATCTGTCACTGCTTGTGTGTTCACGGCAAGAAGTCAGATTGCTCTAGTCATGCTGAGAAGGCTTGATAGAGTGGCGAGGGAAAGCCACGGGCGATGCTGGAAGGTAAGATACGCCACTCAGGTGCTTAGCAGCTTAGCTGTCCGAGACTAGATGTCTATCCAACCCACGGTTCGAAACTGAATGGGAGAGGAAGACCAGTCCCTCAAAAGGAGGCCAGTTAGGCCTTAACAGGGGACTGCAAGGGAAAGGTGGCGAATGTTTGGGAAGGCAGAGTGCGCCCTCCAGTCTTAGAGATGCTTGGGTGGATTTATTGCTGAAGACTAGAAAGGGTGTGGATCAGAGAGAATCTAGTGTCTCTGTGTGTAACAAATAAAAGCTGAAACCTCCGTGAGAGAAAGCAGAAGTATTTATGAGACCTTATATTGTATTTGTTTTATGTCTCACTGTATACTGGTCCAGAGGCAGCGCCGGGGGGTTGAGTAGTCCTATTAAGCAGAATAATAATAATAATAATAATAATAATAATAATAATAATAATAATAATAATAATAATAATAATAATAATAATAATAATAATAATAGAACCTGTGTGTATGAGAAAGCTTAAGAACCAGAACCTCTTTAAGAGAAGAAGTATATTGGCGGCCACCCTACCGATGGCGACCGAATGGAAAACTATCTTAACAACTGACTGAGTAAACCACGCATAGAGTAAAAGCTCTTGCTTTCCACGCATAAATCAACAAGCGTTTAAAACTACTCCGATCAACTGAAAAAACCTTCATTTCTAGTGGAAATAAACTTTTCACAGAAGTTATACGACAAATTGCCCGAAGTTCCAGTCTACTTTTTCAGAGTGTGCCTACAAAGGGAAGTGTCTGTCAACGCCTTATGGGCCAACACACTCTCTTACGGGGAACCCTCCACGTACATGAGAGGTTCGCTTCCTTTATTTCCTCTGGGGAGAGTTGGAGTGAAACCGGACGCTCCGAAAAGGGAGTCCTGAGCTCCCGAGGAATTTAGATTCCACAAATAGTGTTGCTGCCTTTCCCTGGACGGCGTGGAAGCCGATCCCGAAACCCTGCCAGCTCACAGAGCGAGGTTTTTAAAAAACAAATCTTCCTTGGCCTTGGAGTGCCAGAGGCATACATGAGGGAAACCAGCTCACTTTCTCCATCGCTCCCACTCACCTGCCTCTCCAGTGTCGCTCGGGAGGACTGCAGGGACCCACCCACGCTGTCCTCCGACCTCCAGGGGTCAGAGGGCAGCATGGGCAGGTCCCTGCAGCCCTCTCGAGCGATGCTGGAGAGGCAGGTGAGTGGGGGAGGGCAAGCCACCTCTCTGGCTAGGGAGGGAGCTGTGACTGCTCGTGTGAGCAGTTACCACACCTCCATTGGTATAAATTATTCCGGTGGAGAAGCGCTGCTGCCGCCGTGCAGAAAGGGCCTAGGTAACAACTTCAGGGGAGGAGGCAGAAACTCCTCATCTACTTCCTCCATTTCAGTGCCAGCAGAATCGGACTCATGAAGCATTTTGAAAAGTTAAAAAAATCTAAAATAGTTTCACATCTGCCTGGTGGACTTAGAGATGATATATCATCTAGTTTTGGCCTTGAATTTGCCCTGAAGCTGGAAAAAGTTGAGGAAACAATGTGCTGTTGGCAGTGAATATGATGATATTCACAAATAATATGTTCATAAAATTATAAGAATCATGTCAAGCACTGTCACCCAGCTAATACAAAGAATCAATTATGCATTGATGTTTCACAGTTGCATTTCTATTATAACAAAAAGTGTACACTTGTAGACATTGTTGATGGCTTACATAGTTTTGTAATTGGTCTTCATGAGAAATGATCCTTGCTTTCTAATAGATTTAATTTACTTGAAACATGACACAGTGCAACCTATTTAACCCCATTCTGAAGCAATACTGACAAAAGAGAGCCAGCATGTTGTAGTGGTTAAGAGCAGTGGACTCCAATCTGGAAAACTGGGTTTGATTCTCCTCCACATGAGTGGCAGAGTTATCTGGTGAACCAGATTTGTTTCCCTGCTCCTACACATGAAGCCTACTGGGTGACCTAGGCCAGTCACAGTTCTCTCAATTCTCTCAGCTCACCTAACTCTCAAAGTGTCTGTTGTGGGGAGGGGAAGGAAAGGAGTTCTCAATTGCTTTGTGACTCCTTACAAGATAGAAAAGTGAAGTATAAATCCAGTTCTTTTTCTTCTAAATTGTGCATGCATTATGAGAAAATTTTAGAGCTCTCCCAAATTCCATCTTATCTCTATTATTTGTGAATGCGTTAGTAACCTAGAAAACATTTTAAAAGTGTGTGGGGTCCACCATAACTAATTATTGGACATAAAACTTACTTGAGGCAAACTAAGGACCCCTTCCAATTCTAAGGACCCCTCAGCCATCATCCACTGTTTCCTATAGAGGGAAAAATGTGAAACAAATTGTCAAATCTAAGCCCACAGAAATCCTGCTGAGGCTACTGCTAAGTCTAACTAATGTTACATCCAAGAATCTGAAACTATGTAACACTAAGTAACATTATGTAACACCTGGGATATTTAAATATTAAACTTGAACTATGTAAAAAACAAAATCCAGAAAAAACTGTGAACCTGACACAAACCAGCTCCAGCAAAAAACAAACTTTAAAAACAACAAAAACACTTGAAAGCAGCAGAATACTACCTAAATCATACTGGCAAGCTGATACCAATCCTTAAGCTAGAGAAAAGCAGGATATGAAAACCAACTCTTCTTTTTCCTTAGATCCCATAAATGCTAACTTCTGACATTCCTGGTTAATCATGAATATTTGTGCAATTTTTCAAGAACCAATTTTCGTTTTCCCAAAACATCATGATATTTTTCTGATACTGTTTGGCTTTGTTTTATACAAAAAAGCAGGGTATAAAAAACGAATTCTTCATCTTTATCATCTCTATTTCAGATAGTATCTGACACTATTGCTCTTTGATAGCCTATTATGTCTTTTAGATCCTTCCTTTCTCTTCCTTTTTCTTCATTTTGTACAAATTTTCCCAACTACAAAAACAATGAGTGTAATTGACTTTATTCACCTTCACTGTGTATGAAAATATAACACTATTGTAGTATCTACTTCTGGACTTTTTACATAGTCTAAACACACACACACATACACACACACACACATATATACACACACACACACACACACACACACACACACGTGTGTGTGTGTGTGTGTGTGTTATTTTTCCTGTGCTGCATGCAATTTTTTAGACCCCTGGTCTAAACACACACACACACACATACACACACACACACATATATACACATACACACACACACACACACACACACGTGTGTGTGTGTGTGTGTGTGTGTGTGTGTTATTTTTCCTGTGCTGCATGCAATTTTTCTGGCACTCACCAAGTGTTTTTAGAAAGTGGATGAAGTCAAGTCAGGTTTTTGCTGAACAGGCCTTCTTATTGGCCACTGAGGATCTGATTGTTGGTATAGATTAAAAAAACATTTTTGGCAGTAGCTGCTACCATAACACAGTGATCTTCACTGCGACTAAACATTTGCTGTGTGTAAGCATCTCTATCTGTTCAATTAATATGCAGAACATATAAGGAAATTTGGAGTCAATTTAGATGAAAGTGGAGTGAAAACTGGTGGAAGGAACACTAACAATTTGACATATGCAGATGATACCACATTACTGGCAGAAAATATTGAAGACTTGAAATGACTGGTGACGGAGTTTAAAGCAGAAAGAGCCAAAGCAGGATAACTCTGGATGTCAAGATGTCAAAAGTAATGATTGCTGAGGAGTTACAACTTCAAGGTTGATGGTGAAGAAATTGAAATTGTTAAAGATTTTCTATTCCTTGGTTGCATCATTAACTAAAAGGGAGACTGCAAACAAAAAAAAAACAGAAGGAGATTGTGATTGGGGAAGAAGCCAGAAAAGATCAAGTGTAAGGATGTGTCACTGGTAACCAAGATCAAGACAATTCATACCATTGTAATCACTATTATTATGTGCGGGTGTGAAAGTTGGACAGTGAAAAAAGCAGAAAGGAAGAAAGTGTTTCATTTGAAATTTGATGTTGAAAGAGAGTTTTACAGATACCGTGAACTACCAAAAAGACAAATCAATGGTTTCTAGATCAAATCAAGCCTGAATTGTCCCTAGGAGCTAAAATGACTAAACTGCAGTGTGGACAGACATGTTCACCCTCCTAACTTTCTGAGACAGGCTAAATACATTCTGACTGAGCTGGTCAGATTTCCCACCATTACTTAATGATTGAAGTGTTTTGGATGGTAGTGTGAGGTGATTTAAAATTCTACTTTTCAGGCCTAGAAATCCACAGAAAGTGAAAGAAGTCTGTTATTTAACCTCCAACTTTATCAATCCACTTTATCAATCTGCTTTATCAAGGAATCAAAAAAAAATAACAGGCAGGTTCAATGAACAGAAGAAAAATTTATTAAACATCACATATTATACTTTGATCACAATAAAGCTAGGAAAGGTTTAGAGAAGCAGGAAAAGAAGAAAATCCAACATGAGATGGATTGGCTCAACCAAGCAAGCCATAGCCCTAAATTTCCAAGACCTGAGCAATTAATGAGAGTGCCATAAGTTGGAAGCAACATGCCAACATGCCACACACACACACAAGCACACACACAAGCACACAAGCAAAATTGTATATCTAAACAATATGTTCACTTCAAATGGCATGATGTTAAGCAAAGCTTCTGTAAGAAATGTTGAACAGCAACTGTTGTTGTTAGTCATACCTAACCACACTATCTGAAAGTTTGAGGTTGGCTCTGCCATATGTGGCAGTCATTTTGTTGTTGTGCAAATCCTCCTTTTTTAGAATGTCCAAGGTACTCACAGGTTTAAAAAGACTGGGGATTTGTGTCCTAGAAGAAAGACCACCAAAAACTTCTAGTATAAGTATTTGAACAAGTGTGATATCCAAGTCAAAGATAACTGCTAGTCTTAGGAATAAAGTTTCATGTTTTTGAGGATATTATTCTCATGAAAATACAGCTTCAATATTCACATTTAAATCTTATTGAACTTGGTAGGATGTTTTTCCAAATCACCCTGCCTTGAGGTATTTCAACATGACAAGTATCTCAATGTTACCACTTTCCTCTTCACCTTCATCCTATGACAATGAATGATGATTAGGCAATGCTTGATTCATCTCAAGTCCATTATTTTCAGGTAATTAATTTAGTCCTGATCCCTTTTTGTTGAGAATATGCATGCAGTCTCGCTCTTCTTAATTGCTGGTTAAGTAATAGTGGTTAATTCTATCTTGGGCCAATATTTCAGATTCTTGTAAACTTTTTAAAACTTCTCTTGTAAAAGTTTGATTGTTTTTTAAATTACAATTCATAAAGTACAATGAAAGAGAAAATGTACTGCCTTTTTATTAATTTGTACTGAAATATTTGTATCCCTGCTTCTTCTACGCAGGCACCTAAATACTTCTAAGGCAACAACCACGAATGAGGGAATCAACTATGGTAATACGTTCTATAATTTCACTGTTGCCATCTTCCATCCACTAGGTAAGCATACACAGCAGGATCTCACTGGATCAGTTCTTTGTCTGAGTAGCTTCATATTTAGTGGTTTAACCATAGAGTTTTGACTGAATGTTATGGCATCACTGGCAGTGCATTGATGTCACTTCTGGTCCTGCTGGAAGTAATGTCAGCTGACCATTACTTCCATATTCTCCCCCTAATTTTTCCCTGCTGCCCAGTTGAAAAGAGGCAGGAAAGGCTCTCTGGGGATGGGAGCTCCTCTATCCTTAATGATAAATTAGTTTTTCATATTTGAAAAGGTGGGTCTTCTGCAATATGAACCTACACAGATACTGGGCCATTTTACACATATTTGCCGTGGAAACTTGCAATTGTACTGCAGCTTTCAGTTCCTGGTGGCAGCTACATTTAAAGGCACCACATGGACCATATTCATGTCTGGACCACAATGGCTTCTCTTTTCTCTCAACACTGTTTTCCGAAGGCAAAAGAGACTAGGGGCTTATGTGCACTGCTTGCACATGCAACCTCCTGTTTTAGTTCTCGTTTTTTATGCTGATGTTCCACTTCAAACTTGGCCTTGCAGTGTTTTTAAATGGAGTTACTACCAGAAACTCATACCTGTAGCATGTCTTCAAGTCACTGTGGCAAATGTCTGTAAAATGTAATATTTAGTTTGACCCACTAAAATATTTAGTTAGTCCCCTATTGTTCATTCTGGCACATGACAAAGACTTTTCATGCATGCTGTTCTAGAGCAAGTGTACAAAATCTTACAAATTAATTAATTACAGATTTTGCAGAGCTAAAAGAAATCGTATGTAATATGAAGTTGCTTTTGAATGTGGCAAGTTATGCACTTAGCTGACCTGTTATTTGAAATCAATATGTCCAGTACCTTGCAAAGATTACATTCAGTAGAATTTGTATTTGATTTATGGATTTTTTGACATTGTAATATTGGGGAGGGGGGGGCGGAAGATTGCTGGGCTCTAATACTAAATGCACAGTGTTCAGTAGTGATCAGGAATTACTTTGCCTTTTAATTTAATGTTATTATTACAGATTCTCATGAAAAGCAGCACAGAATTGTACCTCAAAGCATGTTTAAGTAGCACATCAAAGATGGATAAAGGAACATTAGTAATTAACATCCACACTTTATTTACTCATTATTATATCAATCTTTACAGATTGCCTTTTCACTGTGTGTTTTAGAACTTGGCCATCTTTCTAAGAAGAATAGAAAAAGGCATTGTTTTATCTGTAAAAGTACTTTTCTAAAGTGGGTAGTTAGTGATGCTTCTGACAAGGACTTATTCATCCAAAGGAAGTCAATAGAACAACCAAAGAAGAAACAGCTGTATCCTACAATAATGGTCAAGATGGCCCATTTGACAAAGCAAATACTAAATCAAGAAAGTGAAAAAAAGATTACTTGCTTTAAATCTTATGAAAACAACAAGATGAAAATAATTAGGAGTGCAAACAGGGTTGCACTGCACAAAATGGTTTTAAAAACTTGTTTGGATAAATGATTAAGGACTGTGGTCTATACTGCTGTGTATAGCTTATTGTAAACAGAGTCCTGGTTCTGTATCACTTGATGTGTCATGTGAATATTTATGCTATACTTCAATTCTTTCTGGTAATTCCAGACTTCTAAAATCCTAATGAATTAGTTATTGAATGCCCCATTTTTGTACTAGCTCATTATGAGTAATCTGCCTTGAGTCCCCCTGTGAGAAAGGCGGACAATGGATAATGTAAATAAATATATTAATAAATGATGAATGAATGCATAACTTTCTGGAGTTGAGAACTATGAACTTGACTCCATTGTATGACTACTAGGGTGAAAATTATTGAGACAGTAGTTGTTTCAAGCTCATTTCTCTCTTCTGTGAAACAATGGAGTGTTTAACTGTGCAATTCTGAGCAGGTCTTTTCAGAATACAACTCTATTCAGTGGGGCTCAGTCCCAGTGTTCTTAGAACAACACTGATAGAGAACAACCCTGTTTGTCCGAAAATAGGACATCCTTTGAGAATAAGAAGTAGTAGAGGTTTTGCTGAAGTGCTAAATATAAAACATCCCCCGAAAGTAAGACGTAGCAAAGTTTTTGTTTGGAAGCATGCCCGTCAAACAGAACACCAGAGCATGCAGCTGTGGAGCGGAAAAAATAAGACCTCCCCTAAAAATAAGACATAGCACATCTTTGGGAGCAAAAATTAATATAAGACACTGTCTTATTTTCGGAGAAACACAGTAAGAGTGTGCACCCACTTTCTGTTTATTTTATTTAGTGCAATCACCCTTTACCTTATGCCTTTTTCCTCCCCTCCCCCAGCTCTATTAATGATTATGGCTATCTTATTGCGAGAGATAAAACCCAGGAATGCATATCGATGAAAATGCTATGGTAAATAATTAATTTCATACTGAGGTACTGATCCCCCTCCCCCTCACATAAGTGCAGTCTTCAAGGCTGGAGAGTTCAGCCCATAATGGCAACTCTTCTTGTGGTCTGTTTGTCAGCTGCATAATTTAAATCATTAGTCAACTCTGAGGAGACAAAAAGGCTGAAAAATCAATTTGGATGTCAAACAGCTATTGGGAATTTCTTTCTGAAGGACTCAAGCAACAAATGATATGGTTTACCAGAGGGAGATGAAGCCATTTCTAAATGAAGTATTGGATGATTCAAGAATAATTTACAACTATCAGGAGACACTGAAGGACTTGCAGGGGACATCTCATAACTCTAGCCCACTATTTCCTCATTTTCTTTCCTAAAAGTTCCTCCCATAGCCTCTCCCCTGTTTCTGATTCCTTTTGTCCTTCCGACCCACCAGCCACCCTACCTTTATCTACCTTTTTTCTTAAGTTTTGGGATGGGGTGAAAGCCGGAACGAGCTGGAACACCCGAGAATGGGCATTAAACGAGTTAGAGGATCAAAAAAACCTGTGGCATGCATTATATGCACTCCAGAATGACAATCTAGAACAAAAAATGCAGACAAAACATACATTTATTAACCTTTTCCTGGCAAAAAATGCCTCCAAAACAGCAAAAATACCCAGAACAGCTCAGAACAAGCATTAAACAAGCTAGAGGACCACAAAAAACTGTGGCACGCATTAGATACACTCCAGAAACACGATATAGAACAAAAACTTCAAAGAGAACACACATTTATTTACCCTTTCCAGGACGAAAATGCCCCCGGAACCGCAAAAAAACCCCAGAACGGCCCAGAGCAGGCATTAAATAAACTAGATGGCACGCTTTAGAAGCACTCCATAACTACAATATAGAACAAAAAGCGCAGAGACAACCTGACTCTTTTACCCTGTTCCTGGCCAAAATGCCTTTGGAGCCAGAAAACGGCCCGCAATGGGTCAGAATGGCCTGGAACAGGTATTAAACGAATTAGAGGGCCACAACAAAAAGGCCCTCCAGAACTATAACCCAGAACAAGAAACACAGAGCCAACCTGCCTCTCTTATCCTGTTATGGACCAAAATGCCTTTCAAGCCAGAAAATGGCCCAGAACTGCCCGGAACGGGCATTAAATGGATTAGAGGGCCACAACAAAAAGTGGCATGTATTAGAGCACTCCATAACTATAATCTAGAACAAAAAATACAAAGCCACCTTGCCTCTCTTACCCTGTTCTGGGACAAAATGCCTTCGGAGGCAGAAAATGGTCTGCAATGGAATGGAACCAGTGGTGGGATTCAGCAGGTTTGCACCACTTTGGCAGAACTGGTTGTTAAAATTGTGCTTGTAAACAACCAGTTGTTAAATTATTTGAATCCCACCACTGCCCAGAACATGCATTAAACAAATTAGTAGGCCACAATGAAAAGTGGAATGCATTAGAGGCACTCCATAACTACAATCTAGAACAAAAAATGTAGAGACAATCTTTCTCTCTTACCCTGTTCCACGTAGGGCAAAAATTCATCATGCATTAATATTAAAGGTAAATCTTTGCATATTTGTTCTTCCCTGGTCTTTACATAAGCAAAGTAGAGGAGATGGCAGGAGGAGGAGAAGGAAGAGAGAAAAGAGAAGAGAAGGAAGAGAGAAAAGAGAAGGAGAAGGAGACAAATGCATTGAATGACCACATAAAGAATTGGTTTCCTTAGCAACTCTGGTCCTTCAGCTGGTATTAGACAAATGTACAAGTGGGTACAAAGGAACCAATTTGAAAATTATTTCCGCAGAAACAAGTGGTGCAAACGGTTACAAAACTGATCTTTAATATACTCAGAAAAAGCTGTGTGCCAGAGATAAACAGTAATGTGAATTATTTCTGTATTGTTTGGGACTTATTAATAGTCTACTACAAAGAAGAGGTAGAGAAGGACAGGTCAGAAAAGTAAGGACTAGTCCTTGAAGAGATATTTATTGATATAACATCAATGTTCCAAGTTCTCAGTGTATAACAAGTGGAATGAAACAAAAGATTTCCATTTTTTGTTTTTATATGTTGTCTTTATGAAACTTTTGTTCTGCCCATTTTCAATGCCAGGGTTTAATTTGTTTTTTAAATAGCATATTTACAACATTTTTAACATTTTAACATGTAGTTGGACTATATTTAAAAACTTAGGCACCAAAAGTGGATCATATGTTTAAAAAAACGATACAAGGAGACATAAAATGGAACTAAAATAAACACTTACCAGTTCAATTTTTCCAAGGGAGAAACAAAATCAAAATGGGAATTTTCAAGTCTAAATGGTAATGCTGTGTAGCATCCCTAAAGCACATGCACTAAAATGCACACAGAATTATACCTAAGATTTACATCTGAATATACTTATTGACTTCCAAGTTGATTTATGAACCTGCACTTATGCAAACTTTCTGCTTGCACAAAACCAAGTTGTAGAGCTTGTACATACTTAGACTCTTTCATAGTTATGCTGAATATGTTTCCAGTGAAGTATGTATGTTTTATTATGTATGTTTTAAATTTGTTAGCTGCCATGGCAGCCCTTATTATAGCAGAAACACAACAAATGGATTTTGTAAAATAAATAAATAAAATAAAGTAGGGGTTAGTGAACAAAAGTAGATACAATCCTGGCCACCCCTCTGATTGCTGATTCTAATCAATCATTGATTATAGTTTGCACATATAGTATTTCTGATGTGATCCACATCCAGTCTTCAGTGACCACATAAAAAAGGTTTCTGCAATAGATACTAATAGAACCAACCAAAGTCCACATCTTTTTCTGTCTGCAACTTGAAATAAACTACTTTTTAAAAAAGCACACATGATTTAAAAAAAATGTTGAAAGGGTCATTTCTCAGCCATCTGCTAGCAATGGAATTTTCTAAGGCCCCTTCCACACATGCGTAATAATGCACTTTCAATGCACTTTGCAGCTGTATCTTACTGTGCAGAATAGCAAAATCCACTTTAAAACAATTATGAAAGTGGATTGAAAGTGCATTATTCTGCATGTGTGGAAAGGGCCTAAGTCAGTTTTTTATGCTAACTAGGCAAACATATTTGAAGGCTCCTCAAGCAGATTTCCTGGAGATGTGGCATAAAAATATTCTAAATAAATAAATTGTGATGGCAGAAATGCTGCACAGCAAGACTGTCCCAGCCTGCCAAATATGTCTGATGTTAGAGTCCTTGATTTTAATAATTTAATCTCTAAAATCCATACAACTTGAAATCCCATTGAAGCCAGACCTGGTGCATTCTGACATTAGATTATGATAATCAAAACAATAGGGCAGCCCTGATAACAGCACAATGTCTAATCCTCATTCCAGTACAGACAGGTCTGACATTAGGCATTGGAAGTATCCAGTTATAATGGGAGCTATGGGTTAGATCCCACTAATCATTTCCATTTGTGCCAATAAGGATCCTTGCCTCCTGCGGCATACGTTTGACCCCCCCCCCTGTTTCTAGGGGTCCTCATTCCCCAAGAGTGGCATTGGGAGGCATTTGGGGATGCAGCAAAAGAGGAGAGGAGGAGAAGTTGTGCTCTGTTTGCAGAGATGCAAGAGAGAGGTGATGAATATCCTTGATAAGGAAAGTATTACTGTATTTCAAAAGTAGCTGTATTACCTGTTACTTGAAGTAACTGTCAGAATAAGAGAGAAAAGGGGAACGATTAGGGTAGGAAGACACATACATGTCAAAGTAAAATAAAACCTTGATATTCTTGATAAAATCTAGGTGTGCAGGGGGAAAAAATCAGAAAAATTCAAATTTATGCATATTGGGCCTGAAAAATTTTCAGGATTCCTGAATATTCTCAAATTTTCATACATGTATAGAATTTTCTTTGAGGTTTTGGGGAATAAAAAACATGGCTCCATTATTTTTATTTATTTATTTTATTTATTTATTAAACTTTTATACCGCCCCATCCTCTAGGGGCTCTGGGCGGTGTACAGCATAAAACATGGTAAAACAAGTCACTAAAATCTTTAAAACAGCGGTAACAAACATTAATAGTAATCCATAAAATAGCTTAAAACTCATAAAACAGCAAAAAACCATAATACATAATAAAAGGCGTCTGACCCCAATTTAAAACCTACCCCCATGGAAGGATGAAGCGAGGACCACTGTGAGGGGACCCTGATGTAACTGCCCTAGGGGCAGGGCAGTAAGGGGGCACCATATCAGCAGCTGGACACTCCAAAGGCCCGGTGGAACAACACAGTCTTACAGGCCCTGCGGAGACTCACGGGTCCCGCAGGGCCCGGACAGCTGGAGGAAGGGTGTTCCACCAGGCGGGGAGCTGAGTGCCGTAAAGGTCCTGGCCAGCGTGGAGGCCAGCAGCATCATAGAGAGGCCGGAGGCCACCAGTAAAGTTAGCCTCTGCAGAAGCGCAGAGGCCGAGTTGGGACATATGGGGTGATGCGGTCCCGAAGGTGCGGGAGGACCCAGGCCGCGCAACGCCTTAAAGGTCAAAAGCCACACCTTGAAGATGATTCGGAATTCAACCCGGGGAGCCAATGCGGCTGTCGCCAGCACAGGCTGGATGTGTTCTCTGAAAGAAGCCTCTAGCCGGCAGGCGTGCTGCCGCGTGTTGGACCAGTTTTAACTTCTGTGAATCAGCGCCAAGGGAAGGCCGGCGTAGAGCGAGTTACAATAATCCAGCCTGGAGGTGACCGTTGCATGGATCACAGTGGCCAGATCCGCCTGGGAGAGGCAGGGAGCCAACCGCCGGGCCTTGCGAAGATGGAAACAGGCAGTCTGGGTTGTATTGGCCACCTGGGTCTCCATTGAGAGAGACGAATCCAGGTGGACCCTGGAAACTTCTGAACAGACTGGGGGTCGGCGCCAGTAAAGAGACCCCCTCCCACACCGGTAACTGGAAATCCCTAACCTCACCTCTGCGGTCTAGTCTGCGGATCTCCGTCTTAGATGGATTCAGTTGCAGCCTGCTCTGCTGCAAACAACCAGCCTTCGCCTCCAAGCAATGCTGGAGAGCCGCAGAAGTGACAACCGCTCCCCCCTCCATGGCAGAATGAGCTGAGTATCATCAGCATGACTGAGTGACAGATCAGCCCAAAGCTCCGCACCTGCTGAGCAAGTGAGTCGCATATAGATGTTAAACGGTAATAGCGAGGATAGCTGGCGCTCCCTGTGGTACTCCGCACTGAAGCGGAGCACCTCGGGGAGGCTTCATCCCCGCTTCACACTTACTGACTCCGGTCGATGAGAGGCGAAAATCCACTGAAGGACAGTGCCCCGTGCCCCGGAAGCGGCCAGGCGGTCAGGTCAAAAGGTACGTGATAACCATATCAAAAGCTGCGGTAAGATCTAACTTCGCCAGCAGCGCCGATCCGCCCCGGTCGAGTTGCATGCGAAGCGTGTCTGTGATGATGATGATGGCGACAAGAGCGGTCTCCGTCCCATACTTAACCACGGAAGCGGGCCTGGAAAGGGTCGAGTGAAGCCGATGCGTCATCCAGGAAACCCTGAAGCTGTAACCAACACCACTCTCTCGATTACCTTCCCCAGAAAGCGAAAGATTCGAGGCGGAGCGGTAATGGTGGCCAGATCACCTGGATCTAACGATGGTCTTTTCAAGAGTAAAGGCGGACCACTGCCTCCTTCAACCCATCCGGAAAGACCCCTTGCTCCAGGGAGCCATTGATGATGTTCAACAGATGGGGTGCATTACAGCTCCGCCCGGCAAGCTTTTATAAACCAGGAGGGGCACGGTTCGAGAGGACTAATTAGTAGGTCTAACAGCAGCCAAGGCCCTGTCAGCAGCGGCTTCGGAGAGCAGGGAGAACTGGGCCAAACTTGGGCCCGAAGAGCTGACAAAGGAGCCTCCAGTTCACTAATTGTAGATAAACGTGGCGGGAAGGGTCAGTAAGCAACGTGACTTTATCTGCAAAAAAGCTCATGAATGCCTCACAGCTAATAGCCAATCGATGATTTGTAGACCCTTCCGATAAGGAGGTCAAAGACCGAATTATCACGAAATAATTGCGCCCGGGCGGGAGCTGGCAGACGCATAGAGGAGGAGAAGAAAGCCCTCTTAATACTCGCTTCGTTTATATCCTGGGCCTTCATAAACGGGTATTTGCGGTTCGCGCAGCGCCGTCGCGAGATTTCCGCCACACTCGCTCTAGTCGTCTAAGCAGCCGTTTCATATGGCGCAGCTCCTCGGTATACCAAGGAGCCTGCCGAACATTATACTCTTTGGATAATTTTTTCCAGGGCTCGAGGGGGTTGATTTCTTAAGCTAGATGTATCAAATTTCCAGAATAGCCTCTGGAAACACTCCTTACAAGAGCCTCCACGTTTATTTATTTGTTTGTTTGTTTATTTATTTATTTATTTATTTATTTATTATTTCATTTTTATACCGCCCTCCCCCGAAGGGCTCAGGGCGGTGTACAACATCAACAAACCATAAAAACAAAATACAAAGTTAAATTAAGACTTAAAATGCAGCATTCAATTATCAAAACTAATTCAGATTTAAAATAGATGGCATCCAGCTATTAAAACTCTTCTTAGAAAGAGGGACAGTGGGTCTCAGAGTGTTTCTCAGAATGTTTTGGGCACCCACATCAGCAGCTGGTCTCCCCAAAGGCCCGGTGGAATAGCTCAGTCTTACAGGCCCTGTGGAACTCATTAAGGTCCCGCAGGGCCTGGACAGCTGGAGGGAGAGCATTCCACCAGGCAGGGGCCAGGGCCGTAAAAGCCCTGGCGGAGGCCAGCCACATCATAGGGGGGCGGGGGGGGGGGGGCGGGGATGACCAGCAGATTGGGCTCCGCAGAGCGCAGGTACCGACGTGGGACATATGGGGCCAGACGGTCTCGTAGGTATGAGGGTCCCAGGCTGCGCAAGGCCTTAAAGGTTAAAACCAATACCTTGAAGACGATCCGGAACTCAACTGGGAGCCAGTGCAGGCGACGCAACACGGGCATGATATGGTCTCTAAAGGCACCGCCCGTGAGCAGACGTGCCGCCGCATGCTGGACCAATTTTAATTTCCGGATCAGCCGCAAGGGAAGGCCCGCGTAGAGCGAGTTGCAATAGTCTAATCTGGAGGTGACCGTTGCATGGACCACTGTGGCCAGATCCGCTTGGGAGAGGAAGGGGGCCAGCCGCCGGGCCTGGCGAAGATGGAAAAACGCAACCCGGGTTGTATGGGCCACCTGGGTCTCCATTGAAAGAGACGAATCCAGGTGGACCCCCAGGCTGCGAACTGAGGGGGTCGGTGCCAATGAGACCCCCTCCCACACCGGCGGCTGAAAATCCCCCGCCTCCCCCCCACGGCCTAGCCAAAGGATCTCCGTCTTCGTTGGATTCAGCTTTAACCTGCTCTGCTTCAACCAACCAGCAACCGCCTCCAAACAGTGCTGTAGAGCTGCAGGGGCGGTGACAGCTCCCCCCTCCATCGACAGAATGAGCTGGGTGTCATCAGCATACTGATGACAGACCAGCCCAAAGCTCCGTACCAGCTGAGCAAGGGGTCGCATATGGATGTTAAATAACAGCAGGGACAACAGCGCTCCCTGGGGTACGCTGCAATGAAGCGGGCACCTATGGGAGGCCTTGTCCCCGCACCACACTTGCTGACTCTGGTCCCGGAGAAACGAGGCGATCCATTGAAGGACCGTACCCCGCACCCCGGAAGCAGCCAGGCGGTGGGTCAAAAGGTCGTGATCGACCACATCAAACGCTGCGGTAAGATCCAATAATACCAGCAGCGCCGATCCGCCTCGGTCAAGCTGCATACGGAGCGTATCTGTGACGGCGACGAGAACAGTCTCCATCCCATGCCCAGCACGGAAGTCGGACTGGAAGGGATCGAAGACCGATGCGTCCTCCAGAAAACCCTGAAGCTGCTCCAACACCACTCTCAATTACCTTCCCCAGAAACGAAAGATTCGAAACGGGGCGGTAATTGGCCGGATCACTAGGATCTAATGACGGTCTTTTTAAGAGTGGGCGGACCACTGCCTCCTTCAGCCCACCAGGAAAGACTCCTTGCTCAAGGGAGCTATTGATGATATTCAACAGGTGGGGTCGTAACTCCTCTCGACACGCTTTAATAAGCCAAGAGGGGCACAGATCCAGAGGACAGGTAGTAGGTCTAACAGCAGCCAGGGCTCTGTCAACAGCGGCTTCAGAGAGCAGGGAAAACTGGGCCAAACAAGGGCCAGAAGACGGCAAGGGAGCCTCCAGCTCGCAAATTGTCTCCAAGGTGGCAGGAAGGTCCTGGCGGAGCAACGCGACTTTATCTGCAAAATAGCTCATAAATGCCTCACAGCTAATAGCCAATTGATCATTTTTTGAACCCTCCGATAATGAGGTCAGCGACCGAATAGTGCGAAACAGTTGCGCTGGGCGAGAGCTAGCAGATGCGAGAGAGGAGGAGAAGAATACTCTCTTCGCCTCCTTCATCGCCATCTCATAGGCCTTCATAAACATCCTATAAGATGTTCGCGCAGCCTCGTCACGAGACTTCCTCCACACTCGCTCTAGCCATCTAAGCTCCCGTTTCAAACAGCGTAGCTCCTCGGTATACCAAGGAGCCAGCTGAGATCGGGGTCGTAGAGGGCGCCGGGGAGCAACAGCCTCGATGGCATTAAAGAGGCGGGTGTTCCAATCCGCCACTAGTCCATCGAGGGTGCTGGTGGGTTCAGAGTCCCGTAGAGCATTCAGGAATCCAACAGGATCCATAAGTCTCCGCGGGCGAGCAAAAATCCGCTCGTCGCCTAGACGGGGGTGTTGTGGCATGTTCAACCGAACCTTCAGGGCATAGTGATCAGACCATGGCACTCTATCACAAGAGGATATGACCACCTTTACACCTGACCCAAATATCAAATCCAGAGTGTGACCGGCCTCGTGAGTGGGGCCAGAATTACCGTAGCTACCCAATCTCTTCCTTCCCTCTCCAATCTTTCTATAATATATATCATATATCATAATAAAAATATCTAAGAGTGCAGCTAGGTTCCAAATTACCTCACTAGCTAGATTCCTAATGCTACAGGGAATTTGTCAGTTTCCTATAGTGCAAGTTGTACGATTCTTATGTGTGCTTATAATCAATTATACTATTCACTTATATATATGTGTGTATGTGAATAATATATGCACAATATATATTCATTCATAACCTTCATTTCATTCCTATAGGGACAATTCTTCAGCTTTTCTTCTAGTTAACTCATAGGACTCTTTTTATCATTACCTCAGACCTCATTAAAAGTAACAACATGCACCTGTTCATTCTGAAAACAGGGAGTGTTTATCCAACACTGGTTTCTAGGCTGTCTAATAACCTAAGAATCTATCCTATGCTAGAATTCACTGACTATCTTAAGACTAGGAAAACTTTGGTCAAGAATCAAAGGCTTCTGGTAGTGTCTCTTATTCTTGAATTGTGTTGCTTGTCCTGGTCACTACAAAAATAAAAGTAGCAAATTTCATTTTATAAAGAACTAGCGGTATCCGGCCGCACGTTGCTGTGGCAAATTTCCTCCTCATCACAGTCCACAACCCACACAGATGTCCATGCAGGTCCAATGATCCCCAGCATAGGCTTTTGGGCTGGTCAAATAGAACCCCTCTTTGGTCAAATAGAACCCCTCTTTCCCTTTTCAACAGCAGATTGGATTCACAATGTTGTATTATGGTTTGTAGTTTGTTCAGTAGAATTCAGGGATGAACCAACACAGGCTGGCACTGACAGTTCAGACCTAATTTACCTTGGAGTATACAATGGCAGAGCCTGGTGACAGCAGCCGTTATCTAACCACTCCTGAAAGGTCAGGGCAAACCCAATGTTACTTCGGAGTAGGCACTTACAAACCTCAAACCCAATGTTACTCCGGAGTAAGCATGTACCGCAGGTTGGGTTACTCAGAGATCTCAGATTAGAACTACCTGCCCAGCTCCGTTTTGGAGTTGGCACTCCAGCAGCGGGTCAACCATACCCCTACCTTACTCCAGAGTAAGCCTCGTTGCAGAGGCAGCCAGGCTCCCAAAATGTGCCGAGCTTCTCAGCAGAAGAGCTCCCTGCTGGCAGCAAACCCCGAGGCTGAGTTAAGGCCTGCCCTACCCCACCCCGCCTTGGGCTGAGGGAAGCCAGGCTCACCTGATGTAGGGGCTGGCGGCAGCCAAGATGTTGGTATGCACGAGGATCTCGGCCCTCCTCGCGGAAGAAGGTGAGTGCCCACCTGGGTCGCCTCAGCTTCTGTCGTGCGCGTTGCATTCTGAGGTAATAGTTATACGTTCTGAGGTATGCGTTCTGAGGTAATATTTATGCGTTCTGAGGTAATATTTCATTCAGGGAGAGGGCCAGGAGTCAGTGAGGGAGCAAAGGGATGACAGAAGCTGAGGTGACCCAGGCGTGCATCGTTTCTCTAGATGTACTGGCCAAACAAATGAAATACAAAACCACTCTCAACTGTTTACTGTTAGATTTACTGTTTTCACTGCTCATCTCTGGCCATCTGCGCGAACATTCTAAGGGCAAACCAGTCACTCAGTCCATAGACATGCTGCATGAACATTCTAAGGGTGACAGTTAAACACCACCAGATGGTGCTGTTTTTGGGGGAAGGACGGTTTACCTGGCCCAGGTGTGACATTTCAGGTATCTGAACAGCTGGAAACATGGTCGGATGTGGAAGGTACGCTATGTGAAAAATTCATCATTTGGTCCAGTAGTTTCAGAGAGCAGCAATTAGAAACAAATAGACACTGTAGGTGTGGGGAAAAAGAGTTTAACCTGGCTCAGGTGTGTTACCTGAGGGTGGGTAGGTGTGGAAAACATGCTCACATACATGAGCGACGACGTGTGAAATTTTGAGAGCATTCGGTCAAGTGGTTTCTGAGTTAGAGTATTACAAATTACTCACAAAGCTTTTTATATATATAGATAACAGGCTGGTTGTCAAGAAGAGCTCTGAAGAGTCACCCCCTCAACCTCCACCAGCCCCCATTCCTCTCAGGCACGAGGAACAACTAAAAAGATCCCAAAGAGGAAAATGAGGCCCTACAAATTTCTGGACTTTCTCTTTTTGTTGGTTTATGGGGCACCATCTTCTAGGATTTCCTGTTTTCAGCATTGCCTTTCTGGAGGGTTCTGAAGATCCTTTCCCTGTCAAGGTTGCTTCAATCAACACAGTTGTGTTTCAGACACCAGCTGCTGAAAACATGTTCTGCTTATAATAAAGTTGTGTTACCTTGAAAACTGGGCATTTGTGAACTTGGGGGGGGGGGGCATATATTGTAACTTCTAGACAGTCAGAAGTGTGCTGATATTTATTGTTTTGAACCATCCCCGATTCTCCAGTTGGACAGAAAAATCAGGAGGAGGATTTGCATAGGGTCCTGCTGGGTTACGCTTGCATTGAAAGTTTCTTTTCATGTTTTTTAGTCTCTCTTCAGAGAATTATAAGGTTTTTTTCATCCACTCGGCTGCCTTGCTCTCCTTTAATTTCCCACAAACGGGGTGCCCATATTGAGTCCTCACCACAGCCCTGCAAGGCAAGTTAGGCAAAGAGCTCCTGAGTTTCATCCGCAGGGTTGCCAGTTCTGGCTTGGAAAAGTCTTGGGGATTTTGGGTGCAGAGCCAGGAGTGGGTGGAGTTTGGGGAGGGGAGGGACTTGAGGGGGGCTCAGTGCCACAGAGTCCACACTCTGACACAGGGGATCTGATTGGCCATCTGGAGATCTGTTGTAATTCTGGCAGATCTCCAGGCCTCACGTGGTCTCTGGCAACCCAGTGTAAAGCTGAGTAGGGATTTGAACTTCATCAATTCAAGGCTAACATCCTGTGCTCTTCTATTCACGGCCTCCCATTATTTATAATTGCACTACTGCTGTGTTATGCGCTCTTCAGGAAAATGTGCTGAGGGACCCATGAGACTTGCAGGGAGAAATCCCGTCCCCCGCACACTTTGGGTCATGCTGCCCAATGAACAGCCACCTGTCAATCTAATGCGCCACCATTTCCTCCTGCCTGATCCATGCTGTGGGGAGAGGGGAAATGGTGGGTCCCTCCTTTTCCCCAACAGCTGCAGAGAAGCAGAGGAAAGAGCTTAAGAACATAAGAACTAGCCTGCTGGATCAGACCAGAGTCCATCTAGTCCAGCATTCTGCTACTCGCAGTGGCCCACCAGGTACCTTTGGGAGCTCACATGCAGGATGTGAAAGCAATGGCCTTCTGCTGCTGCTGCTGCTCCCGAGCACTTGGTCTGCTAAGGCATCTGCAATCTCAAATCAAGGAGAATCAAGATTGGTAGCCATAGATAGACTTGGAGTACTGTGTTCAGTTCTGGTCTCAAAAAGGATATCTCAAAAAGGATATCAAAGAGATAGAAAAAGTGCAGAGAAGGGCAACAAGGATAATTGAAGCACCTTCCTTATGAGGAGAGGCTGCAGCGTTTGGGGCTCTTTAGTTTGGAGAGGAGACATCTAAGGGGGGATATGATTGAAGTCTATAAAATGCATGGGGTAGAAAATGTTGACAGAGAGTTTTTCTCTCTCTCACAATACTAATGCCAGAGGGCATGCATTTCAATGGAAGAATTAGGACTAATAAAAGGAAACATTTATTCACGCAATGCGTGATTGGTGTTTGGAATATGCTGCTACAAGAGGTGGGGATGGCCACTAACCTGGATAGCTTTATGGCTACCAATCTTGATCCTCCTTGATTTGAGATTGCAAATGCCTTAGCAGACCAGGAGCTCGGGAGCAGCAGCCTCATTGAGGGTCATGAAGAGCTCCTCCGATTCTGGGGCGGGGGGAGCTGGGAGCAATAGCCACTCATCCACTCCAAACTGTGTGGCTGTCATGATTGGGGTGTATGTGGTGTGTGGGGGGGTGATGTTCCTTTCTTGTCCAACAATCCTTTTGAAGAAGAAGAAGAGTTTGGATTTATATCCCCCCTTTCTCTCCTGCAGGAGACTCAAAGGGGCTTACAAGCTCCTTGCCCTTCCCCCCTCACAACAAACACCCTGTGAGGTAGGTGGGGCTGAGAGAGCTCCGAGAAGCTGTGACTAGCCCAAGGTCACCCATCTGGTGTGTGTGGGAGTGCACAGGCTAGTCTGAATTCCCCAGATAAGCCTCCACAGCTCAGGCGGCAGAGCTGGGAATCAAACCCGGTTCCTCCAGATTAGATACACGAGCTCTTAACCTCCTATGCCACTGCTGCTCCTTTTGAGCTCCTCATAGAAGGGGCAGGTCACCCTGTTGTTACCTGACATCTTGCTGAGTTGCATAACATGCTTGAATTCTCACCATAGTGTCTTGGTCTTGGTGCAGCATTCAACAACAGTCCTGCTGTGACCCCCGACTCCTCATCTCCACAGCTACCTTCCCCAAAACATCCATGTTTCTATTGTTCTTGGTAAGGGCTCATTGGACCGCCCACTCAGGCCAGATCCCGAGCAGGTTCCTGGTTTTAGCCTCCCTCCAGGAGAGGCCCCGACAGCAGCATTGCCACTTGTGCTAGCCATCATTGTGTGTGCACACCAATTGCTCAAAACCACACCAGCAGTTGCTGCCGACCCCTCCTTAACACTGAATTCAAACTGGCCGTTTCCCGCCCAAGGTCTGTTTCAGGCCATTGCCACCCCCACAAAAAGGCTGTACTTCTGATTGGTCGACCCACAGCGAATGGAAAATGAAGCCTCCCCTTTTTCCAGTTCTGGATAGAGTCCGGTGCAGGCCTCAACATGGCAAGCGGCAGCAAAACACAATGGGGCACGGCATCGCATCACATTCCCACTCACGTTCTCATATTTTTTGTGGAAAACAAGAGAACCTCCCCCCTGTGATAAGCCCACTAGGATTTGGCCCAAAGTGCACATCTCCTTAGCTATGTGCCCCGAGCAACCAGTACATTTATGGCTACCAATCTTGATCCTCTTTGATCTGAGATTGCAAATGCCTTAACAGTCCAGGTGCTTGGGAGCAACAGCCGCAGAAGGCCCTTGCTTTCACATCCTGCATGTGAGCTCCCAAAGGCACCTGGTGGGCCACTGCGAGTAGCAGAGAGCTGGATTAGATGGACTCTGGTCTGATCCAGCTGGCTTGTTCTTATGTTCTTACATGGTAATGAGTTCACCCCAGGATTTGTGAAAAGAATCACCAAATTGGCAATTTTTGAAAATCCCGGGATGGGGGAAATATCGCGAGCCAAACCTGCTTAAGAACCAGGAAGCGCTTCTTGGCAAGACTGGGATATTTCCCTTGCTCAACCCAGGATATTTGGACCGTGCAGAAACTCTGATCTGAGAGTTATAATAGGTATGTGCAAGGTATTATTACTTACCCATGTCAGTAGGGGTGAGACTTATGAGTTTAGATCAGGGAGTAAAGAACCTAGTGGGCTCTCTCCAGGATACCAGGAACTACAATTCCCATCAGCCCCTACCAGCATGGCCAATTGGCCATGCTGACAGAGGCTGATGGGAATTGTAGTTCCTGAACATCTGGAGAGCCGCAGGTTCCCTACCCCTGGTTTAGACCAACTTCAAGGCACAGGTACAAGGAATATAGCAATTGGCTCCACAGCATTCTTCCTTGTCCAAAAAGTTGATCTTTTCAAGACTGCTGAAGCTCAGCTGCCTTGCATCACAAAATTATGAAGAGGCAACAAATCAATATCCTTTAAGGTTTACCTATCTGTTTACACCTGCAAAATAAAAATGTGTGAACATTAGTTCAGCTGTTCCCCTCCTCCCATCACCCAAGGTCTTGAACACTATTCTACCAACCTCAAAAGAGGCTGATTCATAATAATGAAACATATCAATGGGCTTAATCTCTGCCGACAGTCCATATCCATTGAGCACTGATGCCCAAGCTTGTGGTTGTGAACATTATGCTGAATCTGAGTGATGGCATATAGGCCTTCACCAGACCTATCCACATTGCAGACTGAAACTGATACCTAGTTAGTATAGGCCCTGCTCACCAGTCATGCTCATGTCCTGCTCACCAGTCATGAAAAGGAAGCTAATTATTCAGCAACCTCTATGGTTGCATCCCAAATAATTTGAATGTGTTCATTTGCATAATTATGCAGCTTTTCCACACAGAGTGTTCCCCTCCCACAACCACCCATTGTTGTCTGCTGCTGCCTCCAATTTTAAAAGTAACATAGTTAAATTTTAAAAAATCAGTATATGCTTAAGATTCACTGTTGTTTCTGTGTTCTTTTAGTGTCTGCCCATGAACCTGGCTAACAAGCACCAGTCTACTTCTGTCCCCTGATTTCAATCTTGCCTTTACCCTTTTCAGTCAGTTCCAGATCCATGAACCCAACCTGTAAATCACCCAATTGTAAGGCTGCCCTAGATGAATCCCAACAGGACTGCACAAGGAGTTCACTAATCCTAAGGGTCACAAAAAAGGCCACAGAGATTGGTGCCATCAAAAGGTGAAAGTGGGCTATCTCTGGGCTAGCCCAATACTTGGCCTCAGTCAAGCTTTCTTTTGCCTTTTTCTCAAGCAAGGAGATACGTCATGTCTTGAATACTAATTTGTGTCCTTTTAGACTGTGGAGAACTCTTCTCTTCTGGACTGTACAGTGTTGCTGCTTATTGGGACTGGTAATTCCCTCAATGATTCAAGAAATCCCTATTTTGAATCCAGATTAATCAAACATTGTGATTACAGATGTTTTAGTACCCATCATTTTGGCTCACATCCTGTTCATCCATCATGATCAAATAGCTGGTTATTTGATTGGCTGTTGATTTTAAGTAGACAGTCACGAAGGCTTTAAATCAGTGATAAAGAAACTGTTAAATCAGATTTTTTCAATAAAAAAGAATCCTATTACTTCTAAATAGACCTTAATGACATTAATGACTGCCATTAATGTTTAGATTGGCAGCATTTTAATGCATACACAGTCCAATTATGCACAAGGTACCTGATGTGAGATGGGGGCAAATGTCAGTCACAGCAAGATTTCTTGTACAGATGTTATTTACTCAAGTCCTTTCACTTTCCATTCTCTCCATGGCAAGTGAGACCAGTTCCACTGTGACTTTTAATTTGCTTCACCGCCAGAGTGAGCAGATTTTCCAGTGAGCACAGATTTGCCCCAGATGTGTTCCTTCTGTCTACGGCCATTGGCCAGCCTACCGAGCTCCACCATTCCCACTCCCTTGCATTGCCATCCCTGCTTTCCCACTCACTCCCCCTTCCATGTTGCCTGCTTCTGTAAATGCCAATATCAATATATTGATATCTTGATATAATAATAACAGAGATGACTTTTCCAAGGAAAAGTAGAAGCAGGGTCTATTTTGGGCTCCACCCACCTCCCTCGCTTTACTTTACACTCCCTGATGACCAGTGGGCTTTTAAAAACTTTATTTCAAACACATCTTTATTTTAAAAGAAGTCTTTCTCTTCTGCAGCAGCAGCAGTGGCAGGAAGTGTATGTGTGAGGAGGGGAGAGGAGGGGCAGGGAGGGGGAGAGAATATTAGCTCTACACATGGTCCCCTTCTTCAGGGAGATTATTTTTGGAAAGGGCTACAATATTGATATAGCAGGTTTTTACAAAGCAAGCAATCTTGAGATTAGTGAGTGTGCTGAGATCTGTGCCTTCCAGGATGACTTGAGGGGAGGAGTTAAGAGAAGAAGGGAAAACATGCCTGGGAGAGTTTTCTGCATGGCAGGAGTACGTGCCTCCTTGCATGTAAACAGAGAGACGTGAACCACTACAAGTCCACTGTGCTGTGGAAAGCCCTGAGGTAAACATTCCATATATAATATACCACAATTTTGGAAAAACCAAGTACAAATCTGTTCATTGGGAGTATGAGTCATTTAGTACTGAAACTGAGGTCCTTTCCACACATGCAAAATAATTCACTTTCAACCCACTTTCACAATTATTTGCAAGTGGATTTTGCTATTCCGCACAGTAAAATCAAGCTGCAAAGTGGATTGAAAGTGGATTGAAAATGCATTATTCTGCATGTGCCAGCATGTGAAAGTGCCAAAGAGACCCTGTGGTGGGTTCTTGTCTGACTATCACACATGAATGTGCAAGTTCCACAGTCAAAAATGCTCTCAATAAAATTTGGGGCATTTCTAGTTGTGATGTTTTGTTCTGTATGTGCATAAATATACTGTGGTAAACTCATTTTGTAAGGAAAGGTGGTTTATAAACAGTTCAACAACAAGATCAACAAAATTTATGGAGACATTATTCAGCTCATTAAATATCTTAGCCTTCTTCACTTTATTGAGGAAGTCTCTTCCTTCCAAGATGGCGGATTCAGACATCACAAAAAGACCTCATCATTAGTACTATCCAGTTAACTAAGCTACCAACCATAAACTATAATTTAAATCTTGATTTGGTGCTAACCAACAATGCATTTAGACATCACCACTAATTTGTTTTTAGCAAACTATATTTTATAACCAACAATTTATCCTGAAATCTCAGTGCAGTCAAATACTAGACTTCCCCAACCAATTGTGACCAATATTAGATTAAAATTATGTTTTGTTCATCCAGTTGTGCACAATCAATTTGTCTGTTGCTTGGAATAAAAAACTATGGTTTTAAGGAGATGAAGAGAGCACCTGCAATACAGGTGACAATATTTTATTTGAAAGAATGTCCACCAAAATTTTTTAGTTCATAATATAATAGTGTGTTGCACTGAAGACTTTTTTTTTGCTGTCAAGTCACAGAACACTTGTCTTATGGTAACTCCGTGAGATTTCCAAGACAAAAGATTTCAGAGGTGGTTTGCCACTGCCTGCCTCTGAATTGCAGCTCTGGGTTTCCTTGCTAGTTCCCCATCCAAATACGGAGATTGGAGTAGCATGCGCTATCCAGGTCAGGGCTCATTATTGCTAAATAGTGTGTCAAATGCTTTTAAATAGTTCCATTTTGGGATATAGGTTCCAAAGTATCAAGTAAGAAAAAAAGAGGACATTTATCTAACATGGGACAGGTGGGTACTATACACTCTTTATGGAGTACTGATTACATTTGGTTCTAATATAAAAATTGCTGATGTTTCATGCAGCTGTAAAATGTAGATTATTAAGCTCTGAAATGAACCCAAATTGCTGAAGTAATTCCTTCCACAGTTCAATCCAATCAAAATGTTAATCATCTCTTTGAAATGGACTCTATCTGCCCTCTTATTAAGGTTTTACTGTCCTGTTGGATTATGGTAATTTTCAATAACAATGACACCTTTTCTGGATCATGATGCTCCCTCATTTCAACTTCATTTAATCAGAGAGAAAAATTATTTTGTCACTTTTCTATCAGAACTGCACTTCATAACTCAATTAAATGCTAAAAATTTTGCAATTTTCCTTCAAAATGAAATCTCCAAAATTTGGAGGACTGAGATTTTTTGGTAAAAAAACAAAGTATGAAAATATAATGTAATTTATATCTGCATGTACTCCTCACAACAAATTTAACAGCAGGAATTTTTTAAATATTCAGAAAAACAGAAATAGTCAAAACATCCTGTCTTAGTCTGCACAGATATGATTTGTTTTAAGCTAAAGAGTATCAGTTTGGGAAAATCAAAATTCACTTTCAGATTCTAGTTTAAAGCCTCCATTACAGCTTTGCATTGAAGTGCATACATTAAACATGTAAACCTGATTTTTTTTAAAAAAATAATCTCTCAGAATATTCACTACAGTTGAAACTATCACCATCAGTTGAAACTATCACTGTTCAGAATGTAAAATTCCATTCTGCTCTCCATAGGCAACTTCCAAGTTTCAGTAACTGTTGCACTGCTAAATTGCATCAATGTGATTTAAAAAGAGAAGGACCTTTGGGTTGCTTGGCTGTCTAAGCTGTGGAATGAAAAAGGATGTCTGAAACTGTATTGTGCCAAGCCAGGCCACCAAGGTCAGTACTTTATATCAGGTTGCAACAGCTCTCCAAGGAAGGAGGAGGAGGAAGAGGAGGAGTTGGTTTTTATATCCAGTTTCCCCCTACCTTTAAGGTGTCTCAAAGCAGCTTACAATCACCTTCCTTTCCTTTCCCCTTTCCACCACAGACACCTTGTAAAGTACGTGGAGCTGAGAGAGTTTGGAAAGAACTGTGACTAGCTCAAAATCATCCAACAGGCTTCATGTGGGAAAGTGGGAAATCAAACCTGGTTCTCCAGATTAGAGTCTGCTGCTCCTAACCACTACCCTATACGGACTTAGTCAGAATAGGACCTTTCACAACTCCTGCTACTGGAGATTCTTTAACTGGACAAACTGGGGCCCTTTGCTTTTAAAACACATGATCTATTCTTCACAACCTCCGGTAATTTCACCAGTAATTATAGCACAATAGGTGCAGTTCCCACTCTTTGGTCTTCCTGCAATGCAATCTTTGGAGTATTTATTTTAGTTATGCTACCCTTCTCTCTATTCATCATTGCACTAGAAGACTATGCATTTGGGTGAGCACTGCAAAGACATTTTCTCCCTCCTTGTGGGACCCACTAGAACAGGAATCCCCAACAAGTGCCTGTGGGTGCACAGCACCTGTCATTTCCCCTGTTACCTACCAAGTGTTTTTAAAATGTGGGTAGGGACACATGGAGCTTTGACTGGCCACTGGAGACTGGCTATACAGAAGTTAGAGGCTCCAGTGACCCTAAGATGAGAGTGCCAGATGGTGTGTCTCAGGCAAGGTTTGAGTTCCTGAGCTGGAGAGCTGAGGATATGGTGCCACTGCTTCTGTATGTGCCCACTCCTCTGTTATAACTTCTGCCTGTGAATATTCTCCTCTATCATCAGCCCTTCTCCTCATCTGAGAAGGTATCAGTAGGCTGACCCACAGCAATAATCTGCGTGTATGCAAGAAAATATTTTACAAGGCATCCTGTTAAACAAAGGCCCTTTCCGCACGAGCCAAATACAGCGCCCTGGGGATGGCAAAAACGCCATCCCCAGTGAGCTGTTCGCATGGGGGGCTCAGCTGCTTCACAGCTGCGCTGCCCTCGCTCCTCCCCAGTGGCACAAGGTTTTGGGAAAACGGCAGCTTCCAGCCATTGCCGTGCGAACGGCAGCTACTGGAAGGCGCCATCCCTCCCCCCTTTGCCTGATCGACCTACCTTCTCTGCGACCATCCGGTGTGTCGCCGAGGCCTGGGGACACGCCCCCTGCCCTGCAACTCCGGAGCGGTCGCACAGGGCAGGGGGGGTGTCCCCTGGCCTCAGCGACACGCCGGACGGTTGCAGAGAAGGTAGGTTGATTGGACGACGGCGCTCCGCGGCGCTGTCTTCCCTGTCAGGACCGTTCGTGCGAACGGTCCCGGGGGGGGGGTTGGGTCGGCGTCATGTACACCAACCAAACCCCCAGCATGGCCGTGTGGAAACGGCCTAAGCTTCTGCCTGAAATACTGAATAATTTTTATTAGAGTTATGCATGTCTCCCCCTGGCAATTTGTGATTGACTCTGCCTCCTATGGTAGCCATCTTTTGGGTTGCATCCACTTACCACCTTGTTCATGTGTGCCCTCTACAGAAGAGAAGGATACATTGCACCATAATGTAGTCAAAAGACAAAACAAATTCCCACAGATATTAACGTTATCTGTAGGCCAGATATAACTTTAGCAAAGTTTTCAATTCAATTTTAGGCCTCATTCTGCTTAGCAGACAACAAGGACCTAAGCAGGCAATATTCATATGAGAGATTCCTTGCAGAGGACATCTAAACATAGTGCCTTCATTCACGGTTCTGTATTATAGATATCACATGTTCCTAATAAATGCATGAAATGCATAATAGTGAGTGAAAGGGAAATGCATAAAAGTGAAGGAAAAGAGTGAAGGAAACTATGGTGTGAAGAACAGAAAAGACTATATGGCATATTGGGATATTTTCAGCAGAGTATGTCAACAAGAAAAAATAAGTCATGTTTCAGAAGAGGAGTTTGGATGTATGCCCTGCTTTTCTCAATCATATGGAGTACCAAAGCTGCTTAGAAACTCCTTCCCTTCCTTTCCCCACAACAGACACCTTGTGAGATAGGTGGGGCTGAGAGAGTTCTGAGACTGGCCCAAAATCACCCAGTAGGAGTGGGGAATCAGACCTGGTTCTCCAGATTAGAGTCCTAACCTTTGCATTAGGGTGAAGGAAGCCAAGAGACTGGTACAAAAAATAGAGGTCCTGAGAAGAGGTCATAATCTCACAGAAAAGAAAGGCCAGGACAACCAAAATCATATATTGAATTTATGGGTGATTGCTTTGTTCAACACACACACACACACACACACACACACACACACACACACACACACACACACACACACACAGAGACAGAGACAGAGACAGAGACAGAGACAGAGACAGAGACAGAGCTTCACTCTGTGACTACTAAATATTGTTTCCTGATTTATGAACAGAGAAACAAATGTTCTTGCTGAATGCTTAGAATGATATCCCTTAAAGCACATATTATATAGGTAGCTTTTTTCTAAGTGTATTTGAAGCTCAAACATCTAGATTTCAACCACTCTGAATAAAATGCAGAATATAAAATGATATCAGGATAAGCCATTTTGGGATCCAGAGGGTTTGACTGAAAGTCTTTTAGTTGAATATGAATGTGGAGTATTTCTGTTCGTCAGGTGTCAGCAGCCAGTGAGGAATAGTCCTCAATCTTCAGCAGTTCATTTATAATTATAATGGAAAACCTCATTCTAAAGAAGCACTATACTGTACTTAACAATTCCTAAGGGAAAGAAATCAAAGAGACCCTTCATGGAACTATCAAGCCATTGATATGACAAATACTTCACAAATGAAAAAAAATGTATCATTTGAAAGATGAATTGTGCAAGGTTGTAATAACCCTGCTGTGCTTAGTCTTCTCTCCACTGACTCTGAATGTTTCAAGTGAACAAGGGTATTTGTACAATTACTGAGACTTTGCTGATCCTTCTACTTTAAGTTTCATTTTGAAAATGTCCATTATAGAATATCTAGGGAAACATTTAGGTTTAAACTGCACTGGAGACATTTCTGGGAAGAAAAACATGGGGAAGGGTAATTTGATAGACCATCTTGCATGTGTATAATATACAGCAGGCAAATGTCTGCTACTATCTGTGTATATGACAAGCAAAAGTACTGCTTTGTCTTTGTAATTTATCACCATATGCATGATGGATTGCTTGTTTTTCTATGAGAAATATCAGGAAAACTAGATACATTCTGTATTTGAAAATATTACAAGGGACATCCTTGCTAAGATTATTTAAAAATGCAGGTAGGGTCCTATATTTTTTAATGTTTTACTCCAACCATAAAAACTCAGCCCATTGTAGGGTTCCAGGAGGTTTCTGTCCTAGACTTCTTACTGGTTCTTCAAAGCTAGAATAATTTGAACAAAGAAAAATATAGAGGGAGGAAATGGCAGTGATGCCTTATTGAAATGTTTCTTGTAAACGTCAGATTTTCCAGATTGGTGACATGACTGTGTTGCATTACAATACATAAATTAAACCAAACAAAAAGTGACTGGGAATAGAAATCTACAGGCAGCACCAGAGCACAGTTTTTTACAACATCCCCATCAATATGTAATAGTAAGGTCTTAGGAGGGCTACCATGGGGTATTTCTACTTGTAGGTTGTTCTAAGTGGGAACCCAAAATTGTGGAAACAAAGGCCGTTTCTGCACGGAGGCGGAAACGGCTAGGTCGGCACATTTCACGCCGACCCGACGACGCACATTTCGCGACGACCCGACGACCCGATGTACGGACGGTCCCAGAAAGAACCGGGGAGACGGCGCTGCTGGGAGCCGTCGCACGGTCGCCTTACCTGCTCTCCGGCCCTCCGGCGCGTCGCCGGGGCCTGGGGACACGCCTCCCCTGCCCTGCGTGCGGAAATGGCCAAAGAAACAATTTATGTTATTTGGGCAGTCCTATCCAAACCTGGAGGCAGTGGGATGTGGCGCCAATGAAACTCTGCTCCCACTGTCTTGAATAGGGCTTTCCGATGGTGCAGGGAGCTTGAGAAAAACCTCAAACTCTCTCACCACGGAATGCCTCATAGGATTGTGAGGACATATGTCACCAAAAGAGGGACATACATTCAAGGGACGATGTGCTATGCAACTGGCCCTAAACCCTGGGAGGGATCTCTGGGAACAGCCTGGCTTCCCCAATGCTGGTGTTCAAGTAGGACACCTGCTGCAACCTAAATATCTGTGTTTTGCAGTGGCAGGAGCCACCAGTGCATCTGTCCCCTCCACTGGGGTCAGTGTTGTGGGGACAGTGAATCACTCGTGCAGGGCTGTGCTGTTCCCTTGACCCCTTTCAGCCCCCCCTTTCAATGGGGCAACAAATCTGGCTTTCCGAATTATGTCTCATAACCCAGAAGACATCCCAACTGAGCCATTATGGAATATTTATTTATTGTTGGATGAAAGATATTTCTCAATAGAAAATCAGCTTGGACACTTAATAGCTTATCGCAAGTTACAGGAGCCTTTTTATTTAAATCGAATGTTTTGACACATTGTGCCACAATGTTTCAGCCACAATGTGAACTCTTATTATTGTTTGGCAAAAAGAGCCCCAAAGTTGTGAAGAAAAGTCATTCCTCTCTTACTTACTGTTTGATTTGCTATAAATCAACTTGGCTGCAGGGGAAACCACAACATGCTTCAGTAGAAAAACCATACACCTGAAATACACTAAGCTGTGACTATAATAGTAATAAGCACCATAAAAGAAATAGTTCATCTATGCCAATTTGAAATTCCATCAGTTTCATAGAGCAGAAACTGTGATGTCTTGAGATGCCACTGGGGTATATTATATAGATATAAGATGTGTACATTCAGAAGCAATGATGTGCTACTGAACCAATAAGATATTACATATATAAACAAACAATAATTGACAATAGCAGCGATTGCATCATCTGTAAAATACCTTTTTTTATACTACCAGTGACAATGTAGATATAAAAGGCAATGGAAGATGGCCTCAAAATGTTTTAACGCTGCACAAAGCAGACGTGCTAATTAAAGTTGTCAATCACTGATCAATCAGTTCCATGAAGTGCCTAAGATGGTGTGGCATTCTAGCATTTGTGTTATCTTGCAAGTTCCAAAAATGCAACATGTGCTTCTAGCTGACAGCAAGATTTCACTGAGGGAAGATCTGTTCTCTAACTGCAGTCTGTTCAGCATCCCTTCTGAGAAAGTCTAAGACAATCTATGCCTCGGAAAGAATTGCTGTGGCAAAGGAAAGTTGCTGTAAAGAAAAAAACATTAGTTAATTAGATTGTTCCTCATTTTCTGCTTTTAATGGAGTCTCTTGCTTTTTTGGTTTCTGACAAATGCATTTAGCATTGAATGACTGATCAACAAACAATGATTACGTTTTAACTATGCTCAAAAAATTATCAAGATCTTGCTTATTAATCAGTCCATATACAATTGCCAATTATGCTGTATAGGTGATACCTGCAAAATTCATGAGTGCTTTCCCCCTATGATCTTTTTCTACATATTCTCCCTGTATTGCTCCTATCTAATAATCTTCAGAAGAAGCAGTTGGAACTTATCTTTCAAAGAGCCTGCACTGTGCTTACTCCTGTAGCTGCTGTTCTCTCCATACTAATAAGCCAAGTTGCTGTTGATGCTACTGCAGATCAGAGTACTGTGTGACAGTTACAGCTCCTCCTCTCCATGAACAGAGAGGAAGCCAAGGAAAAAGCTAGTGTTGGATACACACATGAAGTTGCATTATTCTGAGTCAGACCATTAGTTTATCTACAGGCAGCAGCTCTCCAGTCTCTCAAGCAGAGGTCTTTGACATTATCCACTGAAGAAGTTTGGCTTTATACCCACTTTTCTCAACTGTGAGAAGTCTCAAAGTGACTTTCAAACTCCTTCCCTTCCTCTCCGCACAACAGACACCTGATGAGGTAGGTGGGATGAGAGAATTCTGAGAGAACTATGGCTAGCCCAAAGTCACCCAGCAGGTTTCATATGGAGGAGCAGGAAAACAAATCCAATTTACCAGATTATAGTCCAGTGCTTAAGTGGAGGAATGAGGAATCAAACCTGCTTCTCCAGATTAAAGTGTACTGCTCTTAACCACTACACTTCGCTGGCTGTAGATATTGGTTGGTGATGGCAAAAGCCAAGGAGGTCATGCCAGCTGCCATCTTACATAGTTCTTACTGATCTGATCAATAGCCCCATTTTTCCCCATGCCAATTCAAAGAATGATGTCCAGAACCAAGGAAGTTTCCACCTTAGCTACATTTCCAGTAAACAAGTATTGCTCTCTTGTCAAGTAGGTTGCAATCCTTGTCTATGCATCACCTCATCATTGTTTCAGTTTTGGCTTCTTCCCCTCCATACTTTACCAATTTATCCCCATTGCAGTAATATAACAAATTAAGAATCAAGTTGCATAAGTATAAATTGTGTAAAATCAGTACACCTGTAGCATCTGGTGACTGGCCACCATTAGAGACAGAACATTGGATTGGCTGGTACATTGGCTGGTACATTGATTCAATAAGGTTTTTTTTTTAATTCTTAAAGCTAATTGGGCAAACAGAAGTGGCTTGATTCCCAGATTCTATGTTTGTACTTTTCCTTTGAGAGACATACAAACAAAACACTGTGTCAGCTAAGTTGGTTGTAGAAATGGAAGAAAGAAGCAAATTGAAGCAGAGATTACCCGTAATGGTTTTGGACAATCTTTTTCATCAAAACAAAACAGTGCACATGGATCTGTAACATTATCTCATCCATAATACCATTTTACTTACTTTCAGACCATTGACAATGACAAGTTCAGTCTTCTGTTCATGAAGCCAGGCCTAATGAAGCATACTAGTTATGTACAGCTCTCTGCCAAAGCTTATCAAGGTCATATTTTTGGGTTGCAAGCATGCAGCAAAAACAAGAGTATTTGCCACTTAACCTCAGTATTAAGACACAAGACCCCAAACTGGGCTAAATTAGAGTTTATTTAATACCAGCTATAACTGCAGAACCAGCTAATCTATCTTTAGTGTAGATTTCCTAAAAGTCTTCCCCCAAAAGGAATGCCACCATTTGGGCAATCCACCTCTGGTTCAAAACTGCAGGGATAGGCCGGGATATAACTCCAATAAAATAAATAAAAATAATACAGCTGTGCCTTTTTTTCCTAGCCTGCACACCAGCCTGAACTCAGAGATGCTGATCAATAACCCCATTCATCCCCTGCCAATTCAAAGAACGATATCCAGAACCAAGGAAATTTCTGTCCCAGCTACTGGGTCTGCTCAGGTATGAGTGGCTGGCTTTAGATGCCTTTCTCACTTAGATGCCTTAAGGTGCGTGCCACTTTAACTTACTGTTCTACCTGATAACTCACATTAATTTTGCCAAGTCTCCTAGCTGGGGTCTAAACAATCCTGTTGGGATCAAGCCTGTTGAAATGCCTCCCTCCAACAATGTGAGGCAGGCAAAAAAAGGGAGTCCTGCTCTGGCCATTTTGGAACAGATCTAAAAAAAGATCTTGTTTGGCTCCTAACTGAACAACTAATCTTGTTTTGCTCATTAATTGGTGGGAAGAGCAGACAATGTGCATGGCAAAAGTATAATGACAAGGAGTAGGGGAAGCTTCAAATTACAACCTCTTGGGTCCCTCCTATTGGTCATGCTACATGAGGCAACTTCAACTTCTGCTTCTATCAACTTTGTATTTCACTTCTTCAAGGTTCTGAAGACAGAAATGCCCAATAGGGCAAGGACCATACTTATTAAGATTCTAGTAGACCATCATACATAGCAGATGTATTCATCTTAGCAGGTCCCAAGTTTGTTTCTTTAAAATATGTATTAGCTGCCTTTCTACCTTATGGGACTCAAAGCAGCTTACAAGTTGAGTGGATCAAGAATGACCCATAGTCAAAATCCCTGTGATAAACTGCTTCAAAATCTAGAAAAGAAACCAGTGTTTGTGAAAAAGTCTCCACTTTATGAAAACATTTTTACAGTGGAAACATATTTTGTGTGATCCTACAAACAATAAATAATGCCATGGTCTAACAGAGGTTAATTCCTCTTTGCCAAGGTGTCTTGACTGCTACATAGTATATGAAGACTCAATAATGAAGACATATCTGCCTCTTTCATCACCCATACAAAAAAAGATCACTGAGTGAATTATGCTTCTGTTTTATACCTTGTGTCCACTATTAATCTGACAAGCCAACTGGTGGAATACAATGATACACTTCTATGCTCAAGTAACCAGAAATTGTGCATTAGGCGTGAATCATGAAAGCCATCTGCTCTAACAGGATTTTTTTTTTTTGCACTTCCAATCTAAGGATGCTAATTTTTTTCAAATTAAATAGTGATGGATTTTTTATAAATGACACATGAAGATCAAGATAAGGAAAAAATATGCACACCCCATTTTTTAGAGGAGATAACTGACAATAAATAAAAATAGCAAATAAAGTTTGAATATTCAATTGTTTGCTGAAGCAAATTATAGATATGCTTATTATTTCAGCATCCATCAAGCTGGGTTAATTATTGCTTTTGATCATTACCTCATAAGACTTTTGCTTACAAATCTGAACTCTCTAAGGGATCTAGAACAGGTAATTTGTCTCTGGCCGTTTCCGCACGGCCGCCATGCGCCCCCACGCCGCCAAGAGTTCTGCCGGTGTGGGGGCGCAAGCCTGTTCGCACGCTAAGCCGCGGCGAAAGCAGGCCAAGCAGAGGCCCCCGCAGGAGAGGCGGCTCCGCACGGAGCCGCCTCTTCCCCCCCCTTCTCCGCCCCACTCACGATGTCGCCGTCGTCGCCTGCTGGCCGTGGAAGCCCCGCCCACGCTGCCCTCCGACCCCTGGAGGTCGGAGGACAGTGTGGGCGGGGCTTCCACGGCCAGCAGGCAATGACGGAGACATCGTGAGTGGGGCGGAGAAGGGAGACAGCGTCTTCCCGGCAGCGCGGTTCGCACCGCGCCGCCGGGAAGACGCTTCCCCCCCAACAACAACCCTTTAAAGGGTTGTTGTTTAGGGCAGCCTGACACCGCCCTGGGGGGAAGGAAGCGCAGTCAGGTCGGCGCTGCTGCGTTGCAGCAGCGCCGCCTGTGCGAATGGCGGCCTGGGGGCGGCGTTTTTACCGCCCCCAGGCCGTCGTTTTTGGGCCGTGCGGAAACGGCCTCTGTTAATCATGACTCCTCACTTTAAACATTACATCTGTACATATGCACAGCCACAGTAAATGTATTGCAGTTCTAGAGCCTAGCTGGGCAAATTTAGCCAAGAGAATTCTGTGAAATAATTCACAGATTTGGAGTAAATTATTCTATGAAAATTGGTTGAGCCTGTTAGGGCTACTTGCTGGCATCTGTCCCCAGGATACCAAATTTTATTAGGCTCTCCATCATTCTGTTAATACTATTGTGCAAAGGAGTATTATGCCTCCACATGGACCTGAACTGTCTGAAATGAGCTGGCTCTATCATCCCTGCTGTTCCTTTTCCCTTACTGGAACCATCAGCGAATAAGGAGAGTTTGATACTAGGTTGGATCAAAAATGATGTGATGTATAGATATCATCTGAGCCCTCAGTGATATCACCATAGTCACTGTGAAGTGATGCATGTGATTGTGGCACCTTAACAACATACTTTTATGTGTACTGAAATATTGCCAGGACTCTGCACTTTTACTGGGTTGTTGTATGCAATTACAACCAGTTGTGTAGAAGACCTCCAGTTTTTGGTCAACCAGGGAAGATCAGTCTATCCAAACTGCATATGTATTCTGTCAGTGTGATACTCTACCTTTTTGCCTCCAGTAGTAGAGTTCAGTAATTTTAGACTCTGACAGTGGCTCATGAGAATCCACTTTAGACTGCACCATATGCTCCAAATAAGAAGCTACAGCCTGGCCATCTTGCAGACCCCATGACCTGGGGTTCTGGACTTCCACACAAATTCATCACCAACAACTACTGTTTTCCTTTTCTCCCCTTCCTTTGAATGTTTTATCTTTTTAGATAGTAAGCCAGGCAACACATGTTTCTTTATTGACGGAAGCGGCTTTACTGCCAATGAAAAGTGAGACATAAGTTCAGTATCAACTTAAAAACAAACAAAACTGATTCCAGCATAAGCTGTTGTGAGTCAGAGCTCACATCGTAAGTTTGTGATGTGATAATAATAGCATCAAATATGGGCAAGTAAAGACCATGGTGAGCAGAGAATACACCCAGAGGGCCAGAAAATTTTTGAAATCCTAATTAAATGTCAAAAATACCATCAAGGCCATCAGCACCTGGGCCATACCCATCATCAGGTACACCACCAGAATCATAAACTAAATACAGGCTGATTAGGATGCATTGAATAGAAAAACTCGGAAGCTTATGACACTACGCCTTACACCCATGTAGTGATACTGATAGACTATACCTTCCCTGGAGATCTGGTGGCAGAGGGTTACTGCAAGTAAAGCAAACAGCAAAAGAGGAGAAACGTGTGCTGATTATGTGAATTATGTGCTGATTATGTGAATGAAAGTCAAGAACAGACATTGATTGCACTAAAGAACAGGCACTTAACTGAAAGCCCAGAAAATCAAACAGGAATACAGAAAAAATGTGATTAAAATGAGGACTAAAAGCTGGCACAACAAAGCATTGCACATCCAATTTCTGGAGAAGATCAAGAACAAGGTGGACAATGAAATGGCCTGGCTGTGGTTAACAACTGGAACTCTGAAAAAGGTAACTGAACCACTGATTTTAGCTGCTCAAGAGCAGGTTGTTAGAACAAATACAATCAAGGCCAGAACTGAAAAATCCTCAGATGATGCAAAGTGAATATCATGTACTCAGCTGCTGCAAAGATCACCCAGACTGAGTATAAACAGAGGCACAACTCGGTGACCAAAATGATCCACTGGAATTTATGCAAGAATTACAACATTAGAACAGCTAAAAACTGGTGGGAATATTGTCCAGAAGAAAAAATGAGAAGGTCAAGATCTTGTGAGACATTTGAATCCAAATGGACAAAGTGTTGATAAATAATAAACAAGACATCACAGTGGTCGAGGACAAGGAAGTGGGTCATTGAAAAATAACACAAGGAGGTCACTAAATACCATGATTTGAAAACTGAGATTCAGCAACTATGACACAAACCAGCTGTGGTCATCCCAGTGGTAATTGGTACCATGCATGCCATTCTTAAAACACTAGGGTGTCACTTGAAACATCTTCAAATTGACAAAATCAACATCTGTCAGATTCAAAAGGCAGTCCTGCTGAGATCCCACAGATACTGTGCTGATACATTACAATGTTCTCGGCCTCTGGGTGAGGCTCAAATTGTAATGAAAATCCAACAACCAGCTAAAGAACTGGCAGATGTGATATTAAATAATATTAACTTTATCCCTTGATTTCTGTTTAATTTTGCTGCGACCGACTTACACAGCTACTTTAAAAAAAATTATTAGCAAGTAAATAGATCACAATCGTTTAGCTGGGTTCATTTGTCTGTAGTAATGGAAAAGAGCAAAAGTCCAGTAGCATATTAAAAACTAACAAAATTTCTGTCAGATATGATCTTTTGTAATGCACAGCTCACTTTTTCAAATATCTGAAGAAGTATCTAAAGTTGTATCTGAGTGGTATCTGAAGAAGTGAGCTTTGACTCATGAAAGTTCATACCCTGCTGGAGATGTTGTTAATCTTTTAGGTACTTCTGAACTCTTGCTCTTGTCTACCAGCAAATAAATAATCCTCATAAGAAAACCATTCCTGCCTGCTATTAAGTAAAATAAGCAGGGAAGGAAGAATATGTGAGTTTGGGCACTCTGTAGGAAATATGCTGCCCAGAATTGCTTCACCCAGAACCAAGATGCTATGTATACATTTGTTTCCTTCCTGACTATTTTAAATCATGCATGAAGCAGCCGTTTCTCTTCCACCAGTCACCAGAAGAGGGGAACACTGTAATGCAGGACTTAGGGAGGGATTGTGGTTCAGTTGCAGAGGATCTGCAGATCGCAGTTTCAAAGGGATTCTCCCATCTGCCAAAGGTCATGGGGAGATGGGAAAGCTAATCCCATTTCTCATGGATCTCTCAGAGTCTTTTGATATCATTGACCAAGCTATCATTCTGGACCATGTGCCTGGAATGGGAATTGGTGACACTGTGCTAGACATGTTAGTGGTTTCTAATTGCATTCCAGAAGGTGGTGCTAAGGGACAACCGTTCATCTTTGTGATATTTATGATGTCAGGTCCCAGAATGTTCTATTTCTACTCCCAAACTTTTTAACATCTGCATGGAGCATCTACCTGAAATAGCAGGCCATCTAATTAATAGGAGAATCAATATGCTGATGCTTTTCATCAGAATTAGTCAGTGGTCATCCTGAAGAGGTAACTAGAGGCAATAAAAGACTGAATGAAGGTCAGATAACATTGAGATGCAGTTGCTCATAGTTAATCCCAGTCAGGGAGCTGAGTTTCAGTCTAATCTACATTTACTGATAAGGTCAGGAGTACCCTTTAAATGAGGGGGTGCTACCAGATATATATTCAAATTGATATTATGATGTTGTATTTACCCAGCTATGGCTGTGACGTTTCATTGAAAAGCACTGGTGATCTGTTTTTAATTCAATGTTTCTTCTTGTCTAGAGTCCTAAATGGCTCAGAATCCACATATTTACAGGAACTCCTGCTCCAAAATTGCATGCTTATGGTTTGACAGTTCAGAGATGTCATGTTCCATTGACCAGCCTCAATTTACTTCAGGGCTATGCAGAGAAGGAAGTCTAATTCTTCAACTTCCACTTGATCTCACTTTTTGAAACTACCTGCTTTGATAACTAAAGTACTAACCACACGTTTGCAGAGTGGCATAGATAAGTTAGCAATATACCTCTGTTGCTGGGCTTTTCAGAAAATACAGGCTTGATTTAGGCTGATTCCGCATGGGCCAAAAACAGCGGTGTGAAAACAGTGTGAAAACAGTATAAACCCCTTTACACTGTTTTAAACCCCTTTACACCATTTTCACACCGTTTTCACACTGCTGTTTTTGGCCCATGCGGAATCAGCCTTAGTTTGCTTTAATTGTCAGTTTGTATCATTTTCCCATTACCACATGATTGCTGGTTTTCAAGCAGGAGATTACCTGTTCAGCATTCAAATCTGTTTACGGATTTTGAGGACGGGGTGGGTTCTGAAATTTCAGGACCAATATCTTCAATGGGGATCTAATTTGTGGGTCTTGTGTGGTTAATTTTTAAAGATAGTTGTAACAAATTTGCACAGGACATAGTTTCCTCTCTAATTTTAGAAACTTGTGAAGCAGGTGCCTTTTTGCGTGGGTGTGCTTTTCTCCATTCATTCCTTAAGGGGCAGTGATGCTGTCCACTAGCATTTTAAAAATCCTTTCTGTATTCATTTTTAAAATGTAATCTTACAGTGACTGAACGACAATTTAAAAAAATACCATTTTGCTGAAAAATCTGCATTTGCTATTCTTGTTTTGGTCTTATTCAGCTCCGCCACACCAGCATAAGTGGCCCTGCACCAGTGTACGTGACATTTATCACACTACCTCCTCAGCAGTTTCACCCATCCCCCCCTTTGGATTGCACTATAAGAATCCCAGATTTGTATTACTCTTCTAGGAGGTCCCCTCAATAACCCCAACAGGAATTCTCGTGTATATTTTTAGTTCAGGGATTTAAGAATCTACCCTCGTATCCCCTATCAATACTTCTCAAATCAAAATTAAAGTGTGTGCTTCTGAAGCAAGTGAAGCCTTAAAACTACTCCTCTCTAGCTTTAATCAATGTGCATGTGCATTTGCGCCCATTGCAGATCTGTAGGAAAACAGGGCACTGTCAGCCACCTGCACATGCAACTACTCAGAAAATATTGTTGAAGGCAATTCAGTCTGTAATTGTAAAAGTTCTCTGAGCTGAACAGAATGAATGTGAGACAGGATCAAGCCTTATTTCTACCTTCCAAAGATAGCTACCTAAAATCACATATAGGATATAAATTGGATATACTGATCTGAAGTGATAACCAGCACCATAATTCTAGAATGGATAATATGCAAGCCATTCCCAGCCCACTTCCTTGAAACAAATGTTGCATTCTTGACAACATTTTATCATCCTTTCCACCTAGGAATTAAGGTCATTTTATCAGAAGTATAAGGAATTGTTTACACCATCCAAAATTACAGGGTAATAAATATGTATAATGTCAAAGTTTAACTATGCAAACCAGTGTTAATTACCCATCCCCGAGCGATTATTTGGAGCAAAAAAAGAAGAAAAAATGTCTGTTTTGCAATATAGCATATTTATAGCATAAATTGTCAGTTTGTACAGGATAACAGTGCCTCCAAGTGGCATGATCTAAATTCCTTTTTTGGTGAAAAAAAGTTAAAATTTGAGATATTTAGAGAATAACTTTGAGGGAAACCGTAGGTCTAGAAATGTTCGTGTTCAGTCCATATAATCAAGATACTGTTTAATAATCATATGTGCAGGGTAACAGAATCTACTGCATGTCATGAAAACCCCAAATTAAATTAACCCAAAATCAGATTCTTTAATGATAACCAGTTAGTGTTACAATGGAGAACTGTCTGTTTTAAAGATTTCTTGTAATGGTGATATGTACTGGCCTATTTTCTACAACTCTGCTCCACACATTTGGGATGGAAACGTAGATGGGAACAGACTGATAGTTTACTGCAAGGCAAAAAATTATTCCTTGATATTTCTGGAAAGACAGCAGCCTGTGGCCCACCAGTCTATTTGCCAAGTTAATGCCTTCTTCCAGCCTAAGGAATTTTTTTTCCCATGTAAGAAGAGCCACTTAGAGGAAACCTCCTTAGGTTGAAGGAAGGCTTCAAACTTGGTCAAGTAGACTTGGGAGCTACAGGCTACAGTCTTTTCCAAAAATATCAAGGGAGAATTTGTTGCCTTGCAGTAAATTATCAGTCTTTTCCCATCTCAGTTTATATGTTGTTGACCAAAGTGGCTGTTCAGCTAAAGCAACATACTTGCTTCTGCTGATTTCAGAGGTAATGATAAATTGAAACTTGGAACTTGAAAATCAAACTTACTGTGCTTGCAATTGCTTTTCCCACCTTAAAGTCAAACACCCAAAGTAGTTGCATTGCTTATTTGTTTGCAACTTTTTTTTTTAAAAGTATTTTGAGCGGTTTTGCTTCTGCACAGCTGGTAGTGTTCATAACAGAAGCTGGCTGGACAGCTGCTGTTGGTAGATGCTCACTGTGTATACTTGGTTTGAATTACATATACTTCAAGATCATCACAGACAAACTGTGTGTTATTTAAAATCAGCTGCATTTTGACTGTATATACTGCCTTAGTACCTCCACAGTCAACATCATTTATCAACCACCGGCATTCATGACATGAGTGTGTGCTAAGAGCTATTGGAGTGAACCGGAGCGTACTAGAACATGTCTAATGTTTACAATGTCGTTTGGAAATTAAAACTGGGATCCTTGGCGCTTTGTATCCATGGGTGTGAAATGGGCAAATCCAGAGCACTAAAGAGATATACAGTTCACCCCACCTCAGATAAATAGAGACAACCAAGGGAGGCAATTCTACTTTGTTCTTTCATGCTTCAGAAGATGGCAGCTGCTGGATGGGGAATAGAGAAGGTACATGTGCAAAAGTGTATTTGCAATACAGCTTAGAGCAATTTTGAATGCCTGACTTTTTCCCAAGTGTTCAAGGAAGCTGCTCACATCACTGCACTGTGAATCTGTCAGTCCTATCAATTCCAGGCTGTCTTCAGGGTAATGGCTGTAGCATTGTTGCCAGGATGGGAAGTGGCCCTTCTTCTCCAGCTGCAGTTAGGAACTGGCCAACTGGGGAGCTGATCAGGTCCTCTATCAGACTCTGTCATCTGGTACAGTGTGTGAGTGTGGAGGAAGTGTGTGTGCATCAGTGCCCAGATTCCAGAGTTTTCTGGGGATACAGGAATGGTTTCCTCTGATACTGGCCCCACTAGCATCTGTGTGGGCGGGAATCCCCAGTGCTAGCATCAATATGGCGGGGAAGCCCCAGTTGGCCCAGCGGCAAAGGTTACTACCCTTGTCAAATTACTAATATGTGACCACCTAGTGGAAATCAGAATGTACTGCATTTTCTATTTTGGAAAGTATTTTCTTATCTCATATTTCTCCAAGATGTACAGATACACCGCTTTTTTTAAAAAAAAGTATCAAAGCTTTGAATGGAAACAAGTGAATAGTGGAATAGTTTCATTAAAGCAGTAAAGCCCATTGCACAAACAAATACAACGGACTCTAAAAAACTGTTGGTGAGTTAACAGTGCCCACCGAGGGGCCAAATACTCCTGTTTTTCCTCCCCCCTTGCTCCTGTATCTGCAGCTCCCTCTTTTACCCCCAGTATTCTTTTAAAGCTTTGTAGAAGGTCACTTTCTCACCCATCTACAGCTCAAAATGCCCCCCCCACACACACACACACAAGTTATACCTTGGGGTTATCTGCAGTGCCCTGACCTGGATAGTCTAAGCTAGCCCAGTCTCATTAGATTTCAGAAGCTAAATAGTCTGCTGTGTATAGAGTAACAGCTGAATTCCAGTGCTTTGTTTGTGTTGGTTTTTACCAGTTCTGTGTAAGTCCTGTCCCTAAGTCATGTGTGTGAGTGTGTGGTGACTGGCTGGACATGAATTGTGCATGAGATTGACTGGAAGTGACTGTGTGTTGTGATTGGTTGGAAGTGAGTCATTTCTACCTTCTAGGCTTGTTCAATTATATATACAGATATTGAAAATAAGTTATATGCTCCCATGAATAAGTCTACAGATACGCACCATTAGAATCCTGGTCAGTTTGTGACAGAATTGACCCAAGCTTGGGTTTGGGGAAAACCAAATTGTCTCTCTAAACAGATCCCTGTTCCTAGGCATATCAGTGCATTATTAAATTGTAAGATGTATTCTGCTTGTTGTAGAACATATTCACCAGGCTTTGGGTTGTTTTAACACCTATGTCCTAAAACAACACAAATCACTACTCATGCATGAATTGTGACCTATAGAGTTCTGATTCTATTAATACAGTGTATAGATTGTTCCTGATTATTGTAATCATTTCAGTCAAGGGTAGCCCCTGTCGGAGTTGTTTGGCGTTTACTTTGGAATGACTATAAGAAAGCATTATTTTTTGTTTACAGAAAGCATAGTAGAATAGATTCCCCAATCTCCTGTCTGAGTGTAAATACCTCTTTTATTATTGCAGAGTTCAGTGTTTATCGGACTCTTTGCAGGAGTCCCTTGTTAAGATATTGGCAGCTCATCAATGCCACAAGTGAACAGAAAAGAACAGCAATAATATAAGAACTGTGGAAAGGAGCAAAGAGGGAAAATAAAGACAACTTCATGGATGAAACACATTTTCTTCATTATTCAGCCCATTTCCAACTCATGAGAGCCACTATTTTGCTTGCGATTATTTAGTATTGGTTTGACTCTGAAAGACCATATCAAGTTACAGCGCATATAAAGCAACAATGTAGACACTTTTGCTTTTAGTTACAAGCTGGAGGAACTGCTGTTAATCTTTTTTTTTAATAGCTGCCAACAGTGTTGTAGATGAAGGACAAGACTTCTGCTCTGGAAATACACATGACACTACAATGACATTCTGCTTAAAGGCCAGTAAAGGTCCTGCTCACTGTCAATCTTTAACAAATGTCATTCATTTATTAAATATGCCATGATGACTATGCTAGCATGTTTTGTTTTGAGAAACTTGCACTGCCTGGGGCACACACGCAATGACCTTCCAGATCAAATAGATCACTCTGGTTGGTTCTCATATTTGCAATCCATTCAAGCACAAGTCGCTGGAGTGGTGATCTTTAACCTGGCACTTTCCTGCTCTTTAGCAATGCTGCCTTTGAGTAATACAAGAATGATTGAATTTTATAATTAAGGAGAAGTCTGTAGTAGGACATGCAGAGCAATATTTGTGAAGTCAACCCAACATCTCAAAAGCTGGAAGTGTACGCCTCAGGCTTTGAATAATGATGGAATACAGATGTTTTATTCTTTTTCTTGGCTCATCAATCCAAAGGGAGACTGCAATCAAGAAATTGGATGTGGAAGGGCAGCCTTGAAGGAAATAGAAAGAATCCTGAAGTGTAAGGAACTATCACTGAGGACCAAGATAATTCATACTGTGGTATTTCCCATTACTACATATGAATGTGAAAGTTGGACACTGAAGAAAGCTGACCGAAGAATAAAACACAAGCTTCACAGTTCTGGTACCATGCCTCATCTCTGACAACATGGGGAACAGATGGCCCCTCCCCAAGGAATAAATGACTTATTTGTGTCAAGATCTCACCAAGGTTTATTTAAGCTTTATTTTCAGCAATAGACCTGATTTCTGGGGAAGAAAATATCTCTGAACATCCACAGAATGCCTTTCTCTCATAACTTTTCTTCTCCCTCCCCATGCATATTGCCTCTGTGCTCAGACAGGATGTCAAGATATAATGGCCAAAGTATCAGCCCTATTCCTCCAAGAAAAAAATAAACAACCTTTGGATTTTATCCTTTTTTTTGCCAACTTCCAGGTTTTAGTGTCTTCAAAAACAAAGTTATTTTTAAGGCAACTAATCAAAACAGAAGGAAAATGCAATTTTATTTTTTTAAATGTTAATTTTAATGCTTCATTAATCAAAGGGAGTGGGAAAGATGGGGTTTTTATCCAGAGAGAACCTTTCCAAATACAAATTGTCATTGCCTACGTTTCCCATCACTAAAAGCTTCCATTGCAGACCTTGGACAACTTTCTCAGTTTGCATAGACTGGAGCAGGAAACCACCAAAGGTAAACACATTTAATTTGAAGCTTCTAAGAAAGTGCAGGGGGAATCAGAAAAACCATTGAAATAAATTATTTTGAGCTGCTTCTTTGCATGCCTCTTGTAAAGGAAGAGTTACCTACTCTCCTTAAACATGGGTCAGGATTTTGAATGCACACACGACTCAGAGAAAAAAGACTGCTTCTTTAAAACAAATTCTGAAAGTTTATTGAACTTAGCATCGTTCAACAAACTATGGTCAGTCGGCATACTATGCATACAATCAGTTGAACAAAAGCAAACAGAGACAAAATCACTGAACCTACTAAAATCAAAATATAAAACTTAGCTTAGTAGTCAGCTTAGTACTCAGCTTAGTAGTCATAAGAGAAATCACGCAGATCCCATAGTTCAAAAGAGGTAGCATTGTTTAGTATCAGCAGGTACGCAGGGGGAGAAGCAAGAAAAAAGGGTGCCTCTATTACAATATTGAAAAGCAGATATAGGGGAATTACATGTCAAGTGATCCCAGTGGACCAATCACAAATTGGTGCTAATTAATTAAAGCAGTTGGTGTAAGTCTTCATTCTTATCAGGTGTTGTGGCTGAAGGTTTGTTGAAGTTCCAACCGTTAGCAAAACTTTGCGCAGCTGGGCCAAGACCTTCAATTAACCGCTACTCGGTACCAGGATGGGAGAGCTAGTGGGAAGCCAAAGATAGGCAATTATTTTCAAGAACTGTTTCTTGGAACTTACAACAGAAGGGCTATGGCTGTGATATTAAACTGTTACTGTTACAAAGTTCACAACAAATGGTTGCACAAAGGCTAAATACAAAATGGCCACGGTTAGGTTAATACAGACACTTTCTCTACACCTCTGTAACTGAATTTGATGAAAATATAAGGGAGGATTGCAATGTTGTGTCACCACAATCAGCAAGTCTTCAAATTAGAGGGATATATATGAGAAAAAATGGAAGAACTTCTCTTCAGTTTTAGCCACCATAAATACCCATGAAATGAGGAGGCTTTTAAAGCAACATAGTGGTTGGCTTCCCTTGATAGCTGAATCTGCCCTTCAGAGTTGGACAGACAGGTAATTCCCAACCTGGGGAGGCAGGAGACAGGAAATACATCCAGCTTGTTCTGGGCAACACTCCAATTCTTAGGCCTCCCTCAACAACTTCTTCTACAACTATTATAGACAACTGGCCCTTCATCTGAATCCACCCACTAGATTCTAGATGCAGATGATAATGCCAGCCAAAAATGATGTGAAAGAACATGCAAGAGCCTTGCTGTTTTAGCTCATCATGAAGCACTACCCTCTACCTCTTTTCTGGTAAATTGCTTGGCTGAACACCAGGCAGTGGAAGATATAGTTAGTAAATCTTATTGATCTTAATCTTGTTTCTGTGTCAAGTGACTTTGACCTGGGCCTGAGATCAGATTAAGAACTTTTATCAAATGCATCATTGACTTTCTATAGTCCAATCTAATGATTTACCAGAAAGTGATGGTGTGTGCAGTTATGCCATTAGGTGCAAACTAGGGAGAGAGTTCTATAATTGTACACATGGAAGTTTGTATTGTACAGGAAAATCTAAAAACAGCTTTAGTTAAATTGCGGCCAGATGTGCAGATCTTTCCTAGGTGAATAACCATAGGACACGTTATGGATTAAATTGGGCTGCAGCCCTTTATTATTGCTGAAGCTGAGCAAACAAGAGGAGCACATCTTAACAGCCGGACAGCATCACCCGGCAACAACCCCAATCCCTACTGGGGAGGATAGAGAGGTACCAGGCCGCTGGGTGTTAGCCCCTTGTGGCCCCCTAACTGCTGGGGTGTCGGACTCGCCTGCAGAGGCCTCTGCGGCATGATTCCTGAGCCCGACCCACCCCAAGCCTCTTACGGAGCCCCCCAACCATGGGGAGGTCCATCATGTGATTTTGGCCTCCCCACATGTGCTCCTCTGCCCAAGCTGCCAGGGCTGCGACATGAACAGCAGTACCGATGAAGCCCCGTCCCTAAAGAGGGAGGGAGGGTGCTGCCAAATATATAGGGAGCGTGCTCTACACATTGCCCATGTGCATGATGCACGACATTGTCGGGTGGTCAGGCTCCACCGTTCGGCTGCCCAGGGTCACGCATGCTCCTTCCCCAGAGTTCACCATGTGCCCTGCCCCCTGTCACAATTACGGGCCTTGTTGATTCAAGTGCCGTTATTTATGAGATCAAAGTAAAACATCACTAACTGAAAGTTCCCTTGAGGCTTCTTGAATGTAAAAACTTGTTCATTGTTTTGTAAGAATTTTGTTAGTCCAGAATTTTGCCACCATTTCTTTTGATGGAAGCTGTTAGCAGGGACGTAGGTATAGAGTTTTACCAGGGGGTTCGGGAGGGCACGCCCCCACCCACCCCTGGGGGTGTGGCCATGCCTCCCCAAGCCCTGCCCCAGAGCCTCAGTGCTTATAAAAGAAGCTCTCGGAGGCCAGGGGCAGCAGACCCCCCTCCCTCACCCACCCCACCGGCTGGGCTCCCAGCCAGGAGTCCCTTCAGCTCTCCACTCCGGACTGAGGCATAGCTAGGGAAAATGGAGCCTGGTGCAAAATCTGAGTTTTGCACCCCTGTCCCCCCAATGGGTGGCCACTGTGATGCTGGAATCCACCCCCAAACAGCATCACTTTCAATGGTGTTTAAACTAGGAAGCGCCGATTCTCTTTTTAAATCCACCTTAAAGGGAGAATCTGGGGTCCCCAGTTAAAACAAAATTTAAAGTGATGGTGTTTTGGGGTGGATTATCCTTCACCCTTAAACAGCGTCACTTTCAATGTTTAAACTGGGGATCTCAGATTCTCTCTTTAAATCCATGCCGAAGGGGGTGGATTTAAAAGGAGAATCTGGGGAAATTTGGGGGTTGCCTGCTGTCAGGATTGCAATTGTTAAGCTAGAAGCAGCAAAATTTCAGGGTATTTTTAGGAGAGTCTCCTGCTTATATCACCCAGGGTTGGAGAAGTTTGGTTCATGAGAGCCAAAGTTATGGACCCTCAAATGCGTAGCCCTCATCTCCTATTAGCTCCCATTGGAAACAAGGGAGGATGAGGGCACCTCCTTTGGGAGTCCATAGCTTTGGACCCCCTTGACCAAACTTCACAAAACCTGGATGGTATCAGTAGGAGAGTGACCTGATGATACCACCCAGGTATGGAGAGGTTTGCTTCATGGGAGCAAATGTTATGGACCCTCAAGTGTGTAGCCCCCAACTCATATTAGCTCTCATTGGAAACAATGGGGGATGGGGCACCCCCTTTGGGAGTCCATAACTTTGGACCCCCTTTACCAAACCTCACCAAACCTGGGTGATATTATCAGGAGAGTCTCCCAACAAATCCCTGAAATTTTGGTGCTGCTAGCACCCCCTGCAGGCCAAAAAATA